>NC_139633.1:22516501-22529001 GCF_964638095.1 Poromitra crassiceps
CAACAGTTACAGTAGCTGTGCAATGACAAAAAAAAAAGGTAAACAAACGTCAGTAGCCAAATGGAAAAATGGGGGTATCTCATCTGGATGGTGGTGAGCAACATTCTCGGTAGAAAATACGATTTCACCGTTTCTCCGAGTGAATTTGGATTTGACTGGATCTGATGCTGATTGGGTGAAGGACTGGCTAACTTCCACCCACTGAGATGACTGAATGTGAGTTTCACGGATCTGGATGGTTTGAACCAGGCTGGGAAAACCCATCTTTGTTGTTGCTGTGACTCCATTCGCCACAGCATAATAACCTATAAATATTCCCTTTTCAGGATCAATTGTTTGCTCAGAGGTTCGTGAGATAAATTTTAATTTCTTCTTGTCCCCGTCATTACAATCAACCAGAACCTATTCACCACAGAGGCAATCTATTTGAATAACCCGATAAATTTCCGTCCGCCCGGCTGGAGAAAAGCAAATGGAGGAAATTAATTGTGTTTGCTATTCGTCAGTAAGGGTTGTTATTTTTAGGCCCTGGACCAGGTTGGATCTGGTTCATATTGCTATATCGTTGATTTTGTGGACTATTCAATTCAATTCCACATTGATGTTCTGTCAAGTCATTGATTTGTCACACAGTTGGATCGCAGGTATACACATACATATACTGTATGTGTATACCTGTATATATATGTATGCTGACATTGTGAAGTGCTTGGGTTGATAACACCTGCGCATCGGTAATGAAAGTTTCGGAAACTGTGGAATTGACCACTGTGGAGGTCGACTTGAAAAACCCTAAAAATGTGTTGGGACTATACGTCTCACCATTACGTCACCATTTTGGGGTGCTTTAGGAGCTGCTTTGGTTTTTAATATGAGTATTGATAATTCACAAAGTATTAATATTCATGAAATTATTAGATTTGTTAGAAAATATTTAAATTCTCTATAGAATCGGGGGGCACCACTGTAGGTAAGGCCTTGGCTTTTTGGCCAATCACATGCTTTTAGATTTGAAATAGGGACGGCCCCTTTTGACTGTTGGGGAAGTGTGTATACACAATGGGAAGGGTAGAGTTGGCTCGGCTTCCTGTGTATTTTACTGTCCTCAGGCACATCTCTGGAGCTTTGATGTCGATTTTAGCTAGGGGGCTTTTGTCTAACATGCCTATGTGAAAATCAGGCCATTTGATTAATTAAATCATATGTAGCTAGTATACTAGATTACATATTCAGGCACAACAAATGTGAAAGTGTTTTCCTATTCCACTCTGTCAACATGAAGAAATGATGTGTTGTGCCGCTTCTGAATTTCAGAAGTCCTTTGCCTTTGTCACACCAAGGTTGATGCTGTGCTGCCCGAGGCTAAATGAAACAACACACATCAAATCGCTGCATCCAAAACTACCAGGCGGAACCACAACGATCATTCCTGCATCGCTTTAGCAGAATGTGATGAATGTTATGTATGCGTGTGTCGTGTGTGTGTGTGTGTGTGTGTGTGTGTGTGTGTCCGTACCTACACGCAATATTTGTGTATGAGTATTAGCGTGCATGTGTGTATCTATGCCATATCATTAATTTGTCAAAGAAACAGCAATTACTCTTAATAAGGAGCCTCCTTAAACAGCAGGTTTGTACATTCAGCTGTGCATCTGTAACAAATTAGGTAGAAATTGATGATTAGGCCTACTGTAAGGAACAGATGTACAGTATAAGCTATAAGCATCCGAACATCAATAAAGCCTATGAGTGGCCCAAGTTTAATGTCTATGCTTCTGCTCAAGGTTAACGTGTAGGCCTCGAAACAAATGATGGCAGGTTTAAAATATATATATATATATATATATATATATATATATATATATATATATATATATATATATATATATAAAGTGGTTATGTGGGTGAGAGGGAGGGAGCAACAGGCATCAAATGGCCAGGTCACCCTTGTAAAAGAGATCTTGTGTCTCAATGGGTCTTATCTGGTTAAATAAAGGTTAAATTAAAAATAAAAATAAAATGGAAAAATGAAGAAGGGGCATCTGGATGGTGGATGATACAGATACAAAATGTCTTTCGCAGCATGATAAGAACAAAGCAACGGGATCTTTGAGCACATGACTCATCATTTCATGGACATGAGTGTTACTGACAAGCATCACTGCTGCAGTGTTCAGCATGCTGAAGAGACATTATCTTAATGCTCCTTATGTATGACAGAAACTGGTGGTTAGTTAGTGGGAGAATATGACATCACATTTTATGGGCAGTTTTTATAATGTGCCATTTGCATAATTTAAATGCAGACCGATTTTATTTGTGTTAGAAAAGAGGGGCAAATGATGTGTGAAATGCCAACAGTGTTTGTGAATAACAAACCTCTGTGGTCTATCTATATCTATACTATAATTCCAGGACTGACTGACTGATTGACTGACTGACTGACTGACTGACTGACTGACTGTCTGTATGTATGTACTGTATTCGATATTTTTTTCCCATGATGGCGAAGGCTAGGCGAAGGCATGACCCGCCCCTCTCTGCCTCTGATTGGCTGACTGTACTCGGCTGCTCTCACCTTCTTTCCAGGCGAGCCAGAAGTATCTCAAACGTGAGCAGCAGGTGCAAAACAATCATTAAATCAACAAGAAAAGTTATAAATACTTAGAATACTTATATATAGTTATCATACTTATATGCCCATAACCTCTCTCCTTGTACTTTGGGAACTTATATGCCCTAACCCTTATTAACTGTAAGTACAGTTATTTGTGTAAAATAAGACTGGTAAAGCAGAAGTACTGATTCAACTTAATTACTCAAGTAAAAGTAAAAAAGTACAGGCTCTGAAATGTACTCAAGTATAAAAGTAAAACGGTTTTCTGTGCAAGGCGAATAGAAACTCACGTCATATTAATATAATTCAAATACTATGCAACTTAAAAGGTCCCTTCAAAACATATTTTAAGATGCATAAAGACTATACTTTAATCTTCTAGTTTTAATCACTATGACCCACTAGCTCAGAGAGTTGGATTGCTGTCTAGCAGTTTGGAGCTTGTGGGTTTGAGCCTCAGTGACTTTTGAGGTTGTGGGTTCGATCCTCAGTGAGTTTTGAATGTCGACAGCCAGAGGAAAGAGTCATTTAAAGCCATGAGAAAACCTCATTCAATCAGTCTGACTTGGTGGCACAGAGAGTATGCTTGCTGCCCGGCAATATTGAGACTTCAGACGCTTTTGCGGTCGTGGGTTCGAGCCTTAGTCAGTTTTGAATGGTGACAGGCAGAGGGAAGAGACAAGAGCGCCCGGAGAAGAGCTGTGAGTGTGAAGGGCAGCTGGTGGTGTGAAGGAATAATACACACAGAGACACCGAGGCCAGAGGTTGTGGGTTCGATTCCAGCTCCGCTGCCACTACCTGGCGCTAAGAGGGGGGCTGTTCTCCACCCCTGACCTCTGCAGAGACACGAGCTGAGGGTTATGAGACAGAAAACCACAGCGCGCTGAAATTTTACTGACATCGGAAGTACGTTTTGTGCTGAGCTGCCTCATGGCTGCCGCTAGGCATAAAAACAACTTTTTGAAAAACTGCTCAAGACTCAGTATATGACATGTCTGGATCTCTTTGCAGTCTGTCCACAGTGTCCATTTCTGTGGATCTGTAGGAGGCGCTGTGTCGCTCTGTGTATCTGCCAGTAGGAGGCGCTACGCTGGTGATGTTAAAGACAGGGCAGTGCTGTAATATGTCTCCTCCATCGGGAATCGAACCAACAGTACACCTGTCAGACAGAGACAGTGACACAGCCGCTCAGCCGCTCAGCCGACTGAGCTATGAGCTGTTGGGAGTTAAGCTTCTGATTTCTACACACTGTATTCACACTGACAATAACACAGCATAAAGAGTGAGACAGGTGAGATTTGTACCAGTGGCACAAATCTGGGAATCCGACAGAGTGCGTGCAATTTGGCATAGCGCCACCTACTGGCAACGCAAAAAGTGGTTTACCTGGAGAACCGTTCGTCCCATCGACTTCAAACTTGGCGGGTGCAACGCGAAAGAGAGTGCGGTGCCACATTTCGTGCAATTTGGACACGCGCATAGTCATAGCACAACCTAGCCTGGGTGAACTCAGCCTTCAACGTGACGTCACTGACTCTGCCTGTAACGTAAGTTTAGATTAGATTAGATTTCACTTTATTGTCGGACAAGTCTGAAATTTGTCTTGCGTCCCAAGACACTGTTAATAAATACAAAAAACACATTTAAACAAACAACAGTGCAACAAAAGTGCTACAACACATATGACATCAGATGTTATAAGAATACGTACATTACACGAATGGGAAAAAACAAAGGCGGCCTCAAAATATACTGCCTATGCTCGGTTATCTTTACAACCATCCACCGAAAGTACCAAGCAGGCGTGCTTTATTGCACAAACCAAATCTTCGTCAAAATCTGCCATTTTCAGCGTGTAGATTGCTCGCTTGCAAGATCAGTGATGCTTTTTCTTTTCTTTTGATGTTGAAAACTTTATTAGGTGTGCCAACCAGCATTGTCAGACAAGTGGTACGTAATGTACAACAAATCAAGCTACAGACATAAAATAAGCAGACAGAATACATAAGTCAGTGACAGTGTATGAGAGGCTCTGTAGGTTCTAAATATTAAAGTGACAGCTTCACATTTTGTTATAACTGCACAGCCACAAGTCAGTCCTGCAGGCTCGGGAGCTCTCCGAGGTGCTGAAACCCCGTCCACTGCGGGGCGGGGCCTAAGGGCCCATTCAGATACAATCCGTCGCTCGCATTGCCTGTTTCACTCTTCTCTTCTCTTCCTTCTCAAAAAATCGCGGCTGTATATCTGTTTTCTTCACAATAAAAATCCTCTGGTTAGTTTGTCAATGAAAGCCTGCCTGCCTCAGCGCTCGTCTTTTCCTGGTTCGCTCGCACACATGCTTGTTTTGAAGGGCAGCAGGCAGAAAAGGGGGAGTCAATAAAGACTTTAAACGTACCTTTTGTCTCTGTCTCCTGCAGGGATTCAGCTTTTCACGGCTATTACAGCAAGACTCAAGCCATCGACATGGACCCCAGCAGAGGCGGAACAGATGTGGTCTACTCTCCAGCATCATCGCGAGGCTCTCAGGTGCCATGCTAGGAGACCAACAGAGCTCTCCCGTGCCATGCTAGGAGAACAAAAGAGCTCTCCCGTGCCATGCTAGGAGACCAACAGAGCTCTCCCGTGCCATGCTAGGAGACCAACAGAGCTCTCCCGTGCCATGCTAGGAGACCAACAGAGCTCTCCCGTGCCATGCTAGGAGAACAAAAGAGCTCTCCAGTGCCATGCTAGGAGACCAACAGAGCTCTCCCGTGCCATGCTAGGAGACCAACAGAGCTCTCCCGTGCCATGCTAGGAGACCAACAGAGCTCTCCCGTGCCATGCTAGGAGAACAAAAGAGCAGGCTTGAGACACTGTGTGAGCATGTCAAGGCCCTCGTCAGCGCAGTGGAGGCGAGCCAGGCCCAGCAACGAGAACAAGCGCGCGCATCTCTCTCCAACCTCACCGCCGCTTTCCAGCAGTTCTCTCTCCAGTAACATCAGCACAGCCAGCCACAACTTTTTTTTAACAAACCTTCTAAAGTATTATATTACGCAGCTCGTGACCGACCGGCCGTTAAGAGTGGGGCACGGCTACCCTCAAGCGAAACACGAACCGTAATGTAGTTTTCCCCCCGTGGCAGGGTTCCGTTTGACGTTTGATCACCCAGCGTGGGGGCAGCAGGCTACAAAAAGACTATGTCCTATTGCAGGGCGAGGGGACAGTCGCCGAGTATACAGTACTCTTCCGCACCCTGGCAGCAGTGTGTGTTTGGAGCACTGCCTCAGTGCCTCGCTCCTCACCACATATCAACACGGCCTCTCAGAGGAGATAAAAGACGAGATGCCCACCAAAGGACACAAGGATTTTCTTTTCCTCTCCTTTGCCTTTCTTCTCTCTGTGCGTGTAGTAGAAAAATAGTGAGCCCTAGTTAGCCGTCTTCTCCTCTTACTATCGGGAAGATGGCAAATAGGTGAATCTCCCAAAATGTTGGTGTGTTCCTTTAAATGCAATCACCATCAAAAACCATTGGCCTCAGAATTAAACATCTCCGTGGGGCCACTATGTTCATGAAAATTGACCTGCGGAATGCTTACAATCTAATCCGGATCCGGGAGGGAATGGAAAACGGCGTTCATTACGCCCACTGGCCGCCCAAGTAGTTGGTAATGCCGTTCGGCCTGTTGAATGCTCCAGCAGTCTTGCAAGCTCTCATCACGTCCTGTGGGACATGTGTGGGGCATGTTTGTCTTGGTTTACCTCGATGGCATCCTTGTGTTTTCACAGAACCGCTGGGAGCACATTCTACATACATGTCCGCTGTGTCCTCAAGAGACTGCTGAAGCACCGCCTGTTCGTCAAGCCGGAGGAGTGTGAGTTCCATGCCATGACCGTCTCCTTCCTGGGTTCCATCCTCACCCCCTTTGGCACCTCCATGGATCCGGAGATGGTGTGTGCGTTGACGGAGTGGCCCCAGCCCGCCTCGGTGAAGCGCTTTATAGAGTTTGCCAACTTCTACCGCTACCGTTCAATCCACAAACTTCAGCACCATCGCGGCGGCCCCCTTCAACAAACTCACCCGAAAAGTGCAGTTCCGGTTCCGGTGGTCTCCCCAGGCGGAACGCGCCTTTGCCTGGCTCAAGCACTGCTTCACCACGGAGCCTGTCCTGATCCATCCGGACCCCGCTCTGCCCTTCATAGTGGAGGTGGATGCATCTGGTGTGGGCATCGGAGCCATCCAGCACTGGAACGGCAGCGGCATTGGCTGGAGGGGGTACAGCATACGGTGGTGCAATCCATTCTCCCTCCCAAGTCCAACTCGTCTGGGAGCTCAGATTCTGTCTCAGACGAGGTGCTGTCCACTTGCTCTGACTCCTCCTCTTCCTCTTTCTGGACCACTTCTTCTTCTTCTTCCTCCACATGCTGCTGTGTCTCCTCCGATTGGCTCTCACTCTCCACTTCCTTACTAGGCCCCTCCTCTTCCCCCATCTCTCTGTCATCTCCAGCGGGGGGTGCGCCCCCCTTGGGCGACGGTGAATCTGATGGCAACCCCCTTTCGTAGCTCAACTCTGGAAGCCTGGGAGCCTGGGGCCGTGTCTTCCTGGCTGGGTTCAGGGAGTAGCAATATGCACAACGGAACGCTAGATACTCAAACTCTTCTTTCAGAGCCATGCCGTTATGAGAGAAACACTCCTGGCAGATGAGTGCATATCTGTTCTGCAGTCCATCTCCTACCAGGTACTCTATGACTCGGTCCACAAATCCTCTGTCTTTGGGCAGAACGGGTCTGGCTAAGGGCGGACCTGGAGGGTGCATACTGACACCTGTAATAAGGGAGCAGGGGGTTCTGGGTAAGGCCCCCTGGAGAGCAGAGGCGGCCCGAGCCGATGTGTCTGGTGGCCCTCCTGGAGCAGAGGGAGGAGTGGGACCACCAGGTGTGCCTCCGGGGCCCATTGGGGGCTGCGCACCAGGTTGGGGGGTCATTGCCATCCCAGCCGGGGTCCACATTGGCATGGGTCTCCGCGCCGCCACCCCCCTCTGCCGAAGCTCTTGTCCCGGCCTGGGAGTCATCTGGAGATGCACTGGCGATCCAAACTCATCTTTCTTCTTCGCCTCTGGAGCGAAGCGTTCCAGGATGAGTTTGGCATTCTTGTACGTCTCCGTCTCGATCACTTCCTCCAGAATCTTTCTTTTGGAAGCTTTCAAATCGTCTAGTTTATCGTTGTTTCTCTCAGTGCGTGCGTAGAAGATTAAAATCAACAGCTTCCTGGTGAACAACACAACTACAGGGAATATGAAGAAAGGCAGGGCAATGAATATTCTCTGGCTCCATTGTTCAGGCAGGTAGAGACAGTAGACGGTCAGAGACGTCAGGTACAGTACTGATGAGTAGAGCAGCAATCGGCCCACCCACAGCTTTAGCAGGCGTTGATTCTTGATTCCAAACTCCTCCCGCTCTTTGATCTCCTTGTCTATGTTCTCCAACCGCTCAACCGTGGTTGGCTGTGCCTTCCATTGGGAGATGACCGCCCCCATATCTTCAAGCTAGCCAGTCATTCAATCAGAGAAACAAAATAATACTTTCGGCTTAGTGACGTGAGCTGACATCACCTGTGATTAGTGATCAGTTATGCATAGACATTGTGACATCACCAGTGACATCATCAGTAACGTCATAAATCACTGATGATGTCATACTCACTGAGGATGGCATAGATGTCATAAATTCTTCCCTGCTGAGGTTATACATTGTACGACTCTTGCTCACAGCCCTCAAGCCTGAACCTGCGGCAACGACAGCTTAAAAACAGCTTTAAAAAGATCTATTTCTAGTCTCTTATAAAAGCAGGAAAACCCATCTTTGTTGTTAATATGATTCCATTTGCCACAGCATCTGATGAATAACCATAAAATATGAACTTTTCAGGATAAATTATTTGCTGAGAGGTTTGTGAGATTAATTTGAATTTAAAAATAAAAATAAATACATTTTAATTATTTGTTGTCCCCGTCATTACTGGGGTTAAATTACAAACAATCAACCAGAAACTATTCACCACAGAGGAACTCTATTTTAATAACCGGATACACTTCAGTCTGCCTGGCTGGAGCAAATGGTGGAAATCAATTGTGTTTGCTATTTGTCAATAAGGGTTGTTATATTTTTAGGCCCTGGCTCAGGTTGTACCTGGTTCATATCGCTCTTTAAACTTGATTCTGCAGACTATTCAATTACACATTTATGTTCCGTCAAGTTATTGATTTGTCACTCAGTCAGATAGCAGTCAATGTGTGACGTTGTGACGTGCTTGGATTGATAACACCTCTACAGCTCTTCATCGCTACTGAAACTGTGGAACTGACCACTGTGGAGGTCTGCGCCCTACAAATGTGAAAGTGTTTTCCTGTTCCACTCATCTTATTATTTCATAAATTTGCTTCCTTACTTTGCTTCTGTCCAACGTCCAACTCGGTCTCGCTGCAGTTCGTGAAACAGTCAGAAATAATACTATGGTAAAGCGCTTTGGATGAAAGCGCCATATAAATGCAGTCAATTTACAATTTTCTTACATTTCTCAAGTTTTGAAAGCCCTCCTCCGCTCTGAGGGAAAAAACGCTGGCTGCAGCGCTTTGTGGAGAGGCTGCCTTTTGTGCCTGTTTAGTTAAGGTGTCAAATAAATGTCAGTTGCTTCTCATTCAGTTGCTTCTCATTCAGTTGCTTCTCATTCAGTTGCTTCTCATTCAGTTGCTTCTCATTCAGTTGCATGTATTATGTTCCTGTAGAGCAGCTTGACAATAATTGTTGCCTGTGGGCTTTACACAGACTCGTCTCTGCCTCCGCCTGCCTATTAGAACTGCTGTAGACTCCCAGTCTCACCTTGACTGGTGCCTGAACAAAATTCCCCATTCAAACCCACATTAGATATTTCTTTCCGCTCTCGCAACAGCAAAGGTTTTATCTATCTATGTGTTGTGGAATGGAATTCACCATCCCTCATCCGCTAAAGTATAACACTATGCTTTTCCAGATTTTAGGTTGAATCACAATGACGTTATCAATTGATATGATATATTTATATATTATATATTTTCATTGCCAATGTCGATTATTATTTACATTTTGAAGTTCACAGGAGCTGCTGAGTTCAAAACTCATGGTCAACTCAGGGAACAAGGTCAGACTGCAGAAGATTGTGAAGGAACGGTTGAAAACACAAGTTTGGTCAGGTGCGGGTGATGTCGTATACGGAGAAACATGACGTCAGCCAAGCTGGGCACTGGCATGTCAAGCAGGGACTATGTCTTCAAGCATCCAGACAGAGGCAGATACAATGATGCTCTCTGCCTGCTAAGCTGAGGACCAGCAACTACAAGCAGCTTACTGTATGTCTGGCAACAACGATCTGCTGATTAAACGCAAGCATGTGTTCATCAACTGCCATGCCACGGTCTCAGAAGACATCATCATACTTCACACCTCACGGCTCTATGGGCACGGGAAGGAGGAGGTGTTGGAGAAGGTGATGATGACTGATCCTGAGGCAAGAGAGCTCCTGAAACAAGTGGGTGAAGAAGACGGAGTCAGAGCTGATATGAAGGCATTTGTCCTCTCCATCATCTATGGTGAGAGTGCAGATGTTACCTGCGGGCAAGCAAGAGCTTCTAAGTCGCACAAACGGAATATGTTCAGCTTACTGGTGTAATTGCAATATAATGCATATCATTTTAAAGCATGGTTGACCTTGTTATTAAACTTGAGCATTACTTATACTGAGCTAATAAAGTATGAAATATACAAAAGAGCACAAGCATAATTTTTATGCATGCATATAATTTTAGAGCCTGATCTGCCTTGTTAAAATTGAATATTACACTGTTACAGTATGGGTAATTAGATTCGTAATGGGTGATTAATAATTTGTGCAGTCGAGAAGAAATGTCTAATCTGATAGTGAGTTCCGAGACAAGTAGGGTTTGCATCTAAGTAGGATACAGTACACATATATTTCAAGGAAGCAGCTCTACAATGGTTTTGGACCTCATTTATCCTCATTCTTACCGAGATACAACAGCAGCAAATGACCTTGGTTGTGGGGTAGGCGGGCCGCAGGTGTGCCTATGTTGTGTTTACCCAGGTGCTAGTCCTAGGCCCGGTGAAGCAGTCTTGACCCAGTTAGGACCTCATTACACTGATGTAGGATTATCTATCCAACTATATATTCTATGATTATTACAACCATTACTGATTAATTATTATAACCATAACTACTGGTATTATTTATCTATTATTTTCCTACTTGTTTTGGCCCATTCACCTACCTATGTACATATTCTGATTTCATGCAATTACATTTGTGTGTGTGTGTGTGTGTGTGTGTGTGTGTGTGTGTGTGTGTGTGTGTGTGTGTGTGTGTGTGTGTGTGTGTGTTGGGGTGTGTGTATGTATGTAAGCATACGTGTCTGTATTATATAATCTGTATGGGTGGGTGTGTATATACGTATGTATTGTATATGTGTTATAAAAAAAAGGAGACCTTTGAGTTAAACAGGTGTTATATCACATATCTATATATATCTATATATATCTATATATATATGTATATATATATATATATATATACTCTCCTTTAGGGTATAGTACAAGTCTTCTTCGTATGATCAGTCTGCCCACATTGACACAGTCTGTCTGTTATCAAAAATGCCCGTCAAAAGCAGTTGTTTAAAGGTACCTCAGCATGGCTGTTCTCTTACTGACTGACTGTATGTTGATGCTGTCTGAATATGCCTCCCTCCTCCCTCTGGGTGTTTTAACCTTTCAAACTGTCTAGACCAGGAGAGCATGTAGCTCAGGGGCTCACACCTGTGCTCCAAGAAGCAGGACAACAGCAGCAGCAGGGGCCCTCTGCAAACCAACACACACACACACACACGCACACACACACCACACCACACACGCACGCACACGCACACGCACACACACCACACACGCACACACACCACACACGCGCACACACACACACATAAACACACCACACAGTCACCCACATCACAAGTGTGCAGCAGACACTCACTGCACTTGTCCACCCATTCGCTCCCACACGCACGCACGCACGCGCACACACACACACACACACACACACACACACACACACACACACACACACACACACACACACACACACACACACACAAACAAAGCACACAAGTCACCCAGATACCCAAATCGCTAAGCTGTAGCGTTATGCACGCCAACATTAGATGAGAATGTAAGTGTGCATGTAAGGACCATCAGAGCAGTCCTGGCTCCCTGCTGCTGGGTGGGACCATCAGAGCAGTCCTGGCTCCCTGCTGCTGGGTGGGACCATCAGAGCAGTCCTGGCTCCATGCTGCTAGGTGGGACCATCAGAGCAGTCCTGGCTCCCTGCTGCTGGTGTCAGGATCGGTGTTAGACATGTGGATCTATTCGCGGGTAGTTGATGGCCAAGGCAAACTTGGTAAGTGAAGTCTCGATGAGTAGGGAAGTTGTGGAACTTGATAGCTAGGTCTGCACTGTTCGAGGTTGGGAACGGTTGCAGAGGTTGCCGTGATCTTAGTTTATGAATCACTAGAGAGGACCTGCCGGAACGGGCCTTTATAGATCCGAACATGACATCACCTGTGCTATGACATCACTACCGTTTGCGACATCATCAGAGATCGATGACATCATAGTAGGAATGATGACATCATCTAACAGCTGGTTGGGACCATCAGAGCAGTCCTGGCTCCATGCTGCTGGGTGGGACCATCAGAGCAGTCCTGGCTCCCTGCTGCTGCTGGGGGGGGGGGGGGGGGGGGGGGTCACCCTGACTTCTGGCTCGCCTGTGCCACCACACCACCATGAGTCTTCTGTGCCCTGCAACAG
>NC_139633.1:22534001-22551501 GCF_964638095.1 Poromitra crassiceps
TCCAGGATGACAACAATACACCGATCCAGGAAGTCCGCTTTTTTTATTGTTTGAAAAGGATCATAGAAGAATGCAGCCATATGCCAAAGCATCTTGCAATCATGAGCTATGATCCCAACTGGGTTTTCTGGAATGACGTCTGAGGCTGCTTCGTCCACGGCGATCGTTAAGATGGAGCGCACAGATAATCACTCCGAATGATTCCATTAGTAGTGATTGGCACAGTGACCTCACTCTCTGGGAGAGGAGTCTGGTCCCAAAATGACAGCAGCAAACACCCATGCTACTCCAGAGCGCCCATCACTGCTGCCCTGCAAATTCTGTTTGTGCCATATCCCATGTTTCTGCTTTGTGTCATGTTCTATCATCATATGGTGAGTTCAACTGTGTCCTCCACAAATGTCATGCAGTGCAGTGCAGTAGTCTCATCTGCTGTAGTCTCGGCTCCCAGACGATGGCATCCGCCTACTAATCGTCTGGGACCCGGGTTCACTTCACTAGTGCTTCTTCTGGTCGGTCGGGGCGCCTGTTCGGGGGGAGGGGAACTGGGGGGAATAGCGTGATCCTCCCACTGCCATGCATTTTTTTGAAACTCTCAGTTTTAACAATCAGTTTTAACAATGATGAAAGCTGGGAGTAAGTTATCAGTCTCTAGTTGAGCAAAGCGGACAGAGACTGACAATTGAGTCATGTCCAGCCAGGCCTTCTTAACTCATTCATGGCCAGTTTAGGACTGCCAATATTTAGCACAGGCCAAAGATTTTCATAATTGTTGGTCATCTTTCAAGACCCACAGTAAATTATCTATTAGCACCAAAGTGATTTGCAATACCTCAAAATGAAGATGTACGTCTCTGGGTTCACCAGGAAAAAAAAAGTGAGCTTTTAGCATGTTCTGTACTCTACTTATAGCCATTTATATACACCCTGTTTTCACCCAAAAGGTCTCTCTGAGAAAAGAAATTGCAGAAAATGGCATTTATGTACAGCACACAATCTCAGGCAGAACTTGCTCTCAATTCTTTTATTTTGAACTGTATTGACATCAGACATGTAAATATTATTCATTATGACACAAATGACAAAAAATATATATATATATATATATATATATATATATGAAGTGCTTTTTTTACATTCAACAATACAGTTTGCTCAGTGTGAGTGAGTGTGCAGACAGACAGACAGACAGACAGACAGACACACAGACAGACAGACACACACAGACACAGACACAGACACAGACACACACACACACACACACACACACACACACACACACACACACAGAGAGAGTTCTGTCCACAGCTGCTGCTAGATCGCACCTCCTTCCCCCGCACCTCCTTCCCCCTCCTTCCCCATCAGCGTTTTGCCTCCTCTGCCTCTGCTCGTTTTCCTCCTCTCGTTCGGGCTGGGACGAATGCTGCGACACGACACAGGAACGGGTCCGGCTTGGCTTTGGGACCAGGCGCTGCTGGAACCGGATCGATCATGTTCGTCACGGGTTTGACTAGGCAATCCAGGTTCGCACCGCAGCAAGGCGAGCAGTGCAGCGCGCCGAGGGGCATTTCAATGGCGTTTCGCCTCTCTACAAGGAAGCGCATTTCTCTGTTTTTCCTCCTTTCCTCCTTCTTCCTTATTTAAAACAACAGCTGCGGTATGTGTTTGATAATGTGCTGTCGGCTTGACTTTGAGGTTAGGGACCTGTGTCTGTGTCACAGGCCGGGGAAGTGTTTGAACTAAGCGCTGCACTAATAAAAACAAAAACACGTCAAACACGTCTTTGGCGTGGATGGCTATTTCTGATAACACGTCAAAGACGTCTTTGGCGGTGAATGAGTTAAAGGCCGGGTTTTCCGTGGGGAATATGAATATATATTAAATCTCACGCCCCTAAGGTTTTAGAATCCGTTGAAATTTTTGAAATTGGTTGTTTACAGCCTGAGATATCACCAGAAATCCACTCTGTGTGTGTGGGGGGGGGGGTGGTGGGGGGGGGGGGGTGCGGGGACTCGAAATACTACATTTCCCACAATGCACTGGGCTCGCGTGGCCTTCGTTTCCATGCCCACCCCTCAGGCGTTTGGCTGATATCAAACTCCAGTAGGTGGCGGTAATGCACATATATGTTTGCCAACCGCCATAAAACTCAAAGAAGAAGAAGACATGGAGAGAAGACATGGAGAGAAGAAGAAATAAATCGAAAATAAATCGAAAATCAATTGCCTCCAAATTGCACCAAATGTAAACGGTAGTATATATGTCGGGAGATGTCTTCATAAAAAAAATTTCATGCATTTTAAGGCATTTTCGTAGGAGTTACGCGCATCTGATGTTGTAACTATTTTCTGTAAAAATGTGTAAAAACGGGTACATTGCTCAGCGTTGATTTCGTTACTTCAACCCACCTACTACTAGATGTAAAATTTGACGAGCTTTCCAATGCCGCCAGTCCCGTGTCGATTAGTGCTTCCGTTCCCGAGATAATGGTCTCTTTGCAAGGAACTATGGGAAGCTAATATTAGCTACAGCAGGCTAGGCGGTTGACAAGATGGCTGCGTTTTTGTTTTGGTCAAGGCCTCTGAAGGGGCGTGGAGGACCTCTAGAGGCGGGACCATGGCCAACAACAGTTGTAGTTCATAGGTGCACGACTTCCGCAAGGCGGACTTAGGCCAGATGACGCGAAACGCGTCGGCTGGCCCAAAAAATATGTGAGAGATGCTTGATATCTCTGGCAGTGAATATCCAATTTCAAAAATTTCAACGGATTCGAAAACCTTAGGGGCGTGAGATTTAATATATATTCATATTCCCCACGGAAAACCCATCCTTTAACACAGTGGCACTTTGACAATTGAGTCATGTCCAGCCAGGCCTTCTTAACACAGTGGCACTTTGACAATTGAGTCATGTCCAGCCAGGCCTTCTTAACACAGTGACACTTTGACAATTGAGTCATGTCCAGCCAGGCCTTCTTAACACAGTGACACTTTGACAATTGAGTCATGTCCAGCCAGGCCTTCTTAACACAGTGACACTTTGACAATTGAGTCATGTCCATGCCTTCTTAACACAGTGACACTTTGACAATTGAGTCATGTCCAGCCAGGCCTTCTTAACACAGTGGCACTTTGACAATTGAGTCATGTCCAGCCAGGCCTTCTTAACACAGTGGCACTTTGACAATTGAGTCATGTCCAGGCCTTCTTAACACAGTGGCACTTTGCTACTGTAGAGAACAAGTACTTTCAACAGAAGCACTATTCTATGACCCTCTGTCTCGGGGCAAAGCTACCAATTTCATCTCTGCCCTTGAGGTGGATCTGTCATTTTGCTATCACTGCTCTACTGTATTTGTCATCTCTCCATTTGGTCTCTCACTCCTACCTTCTTCTCATTTGCACTCTTGAGTGCTGCCACTGTCTTGCCAGCAGGTGTCATGTGAAATTGAGGTGAGATGCAGTTATAGATTTGATGCTGTGGGCTGACACGAGCAAGGCATCGCACATATATGCAACCGCTCACAGGAGGGGAGGGAGGGGAGTGGGAACGATCCCTGTGTGTTGATTGGATTGGCTGTATTCAAATCACAGAACCAACATAATTTATCGAAATAAGTAATTACACACAATGGCTCCTAATTGTTTCTGTGAATTGTTTTTCAAATAAATGACAGACTGGAATAAAATCTTCATTATCACAGTTAGCAATAATGTGGTCATGTGATGAGTTCCCTGGGGGGGATGGGTACTGTAGACAGTTTTATGAAGGGCCTCCACATTAGCAGGGTCAAGATCTAAATGCTGGCTTAAAAACCTAATGACTCGTGCATATGACTTACGATGCAAATGTAAATTGGAATTACACTGATATATCCTCCTAGATGCTTCCACACTCGGACCAAATCAAATTGCTTGATTGGATGCTGACCCCGGCCCACCCCCTTCCCTTCAGCCCCTCCTCTTCTTGTTGTATCTGCCTCTCTCTCTCTCTCCCTCTCTCCCTCTCTGACAACCAATCATCCACACTTCATGATGCGGTCACGGGGATTCCCACTAGCGGCTGTCCCATCTAACATGTGCCAGCTGACTTCCGAGCTCCATTCTCCAGTAGCGACGCCCATGACAGGAAGGATGACCACCGTCAGCGGCGGTGCCAGTGATACACCGTACGGTTGTAAACACACTTCTGACCCATGTAGACAATTGCATCATTCGTTCCATACAGAGCTTTTATTGAGCGGTTGCCTCACTGACAAAGCGCGGGAGGTGTGCTCTGTGCTCTCTGAGCGTGAGCTGGGAGGCGGGAGGGTGGGAGTGGCCACGGCGGACAAGAGGAGAGAGAGAGGCGCTCTGCAAAACTGTGGGAAGGGGAAGATTCTCATCTCACCGCGGGGACCTGTCGCCATGCCAACGGTGCCGAGAGGTCCGTCGGGTTGGTCAGAGGCAGGAAGGGGCCTTCCAGGCACCCATTCCTCCACCTCGCCTCACCTGGAGAGACCCGCTACCAGCTCCATACACACCTGGGCCAGCCAGCCAGCCAGTGACTGTTGGAAATCTATCAGCTAAGTGCGTGCAGAATTGATTGCCGGGTCAATAGTGATTACACTGAATGATAGTAGTGGACGCTATTTATGTAGTGGCGACTGGGGGCTGTCAATAAAAGAGAGAAAACCTTTACCTCCTTTCATTTATTTCAATTTAAAGTGCATTTGTGTGTCTCATCTCGCTTTGTATCTATTTATTATTCTATCCAAGGCCACATTTCCCATTTCCTGCCTCTCTCATAAATACAAATCTCTCCTCGGAACACGCTCTCTGTCAACTCTCTCATAGCACACAAGTTCTGGAGTGTGTGCGGCCCCACCATCTGGCCTGCCCTGCCTCAATCTCCCCGCGCGCTACCAGGCTATTCAAATCACCAGACTATTCAAATCACCAGACTATTCAAATCACCTGGATCACTTGGACCTCCTGCTGCCTCGTAGCTGAAGTTTTGGCACAACGAAGAGCAGATGAGCAGAGGCGGTCGACCTCGCCGTTCAGCTCAGCTCGAAGTGTAGTGAGCCACTTAACCAGAGTGGTGCCAAATCACACACACCGGCGATGGGCAGTGCTTCATCTCGACCGATGAACAACGCAATCAGCGCTGTTCCACGCTCCCGCTCATACGGTGACAGGGTGATCACTCTCTCTGAGGCGACCGGGATAGATAGGGGTGATCACTCCGGCAGATAGGGGGCCTCGTCTGATGCACTATAGTCGACAGATTCCACTGGTTGTGTGCGAGTGTGTGTGAGTGAGTGTGTGTGTGTGTGTGTGTGTGTGTGTGTGTGTGTGTGTGTGTGTGTGTGTGTGTGTGTGTGTGTGTGTGTGTGAGTGCAGCACGGTGCGTCTGGAACAGGTGTTCCTATCTAGAATCCCAGGTCTGACGCATCAACAATACAATTATATACACAGACACGTGCCAGGACACGGAGGGCTCGTGGTGTCTCTGCGCAGACTCACTCTTGACAGTGGCGGTCCTGGTGCAGTTGTAGAGAATAGCCAGCTCTCCAAACACCTTCCCCGGCCCCATGGTGCACAGCTTCAGGCTCTCCTTCGTCACCTCCACCCTCCCATCTGAAACACATGCACAGAAAACAAGTTTGACGTTAAGCAGGATGCCGTCACAGCTGCACGTCGATCTCTCCCGGCAGAGTTCTTCCTCGGCTATATTCAAAACACGCAGCAAAGACTGTGTCTGTGATGAAATGGAGGGAATGATAGGTGCCTGAGAGCGTCATTTTGGGGGCACCTTGCCACAGCAGTCTTGACTCACTGGACTAGAAGAATCTCTTTATTATTATTTTGTCATCTGGAGCTTCCCAGGGCTACGACGACTACTACTACTACTACTACTACTACTCCTACAAGGTTCTCCTGTTAAATGGAGGTGGAAAGAGTACTGACAAATCGTACTCAAGTACAAGTATTGTTACTTTAGTGAAAATTAGTACACTCAAGTAAAATTACTAGTCCAGGAAATTATTCAAATATGAGTACACAAAAGTAGCCTATTTAAAAGTACTCAAGTAAAAGTACAAAATATATATATTTTGTCCTAATAATACCAGTGTTACCAGTGTTACCTAAGCTGTCCCTGTCTTTGTCTGTCTTGAGCTATAGAGCTGCTATAGAAGCAACATCCCAATCAGATACATCCAGCTAGTTATGGCTATCAGCAGTGTCAAATGAAACGAGATTACTGAACTAATCTGACGCTGGGGATTGTTACAGTTTTGATCGTCTACACCTGTCTACTAATCTGACGCTGGGGATCGTTACCTGTCTAAATCAATTGGTCTTGAGCGCGAGCTACCAGTTTGGGCGCCATAAATGCATAAGTGACTCTGGAACTGCAGCAAGCAGTCTCAAAGCTACCGTGATGTTTTCATAGTGCGGGGTGCAAAACAAAAATCAAAATGTACTCATTTACTCAAGTGTACATTTAAAAGTATTCAAGTAGAATAACTATTATTAAGATTACTCAAGTAAGAGTAAACGTATAGCATTATAAAAATACTTTAAAAGTACAACTCCTCAACAACAACAAAAACTGCTACTAAAGTAATTGTACTTAAGTACTTTCCACCTCTGTAAATGGCATTGCTACAGTATCAGCATTAAGCTCAGGGGAGCACCTCTTAATTTACAAGATTAGGGCTGTAAAATCAATACGGTGACATGAAAACCAGTTTACTTTAACAGCCACAACCCAGGCACAGACAATGAAATGGAGATAAGGAAATTGACTTAAATGTATTACACGGGCCATTTTCACAGCCACGGTTTCCATTTTTTCCAATTCATGCCCAAAGTAGCTCTGAATTGGTCTGACATCACACAGACAGCGAGAGACAAACTCCAATTTCTGCCATAGGAAGAGCAATATTTGGGGAATAACATGATGTGAGTGCTTCAATTTTACATTGTTCCCTTTTCAGCATGTGATCTGATTAATCCAATATAGTCCCACAGCATCGTGTCTCTGCTAACAAAACCACAGACAAAAATAAATAAAAATAAAATCTCTTGAACGAGAATATTCAATTTACTCTCCCTCTACAAAGATGAACTCTGCCGCTGTGACAGGGGAGCGACTGTGCTCAGACAAGCCTTCTACTGTATATGACTGGAAACTCAGCACTCCAGTGGGACTGTAACTCTGATTCAGAGAGACAGAGAAAACTTGAGGGAAAATAACAACGCAAGGACAAATAACAACAGTTAAAGTGTGATGAGCTCGAGGTAGCCGATGAAAATAAAAACGATAAGAGCAGAGAGTCAGTCATAGTTGGGAGTTGTGAGGAAACTTTCAGACACTTTATCTCGATAGAGTAAGTAAAAATAATAATACTAGTAATAAAAGATTCAACCAGGTTGCCCCAGCATGCCTCAGGGCCAATATTTGACACTTTTCCCCACTTTTTTGGCACTGTAATTCATCATGTTGCTGCTGCCACTGTAAACAACATAACTCCCATTAGAATCCAGCGTGAAACTGAAGTGTATGAACATAAATGTGTTCTTGTAGCTCTTGTGGCGGTCACCATCTCAGTGTCTACAGTACCTCCCTGATGTTTTCACTGGTCCTGTTCAACAATCTGTTTGTGTGAATACTGCCTTCCTGTAACACTCTCCTCTCTCTCCAAACAGATGGGAGAACAGCTAAAGAACTAAAGAAACTCAACTAAATGGGGGGAAAAGTGATATTAATTCTTCGACGTGGGGTTGCTGTGTAACTTCAGCAGTATAACTTTTCACAATACTCATAAGCAGTTTCTTAGTTAAACCACATACAATCTTAATTTCACTTTCCATTCACGGCTCTGCTTTTACAGTACTGCATATCTAACGAGGAAGTAATACACAATGCAAAGTAAATATATTGATCTTTGGTCAACACTGGGACATCCAAAACTGAGGTTAAAATTTGGATTGTCTTTGTACAGAAT
The DNA here is from genome assembly GCF_964638095.1 of Poromitra crassiceps. Lineage (NCBI taxonomy): Eukaryota > Metazoa > Chordata > Actinopteri > Beryciformes > Melamphaidae > Poromitra > Poromitra crassiceps. The sequence continues at coordinate 22,541,998 of NC_139633.1, forward strand.
CAAAGCATGCTGTTCTTTTGTTAATTGGGGGGAAATAAGATGGTATAAAATGCACAGAGATATCTCCATTTGATTATGGAGATATTTTGTATTGTCCTGCAGTCCCTTCTATTTTGACACATTAATTTCACATTCCCCATTGTTATTTAAAGCAGAGAGGTGGCTGGTCTTCACCATCATGCACTGAAGGCTATTCTATTTATCCCATATATCTCTATTTTCAAAGCTACCTTTCTATTTCACCTCTAAAGTACAATAAAGGACAAAACACAGAAGTCCTCTAAAGTCCAATAAAGGACAATACACAGAAGTCCTCTAAAGTACAATAAAGGACAAGACACAGAAGTCCTCTTAAGTACAATAAAGGACAAGACACAGAAGTCCTCTTAAGTACAATAAAGGACAAGACACAGAAGTCCTCTTAAGTTCAAGATTCAAGATTCAAGATTTTTATTGTCACTCCATGGTACAAGTATCACGTGTGAAATTCTTGTGCTGTGGACTCCGTTTACGACATAGTACAAATATAGCAAGGCATATGAGTGCAAAAACAACAAGCAATAGGGCAATAGGCAATAAGCAATAGCAATAAGTAACAATAGCAATAGGGCAGTATAGTGATAAGACAAGTGATAAGACAGGTACAATAAAGGACAAGACACAGAAGTCCTCTTAAGTACTGTGATAGCAAATTATTGATTGAGTGCTTATTGATTGATTGCTTATGAACTATGGCCCTTCTAAGATGTATTTTGTGAACTATGTTCTTCATCATTGCAGAATATTGCTGTACAGGGAGAACATGTATCTTGTTCTGGGTGGGTAGACTGGATTGTTATGTCTTGTGAACATCAGATTAACTATTGACGTCATGGAAATATACTGAGTTGGAGAGAGGTTGAATGAAGTGGAAAAGTACTGCCCTCCAGGGTGGGGGGCGGGTGTCATAGTTTCAGTATATGATGTGTTGTAAACGATGATTCGGCGCTCCTGCCTGACAACGTGGTCGGGGAGACCTCTGTGCACAGATGTTAATTGTAGAATAAAACCTCCTAAAAACACTTAAAACGGATATCTCATTATTGATGGATCAGCAGGGCATTTCAGCAATTTTCCCATCACAGTACAATAAAGGACAAGACACAGAAGTCCTCTTAAGTACAATAAAGGACAAGACACAGAAGTCCTCTTAAGTACAATAAAGGACAAGACACAGAAGTCCTCTAAAGTACAATAAAGCACAAGACACAGAAGTCATATTAAGTACAATAAAGGACAGGACACAGAAGTCCTCTTAAGTACAATAAAGGCCAAGACACAGAAGTCCTCTAAAGTACAATAAAGGCCAAGACACAGAAGTCCTCTTAAGTACAATAAAGGACAAGACACAGAAGTCCTCTTAAGTACAATAAAGGACAAGACACAGAAGTCCTCTTAAGTACAATAAAGGCCAAGACACAGAAGTCCTCTAAAGTACAATAAAGGCCAAGACACAGAAGTCCTCTTAAGTACAATAAAGGACAAGACACAGAAGTCCTCTAAAGTACAATAAAGGCCAAGACACAGAAGTCCTCTTAAGTACAATAAAGGACAAGACACAGAAGTCCTCTTAAGTACAATAAAGGCCAAGACACAGAAGTCCTCTAAAGTACAATAAAGGCCAAGACACAGAAGTCCTCTAAAGTACAATAAAGGACAAGACACAGAAGTCCTCTAAAGTACAATAAAGGCCAAGACACAGAAGTCCTCTTAAGTACAATAAAGGACAAGACACAGAAGTCCTCTTAAGTACAATAAAGGACAAGACACAGAAGTCCTCTAAAGTACAATAAAGGACAAGACACATAAGTCATCTTAAGTACAATAAAGGACAAGACACAGAAGTCATCTTAAGTACAATAAAGGACAAGACACAGAAGTCATCTTAAGTACAATAAAGGACAAGACACAGAAGTCCTCTAAAGTACAATAAAGGACAAGACACAGAAGTCCTCTAAAGTACAATAAAGGACAAGACACAGAAGTCCTCTTAAGTACAATAAAGGACAAAACACAGAAGTCCTCTTAAGTACAATAAAGGACAAGACACAGAAGTCCTCTAAAGTACAATAAAGGACAAGACACAGAAGTCCTCTTAAGTACAATAAAGGACAAAACACAGAAGTCCTCTTAAGTACAATAAAGGACAAGACACAGAAGTCCTCTTAAGTACAATAAAGGACAAGACACAGAAGTCCTCTAAAGTACAATAAAGGCCAAGACACAGAAGTCCTCTTAAGTACAATAAAGGACAAGACACAGAAGTCCTCTTAAGTACAATAAAGGACAAGACACAGAAGTCCTCTAAAGTACAATAAAGGACAAGACACAGAAGTCATCTTAAGTACAATAAAGGACAAGACACAGAAGTCCTCTAAAGTACAATAAAGGACAAGACACAGAAGTCCTCTTAAGTACAATAAAGGACAAGACACAGAAGTCCTCTAAAGTACAATAAAGGACAAGACACAGAAGTCCTCTTAAGTACAATAAAGGACAAGACACAGAAGTCCTCTTAAGTACAATAAAGGACAAGACACAGAAGTCCTCTAAAGTACAATAAAGGACAAGACACAGAAGTCCTCTAAAGTACAATAAAGGACAAGACACAGAAGTCCTCTTAAGTACAATAAAGGACAAGACACAGAAGTCCTCTTAAGTACAATAAAGGACAAGACACAGAAGTCCTCTAAAGTACAATAAAGGACAAGACACAGAAGTCATCTTAAGTACAATAAAGGACAAGACACAGAAGTCCTCTAAAGTACAATAAAGGACAAGACACAGAAGTCCTCTTAAGTACAATAAAGGACAAGACACAGAAGTCCTCTAAAGTACAATAAAGGACAAGACACAGAAGTCCTCTTAAGTACAATAAAGGACAAGACACAGAAGTCCTCTTAAGTACAATAAAGGACAAGACACAGAAGTCCTCTAAAGTACAATAAAGGACAAGACACAGAAGTCCTCTTAAGTACAATAAAGGACAAGACACAGAAGTCCTCTAAAGTACAATAAAGGACAAGACACAGAAGTCCTCTAAAGTACAATAAAGGACAAGACACAGAAGTCCTCTAAAGTACAATAAAGGACAAGACACAGAAGTCATCTTAAGTACAATAAAGGACAAGACACAGAATTCCTCTTAAGTACAATAAAGGCCAGTGTGATTTATCACCAGCAGTGTCATGGGGCTGGGTTCATGTGAGGACAAAGACTGCCATTCATCAGGTAGCTAATACTACAGGCTCAGTAATGCACAAAGCTAATAACTAATTTCCTGTGTTGGGAGCTGTCCAATTCATTTTTCAACTCCAACAGTATCATGCTTGCTTTGGACAGCGTGCTAGTTTCAGGCTGTGTGGGAACCGTAAGGATTAGCTAATCCAATCACTCACTGGAATTCCACAATGGTATTTTTTTCAGAGGCTGTGATCCAGAAGTTCATAAATGTATGTGTGCACGCACACACACACACACACACATGCCACACACACACACACACACACCACGCACATGCAACCACCCACCCACGCACGCACACACACACACACACCACGCACACGCGCGCACGCGCGTGCACACACACACGCACACACACACACACACACACACACATGCCACACACACACACACACGCGCGCAACCACCCACCCACGCACGCACACACACACACCACGCACGCGCACGCACGCACGCACGCACGCACGCACGCACGCACGCACACACGCACACACACACACACACACACACACGCACGCACACACACACACACACACACACACACACACACACAGAGATACTTAGCCCAACTGTCATTTTCCATTTTGCTGGATCACATAACCTGCTTTATTACACTTGACACAATAGTCAAGTGAAACATAAAAGGTAAATGTGAAATGGTGATGATGCGAATAGTTCCAACCTTCACATCATAGCCTGTATTCTTCACATGTAAAAGAAAATAAAATCATCTCGCATGCAAGTGCTATTCAAAGTCAAATCTTATTCAAATGAAAGGACCCAAGGCAAACCATTCCCTCTTGCTGGCCAGTGGATCTGATAGGCATGCAAACAAAGGTACATTCCCATTTCACTAAGCCATTTACCAATTAACTACAGAGGGGCAATAAAAGATGCGATACGAGGGAGACATGAAAATGTGAAAATACCATAAACCCTGTATTTATAACGCTGGCTGCCATTAGGCTTTCCATTGTTGCTGCTGTATCGCAGCATGTGCTGTTCCCCTGGGCGGCGGAGCTCAGTTAATGAGGCTGATCATTTGAATGCACACAGTATGGTGTTCTACATAGCAGGACATCGGGGCAAACCTCGGAGCATGACGTCCCTCTGGTTCAGGATCAAGATGTGCTTCTGGCTGCATTCCAAATCCAGATGCCATGCCTTTTTTGGCTCAACTTTATCTCACGCTGTGGCGAAGACTTCAATGTGACTGATAGTGGTTTTCCAATATGTGACGTTGCTTAAAGAGAGATTATAATGCCCCCCCCCCCCCATCAATGATATGGTTTGCTCCAAGCTGTGATATTGATTGCTGAGTAATTCATGTGATTTCTGTCATATTTGATCTGTGGTATTCAAGTCTCCTTTAAAGGGATACAGCAACTTTTTGAGAGTTTCGCCCATTTGCCCCTTCAAGTATTGACAAATGCTACTTATTCCTTTTAAAAGGTCTTGGCTGATGCAGACTGTGTTGCTCAGCTGATTTCACTACTGTTGACAAAATGTAGGCTACTATTGTAAATGACATAAATGACATAATGTAGCTAATGTAGTACTGTAAAACCCAGTAGGCCTAAATAAAGTATGAGGCTAAACAGCAGGCAGCAAAGGCTCATTCCAAAACAAGAGTGAATGTGTTGGCTTCCACCTGTTAGAGAGGAGTATTGAAGGAGATTTGGCCTGTTTTCTCTTGGAAGGGTAGTTACTGTAGCATAGCTATCAGCAAGTCTATTATAATGAAGCTTAAGCTAATGCTAGCCAGTTGCTCTCTGTCAGAGTGTGGGACAGCTACAGTAGCCAGCGAGGCTTTTAGATAGAAAACAATTTAGCGGTGGTTTTGGTTGCAGACGGAAACACCGACTGCCAAAAGGTTGACACCCAGAAAAGTCTAGAAAATTCAGAAATGAAGACAATCTGGGTAGAAGGCGAGTCTCTCTGCACACACACACACGCACGCACACACACACACACACACACACACACACACACACACACACACACACACACACACACACACTGTCACAGACTACAGATGGACTATAAGTAGCTTATTGATTCAGTTGGATAATTTTTCTTTGATGACTTTATGGTGGAAACTCCTGCTCAGTGCCTTTAATAAAGCGACTACAAGTGACTACAATGTATCACTTTTTCAACTTCAAAGACTAAAAGCTGTGTGAATGTGCTCCATCTAATGCCTACCCCACACTACAGGATAATTTGCAAGATTATGGCCAAGATTCCCCCCTCCCGATTTTCTCGGGGGTGCTCCCGATTTGAAGCGCGTCGGGCAGATAATCTTCCCAAATGATCCTGTAGTGTGTGGGGTTCAAAGATTCACAATCGGGAAGACTGCCTCTTCCCGATTGTGAATCGGCCATATCTAACATGTTAGATATTTACAACCCGACAGGCGATTGCATCTTGAGCAGAGAGCCAGTAGTAGCTGCGTTTCCATTAGTTTTTCGCAAAATAAACTGGTCCGCGTCCACCCGCAGCCCCGCACAGAAACAAAGAACGAGGAAATTGTCATCGAGGTGAAATACCCGTGCGTCTTTGAACGGGACGGAAAACTAATGCTATACTGCAAAGCATGTAGCCTACAACAAGCGCTTAGGTCTCAGCTTCCCGCATCGCGAGTGTCCGCACGGAAAAGTGAGTCAAATCAGCAGACGCGCCCCTCCACAAGACACCTGTGCAGACGGTTTTCGCCTGGCCGTGCACAGTAGGCCTACACCCCGAATGGACGCGGCTGTCCGCGCAAATATTAGTTAAACAAATCCTTTCAGTGCAAATGCATTATAAAAATAAAAAATAAAAATAAAAATCGAAAACGAAATGACACTACTACACCCGGTGCGCACACTGAATAGGCATTTTAAAAGTTAACGTCGAGCCCTGCTTCAAGGTGAATCTTCGGCATAATCTTCTAGTGTGTGGGGTTGCGTTTGAACAGACGCGATTGTGTGTGTGTCCCAAGATTGAAATGTTAAAAAATCGGCTCTCTCTGTCCTGTAGTGTGTGGGCTCTCAAGATTTTTATAATCTTCAAGGATTTGAAAATCCTGTAGTGTGGGGTAGGCATAATCCTTTAACAGGAGTAATTTATAAGCAAAATAGTTTGAGATCTACAAGGATATTTGACCAGATGATCACCTCTATTCTATTCAGTACTATTATATATATATATGTGTATATATATATATATATATATATATATATATATATATATATATATATACTGTATATATATAATATCTGTCTCAGACGAAAATGTGACAGTTGATATTCAACGTGATTAAAGAAGCAGAACAGATTTGTAATGAGGCCACTTCTTGTGTTGCTTGAAGCCAAATGAAACATACGTTTTCTATTATCCGCAAACTAAATTTAGGGCAACAACATGAGTTCATTTCCTGAGTGTGCTTTCTTACATTCAGGCTATTAGGCCACGTCTATAAATAAAGCGCAGTTCCAGGGGTCAGGCGCAGGCTACAGTTTGATTCTTCCTCCATTGTCTTGTTTTTATGCACAAAATGGATGGAAGGAAACAGGATGTGGGGGAGTACAAATCCCACAGAGGATACCATATATACATACAAGCACCATCCCATCTCGCTAAGTCGTTCTTCTTCCGCCACTGCTCAGGGATCAGATTACTCAGTACCCAATGCTCTTGTTGTCCGTTAGGGACATGAGTAACACTGATTCTGGATCAAAGGTAACATCTGTCTCATCCTGCATGGATGCCCACCGGCCAAAATCAAGGTCATCACCACTGAAGCTTACTGGTGGAGGAGCGCTTGATTCTGTCTGACTTCAGATCAGCTGTTACAGTTGTGATTAGGATGAAGGAGCGAGGCAGATGGCCTAAAACCAACCTATTTGCATGTGAGTGCCCGATCCGTTTCCTGGAGGAAAAGCCATGCGAGGCAGAAAGCGGAGGCTGAACTTCTGGTCGAGCGTGAGATCTATTCAAGAGGGACTGAAATGGATTCAGAAGACTCACAAAGGTTTAAAAATCACCATCTGTTTTCTCTAAATATCACATCAATTAAAAAATTTAAGTTTGAGTAACAAACAGCCCTGAGATGGCAGCCGGTACTCAGGTTTTGCCCAAATTTTGTTCTTCAAACAAACACATTGTGACATTTCAGAAGACCAAGAGAGTCAAGAGTGGGTAATTTTTCACATCTAGCCAGTTGTTAATGAGAAACGCATCAATATATTGAGGTGACATCAAAGAATGAAAATGTTGTAAATGCATTCTGAGATGAATGTACCTGCGCTGATTAATTTTGAGCCAAATCTTCTCTGATTATGGGTTTGAGAAGCTAATAAATTGCAATCATGGATGGATCTTATTGGTAATTCCTCCTGACCACAGAACTGTGACCAAAAATACTGTTTGTTTTGCCACAGGGCACAAGGCACGCATCACTTTGCCTCCAATTAAGGACAAAACAACCTAGAGTATAAAAAAATATGGAAAGCAAAATATTTGACTGGTACTCTAAGGCCTACAAAATAACCCTTCAGCCGGAGGCACAACTCGCCATCTTCGGCTGCTCGGAGATCTCTTTGAACTTCCCTACAGCTGAGCAACAGTCTCTGACACAGGGGACAACTGTTGCTAAAAAAAACTCATTCTGACGGAATGGAAGTCCTCCTCTTCACCTTCTTTCCAACTGTGGTTGACGGACATGATCTCTGTTATGAGGATGGAGAGACTTAGGTTCCTGAGGACCAATTCACTTAAAAAGTTTTCAACCATTTGGGACCCGTTTCTAGCATACCTTGATGAGGTTAAGGGTGACGGGTGACTCGCCTGACTGGTTTCTCATGTTCCCCTTGTGTGGGACCCCAGGCACAATATCTCTCACAAGCACATAAGGACACATGTGGCTGGTAATAATGTTGTAATATTGAATGTTGATCATATATTTATGTTTTTTTCCTGTGTCCGAGCGTGTTCGTGTGTCTTGTCTGTACATTGTTCTGAAAAATTGAAAATAAAATATTGGAATATATATATATATATATATATATATATATATATATATATATATATATATATATATATATATACTTGCCAGAGAGAGAAATAAGCTAAAGCCAGGAGCATGGAGAGCGAGAGAGAGCCTTGTTAGAAAGAGAGAGGGCAGATAGAACAAGACAGGGAAGAAGGTGAGAAATTGAGAAAGGGGGAAGAAGGCGAGATAACAGAGCAATGAGGAGGAGAAGCAGGCAGAGATGAAGCAGAGATGAGGAGACAGACGGCGATGAGGAGAGGAGAGCCGAGGTAAAAGGGGATGAAGATGTACGGGCGCAATGAGCACTGACACCTCCCCGAAATATCATGTTATTGGAGATGATGAAGCCACTTCACATCGTTCTGAATGAGCTGGAGCCGGCGGGCACACAGCCCTCACCTGCCACAGGCCATTGCACATCTCAACAAGTGGTGGGCAAGTCCAGAGACACTGGACAAGGGGACATGTAGGGTGCTGGGAAGGAGACATGTAGGGTGCTGGGAAGGAGACATGTAGGGTGCTGTGAAGGAGACATGTAGGGTGCTGGGAAGGAGACATGTAGGGTGCTGGGAAGGAGACATGTAGGGTGCTGGGAAGGAGACATGTAGGGTGCTGTGAAGGAGACATGTAGGGGGCTGGGAAGGAGACATGTAGGGTGCTGTGAAGGAGACATGTAGGGTGCTGGGAAGGAGACATGTAGGGTGCTGGGAAGGAGACATGTAGGGTGCTGGGAAGGAGACATGTGGGAGGATGGGGACAGGTTGCCCTCTCTCTCAGTGGGAGGATGGGGGCAGGTTGCTCTCTCTCAGTGGGAGGATGGGGGCAGGTTGCTCTCTCTCAGTGTGAGGATGGGGGCAGGTTGCTCTCTCTCAGTGTGAGGATGGGGGCAGGTTGCTCTCTCTCAGTGGGAGGATGGGGGCAGGTTGCTCTCTCTCAGTGGGAGGATGGGGGCAGGTTGCTCTCTCTCAGTGTGAGGATGGGGGCAGGTTGCTCTCTCTCAGTGTGAGGATGGGGGCAGGTTGCTCTGTCTCTCAGTGGGAGGATGGGGGCAGGTTGCTCTCTCAGTGTGAGGATGGGGGCAGGTTGCTCTCTCTCAGTGTGAGGATGGGGGCAGGTTGCTCTGTCTCTCAGTGGGAGGATGGGGGCAGGTTGGGAGGATGGGGCAGGTTGGGAGGATGGGGGTAGGT
>NC_139633.1:22556501-22564001 GCF_964638095.1 Poromitra crassiceps
GGGCAGAGCAGTGGTTTAAGGCTCATCTATATTGGTTTGCTGTTGGGTGCTGTCAGAATACGCAGCGGTTGTTGTGTCACGTGTTTGGCTATATGTGCTATTCTCATGGGCCGATCACACTCACATGTGTCTGCCTCAACATGTTACTCTGCCCAGCCTTCCTTCTGTTTGACAGCAGCAGCAGCAACAATCTGACATCTGCATTAGTTAAGTTGCCAGGCAACAATGAAGTGCAACGGGTTTGTGCACTGATATTTCCCTAATTCATATATTTGCTATTTCCATATCATAGTAATATGCTAATACAGAATAATAATAACCTTAATGCACTAGGCCTGTGAATCATCACTGGCCTCACATTTCGATTCGAATACGATTAATCTGTCAACGATTCGATTCCACTCTACGATGCATCTCGATACAGCTCCAACAGTATTGCAGCTCCAAGTATCAAATCCTCAATTTTCTATATTATTACTGCACATGGCTACTTTTTCATCAATTAATACAAGCAGTCAGATAAATATCAAGTCCCTTTTTTACTTTAAAGTGCTTTAAAATCTGAATGTCAACAGAAATGTAAACATAAACGATTCAACGATTCATCTGTCAACGATTCGATTCGAATGGATTCACACGTCCGCATCGCGATGCATCGATTATACGATTAATTTTGACACCCCTATAATGCACCACTTGCTGGTTTAGTGGATATCTGCTAACAGCTTGTAGTATAATTAGCCTATACTACCATGTAGTAGTAGTAGTAGTAGTAGTAGTAGTAGATAGAGTACTAATTTGATTCTTATATTCTGTCTCTTAACGCTCACTAGTCCATACTAGTGGACCCCTGGGAATTAGACACAAGGCCCACGCGAACCCCACAAACACGCCTTCCCCCCCGGAGTTAGGATGGTTTACCAGGCTAGGAAGAATGCTCACAAACAGCTTACATTTTGGAAAATGGGAAAAAAAAAAACTTTGTTACAATATCCTGTCTCTTCCAATGCTCAAAGCCCATGTGAAGCTTCCGATCGATCGTCCAACCGGTTGTGGAGATAAATGGATTTGGACTGAAGGAAGGACAGGAGGACGGGTGGACAGAGTTTCCTTGATTCTATGGTAAGAGGACACTGGGTCACACTCGGGTGGCCATACTGATTACCTCTCTCAGCTTAGCTCAAGATGAAAGAGGAGCACATCTTCCTCCCCCTGCCTCATTGGCCAGTGAGCACCTCTCTGAAGACCAACCACCGGGAGAAGAGGAGATCTTCAAACCGTAACAGCTGTCAGAATCTCAGAGAGAGCCATTCATTCATATCGTCTCTCACTGATCCCCACCCCCGTCAGTTGGTCAGCTCATCATTAAGGTTGGCTGGTGGACTGTTTGTCATTATTTCGTCGTCAGTTCATGTTTTGGTGGGTTAGTTGGTTGGTTGGTTGATTGGTTGGTTGATTGGTTAGTAGTTGGGTGACGCACTGAGATGTTTCCTATTAGGAAGAAGAGCCTTATTCCCTGCTGAAGCCAAACAAGATATTTATGGTGAGTAAAGGCTGCAGAGGTTGGGATTTCAACCCAGCTCTTGCAAGGTACAGTACAAGGTGACAGAGAGGTGAGAAGATAGAAGCTGAAGGGGATTATCCCATGATAAAATACGCCATGAAAAATAATGGTAAACAAACATAGGCGACACCTTTGCTTCTCATTTTCTAATGGCTTTTATATTCGATTACAGATACACACAAGATGAGTATTTGGTTGATGCAGACGCAGATGCCCCGCCCACGCCTGAGTGCACACAGTCAGTGGTGACTGACTATCGTCGCCAAAACCGTCAAATACTCTGCATATGTTTAACAGTCTGGGCAGGCACAGGGTAAACATGTTACTCAGAGATATTGCTCCATGTGAAAGAGCCAGCAAAGGGCAAAACTGACTGCTGAGTGCTTCAGCATGAGCTTCAGAATATGCATAATATATATAATATTTGTAATATGTATGTTTGTTTCTCTCATATTCAAATGTTTAAGCATGGCAATTAACCACTGTTGTTTTAATTTTATTCAACTCTTCTTTGAGAAATGTGTCGGAATATTTTATGTTTCCAATTCGTACCTAACTAACAGCAGGTGAAATAAAAATAATTGGGGCTCTAGCCGATTTGATGTGAAGAAAATGTCAAATTCTGGGTGAGTATATTCTGAAATCCCCTGGATATCTTGGCCTGAATAAAACAGTCTACAGTGCATCAAAGGTTGCGTTGCATGAGGAAACGTGTCAAAGAAACTGTCAGCGCATCGTGGACCTGACCCCATGCTGCACTATCAGCTCTCTCTCCTCCCTCTGCTCACTTTGCTGTCTAACCTCGCTGTCTTCTGAGTCAAACAAAGGTAATGTGGGGTGAGGGCAGAGCTCACTCCATCCTCACAAAGTCACAAACACCCTCACCTACTGCAGGGATACTCAACTTGCTTTGTCCGGGGGCCACTTTTGTATAATGATAGGAGGCCAGGGGCCAGTTAATAAACAAACAAACAAACATAATATTATGTTTTCTGTTAGTTAAGTTCGTTAGGTCCATATTATACAGTATATAACTGCCTGAGTGGATAGCAGACGACGGCATTTGTCAATTTAACTGGAGCTCAGTCAAACTTTATTTCATGTTAGTTTTCATTGTGAATTAGAAAATGGTCGGGGGGCCACTCTGCACCCTATCGCGGGCCGCATCTGACCCCCGGGCTGCAAGTTGAGCATCACTGACCTACTGTGTGCATGCAGACCTCACCTCCATCCTCACAAAGTCACAAACACCCTCACGTACTGTGTGAATTCAAGATTCAAGATTCAAGATTTTTATTGTCACTCCGTGGTACAAGTATCACGTGTGAAATTCTTGTGCTGTAGACTCCGTTTACAACATCAAGGTTCAAGGTTCAAGGATATTTATTGTCATTCCAAAACATGAAACATGAGAGGGAACGAAATATGAACTCAAGGTCCTGGTGGATAGATCAACTAGATTAACTAGGATATCATAAATCATAAAATACCATAAAAACAACTGAGTACTAAGAAAGAAAAGCAATATAAAAACATAAATTAGAGACATCATAAAAACAACATAATACCTGGTGTAAGAGCAAGGAAAACAGTTTAAAGTGCATGTTTCGCTCAACACGGAGCCACTTAAAGTTCATTTTGTTTTGCTCACAGCTGGCGGCATTAAAGTGTGAGGAGTACATAGTACAACATAGTACAAATATAACAGGGCATATGAGTGCAAAAACAACAAGAGACACAACAAGCAATAAGGCAGTAGAGTGATAAGACAAGTCAGAGACAGTGGCATATCCACTGCACATAGGTGCACATGTCATGTGCATACTTTAGACGTGCTTAAACATTTTAAATTTGACGTATATGACGTACAGGTGCTAATAGCATATACCTAATTAAACATACAATTAAACATTAGACATACATAATGGTAGCAGCTACAGTACGGTACAGTACAGCTGCTACACTATTTGTGTATGTTAAGGAGTCTCGTGGCCTGCGGGAGAAAACTGTTCCTCAAGCGATTTGTGCGTGCTTTTGGGACCCTGTATCTCCTCCCTGAGGGTAACAGGGAGAACAGGCTGTTGTGGGGATGGTTTGTGTCTTTGATGATCTTCAGGGACCTCCTGAGGCACCGCTGGTTATGCAGTTCCTGCAGTTCTGGCAGCTCACATCCTGTTATGTGCTGGGCCGCGCGTCTCACTCTTCGTAGCGCCCTGCGGTCCATGGTGGTACAGTTCCCGTACCCGGTGGTGAAGCAGCCAGTCAGCAGGCTTTCAATGGTGCCTCTGTAGAAGTCCCTAAGGATTTCTGGCCTTTGCCCAAATTTCTTCAGGCGCCTGAGTCCGTGTAGTCGCTGTTGGGCCTTTTTGACAACAGTGGCGGACCTGGCGGTGTGACCGGCCCATGTCAGGTCCTGGTGGATGTTGACTCCCAGGTACTTGAAGCTGTCCACCCTTTCCACCACTGTGCCGTTCATCCTCCTGGCTAAACTGCCTTGTCTCTGAACCCACTTGCCTCCCACTCACACAGGGTGAAACACAGCTCTTAGTTCCTACAGTAACAGACTGTATGAACGAGCGAGCGAGCTCTGGCTTATGGAGCGCGTCCAGTTAGGAGCCGGCGGAAGGCAGAGGAAGTATTACATCAAACTGAAATCTAATAGAATGAACAGAAACGCAATGTTGGCAACGGGAAACGCTTCTTAATAGGACACGACAGCTGGCAGCTGTCTCAAACTGACACACACAGAAGCCTGTTTAGTGAAATGTCAAATATGAGCTCACATGACAAGCAATGTGCAACAGTGATGCTAAGCTATATTAGCATTCATTGTGAGTAATGGTTGGAATTATCCTGCGAATGAACAGCACTTTTACTGCAAATTAGACTAAACAGATTAAAACATGCATGTGATGTGCATGTGCTACTATTTTGCGAGCCTAGGCCCAGTATCTCAATGTATGTAAAGGAAGGCGTTGCCCATTTTCAACCCGCTTTGTATCATTATAACCTGGGTAATATAAGCAGAATGGAGAGTGTTTACCTTCTCATTATGTTTTCTGCAGTGAGAAATCCCTTTTCGTCTGCCTGCAGAAACTCTGCCCCCACCAGCTGGTATGGGCCATTAACGCTCGTTAAGGCTCTCCGTGGATGTGCAGAAAAAAATCAACAATCTGTAGTTGGAACAGCCGCCCTCGAGCAGAACATCTGTTCACTTCCGCGTCTCAAAATGATGTGTTTTGCATCATTCTGACACGGACATGTTGGAATAAACTGCAGGGCTCTCAGCGTAGGAAACCATGAAGAAAATGTCAAGGCTGCCCATCTGCATATATCCCCATTGTAATGATACAAAGCGGGTTGTCATCCGAACATGCCGCTAAATCTCCATTTCCAAAGCAAAGGATTAGGTCCTACTACTCTGGTAACACCGTCACCACATCCAATGTCTCCGTCTGTTTGCAACATGTCCTGTCTCCACCATCCATTCATTAGCACATAGCAGGACATAATGAGTTTTCTATTTCTGTTAGCATACACAGTTTGTGTCAGATTAAGTTGATTGATGATGAGGGAAATGAGGGGGGTTGTATTGTTGAGGAAATACTTGACAATAATTGGATGTGATTACACTTGTTATTCTCATCGTTAGCCACCTACGAGTGTTCGCACATGACAGCCAGTTAAAAAAATCACCTCATCTCCATGGAAACGTGGGATTTCGTCTCCATTGCAAACAGCGTTTTTAAACAGGGCAAAGATTTGTCGGCAGCGGCGCAGTGGCTGAGACCAGAACAAACTCATTCTGGCAGCAGGGTCCAAGCAGACAGGCTCGTCATGACAACAAACCAGCGCCAGAGCGGATCCTTTCTCCGCAGCTGCTGTATGGTTTCATCTGCAGCTATCAGGTGCATCGTGCAAAGAGCAAACTGTTCTGAGGGGGTTTGGACAGGGATGCTCTTGATATTCTTTGAAATATCAATGCAAATTGCTCATTAACTGAAAATAAGAAATGCACAATGCTCTCACATTCAAAAACACTTCATACATCAAATTGCCCTTCAACGTTATCATTGACAATAGCGTGATCCTCGCACGTGCTACAGTTACAGTACGTCCTGCCGGTGAAGCTCCCCGCTGTCGGGTGAAAAAGAAGCGGCTGGCAATTACACATGTATCAGAGGAAGCATGTGTGTGTGTGTCTATGGCTCTCCCCAGATCGGCAGAGGGGGTGGGGCAGCGATTGGGGCAGCAGCGGGACTTGGCCAAGTACAATTGGGGAGAAAAAGGGGGGGAAATCAGATTTTTCTTTAAAATAATTGACAGCATCAACAGTTGGAGGTGTAGCAGGAACCGATGGGGAAGGCCCAGCACATGCTGAAGGGACTACATCTCCCAGCATGCCTGGGAGTGCCTGGGGATCCTCCAGGAGGAGCTGGAGGAAGTTTCTGGGGAAAGAGACGTCTATGAAATTTCCTATGTTTATATTACAGTATATTATCCTATCTGTTATGAAGGTTTTGAAGAACATCAAAACACAGTTAAGCAGTTGACATAATTTCTCTCACAAATGAAGTGTTTACTGTTGAGGCCATAATGTCAATTTGTGGAGTTGTTACACAAAACATAAAGTATTTTTGTGCGTGGCTGCTGCATGGTACTTTCATTATGTCCAAAACGGAGCTACCTGTCGCAAGGCAAATGCAGCCTGCCTAGTCAAATATGAAATGACATTCTGGCCTGTGAAGAGGGAACACTTCATTTGTTAGGGAAATGATGGCCAACTGCTTTCCTGTGCTTTGACGTTTCCCCAAATCTCCATGACAACATGGCTCCTGTGATAATAAAATGTAATAAAATATGGCACGGCATGGCGTGGCGGCATGGCACAGTAACTTCAGTAAGACCTCCAGCCGGCGTGGAGAAAAAGGTCACAGACTGTGACACACCCTGGCTTGGCAACCCTCGGGCGAACACTTTCAAGTTGAGCTGCAAACGACAGGCAAGGGACCTGCTGGGACAAGCTTGAGAGGAAACACTGGCATGTGAATAGAGAGGGGAGCAGAAAAGAGTGAGGGTCTGGGAGAGATGATGAGAGATGATGTTCATAATCACGTCAAGCAAAAACCTCTATGGATCTGAGAAAGCAAAGAAACCATGTTCCCACGTCATTTTACATTAGTGGAATATGAAAACTGCTGCATTCAACTCCTATCTTCCAGAGTTGTTTCAAAGAGTTCCCCACTCTGTCACTGCCATGAGGCAAATCACAGAGCACCTGAACAATTCTTTCGCCTTTGTATCTTTTTCCCCTTTCTTTCAGAATGTCATGTTGCCCTCAAGAGGAAGCTATTCATCATGTCCGTGTGATAGGTCTAGCGAAGCACAGTGAAGAGAAACGGGGAGGATGAGAGAGGAGAGAGAGAGACAGAGAGAGAGAGAGAGAGAGAGAGAGAGAGAGACCATATGTGATAAAAGTCCTGAGCCAGATTCTAACCTTTATTGTACAGTCCATTCTAACCCAGATTCTCTACCATGATTCTTCAAATTAGCATAAATGATGTCATTATCTAAAAGCCGTAAGAATGGCGCGTGTGGGGTCAGCTGTGCGAGAATGAGTCAGGGGGAGTGATTGAAATCTATAGCTTCTCTAAACTGCTGATCAACACAGAGCCGGAGATTTATAGACCTCACACATCTGGCACTTAGCCTCTAGCAGCTCCTATGCGTGGAAAGTAAGTAGACACCATCTGATCGTTTCCTTAATGAACTGATTACTGCTCGCAAATTAAATCCCCATAACTGAAACCTGGCTACAATCTAATATGGCATGATATGATTTTCATATTTACTCTTCTCAAAGAGTGCTGATATTAAAAACTTGGCCGTCTCCACCAAACACTCTGGGGTACCTGAGTGGCCGACGTGTTTTGAAA
>NC_139633.1:22569001-22589001 GCF_964638095.1 Poromitra crassiceps
GAGGCGAAGGCTAGTCACGTGACAGGCACGTAACAACAACAGTGCCTATCTGAAACCGACGTTGCGGGCGAGCTGGTCTTGCCGTCTTTAACGTAACGACAGTCTCATGTTGAAGCAGGCTGCTGGCGACGTAGGTTGCTGGTGCCTAAAGGCCGCCACACATGCTCCACGGTAAAAACTGTTCCCCCCCACAGCTCCTTAAATAACCTAGAATCAGACCAAATACCATGATGTCACCTAACTCACCAGAAACGCTCCTGAGGGGCTGCAATTGACCCGCTGGCCACACTTTGAGGACCCCAGAACTACAGTAAATGAATAGATCAGATGGATCTTTCAGGGGATCTGTGTTGTCAGAGGAAAGAGAAACTAACGCACATCAAGTGAGCTTTTTACCTTCCATGACGTAGACCAGTGAGCCCACGTCGCCCTCCTTGATGATACAGCTGTCCTTGCCATACTCCACAGGATACATGCAGTCCACAATCTCCTGGATCTGGGACAGCTCCAGGTTCTTCATGAAGTCGTTGTCTAAGATGGCCTCCTTGATCAGGTCCTTGGACCTGGAGAACAGGTTAGAAGGAGATGAGACGGTTACAGAAAATGACGCACACAAAACACAAGGCCAAGTGGCATCAGAGCTCCTTTATCTGAAAGCATGATGAAAGAAACGGGGGACTTCAGCTAAGGAGGGAGGACAAGAGGGAGGGAAATAATGCTACAAGAGTCTAAAAGTGCCGTGCAATCGTGTCTGAGCCTCATACAAAACCCTCAGCTGACATCAACACGCTCTCAAGTCCAAGAAGATTGTTCAGCAGTTGGACAGTCCAGCATGACAGTCCAGCATGACAGTCCAGCATGATGCATCCCGGTATTTCTAACTCGATTAAAGTCTCTCTCAAATTGAAGAGTAGCCTTTCACAAAAAGATATCTCCATTTACAGAGACATCAGGGTGAGACGTTCCTTCAAACGCCGGAACAACTCAATGACATTTCTCCATTAGGCAAAATCCACGGCTAATGGAAGTGGATTGTTTCCATTCAGTGGTCGTCAGGCTACACTGCTGCCTTCAGACTGCACGTGGCACGTGTGCATACGTATCTGCTGTAAAGAAAATGCAATGAGGAGGAAATGTAATGAATTGTAAAGTTTGAGGTGAAAAAGCCGAGGTTTTGAAAGGAAAGGACACACAGCCATACAGTGCCTTCTCTACAGAGGACACACGGCCATACAGTGCCTTCTCTACAGAGGACACACGGCCATACAGTGCCTTCTCTACAGAGGACACACGGCCATACAGTGCCTTCTCTACAGAGCCACTTCCCCTTTTCATGGCGCTCTCAAGAGCAAATCAAAAGTAATGGAAAGGGGATCAGACAACAGGGACATGATGTCAAATTGTGATTTAAATCAATAAGTTCTCATAACATTGGATGAAGGACTTTGGGAGTTCATATGCCATAAAAAGAGGTGAGGACAAGACGTAAAAGCAACTGCCATTTGGTAAATGCTCCTGAGGTGATGGACAGACGGTGGCGTGTGTTTATGACAGAGGCACAGCTTGAATCCATAAAGGGAGAGAGGTTTCCAGGCAGAGGAGATGCTGTGTTGTTGTGACTGAAGATCATTCTGCTTGGAAAAGTCGTTGATTGTGAGAGGCATGTCAGGGCCAGGGGCAGAGCCCGCGGCTCGCGCCGTGGCTGCGTTTGACAGAGTGCCGACAGGATGAATGAGGCTAATCGTATGGATCAGGGCTAATCCAACAAGGAGTCCCCCTCCTCCTCCAATGGGACGCTTTTATACCCCAGTTCATAAAAAGGAACAGGTGTATGTGTGTGTGGTGGGCCGGGCCGTTTTCACAGTTTTCAGGTCTGCTCTCTGAGGTTTCTAGGTTTCTGTGTAAGTATGTAGGTTAATAATAAAAGACAAAAACAGCGGTCAGGCTGGACATTCTCTCTGCTCTCACTCAGATACAAAATAATAATGTTACAGTCACAACTTCAAAGCGTCAAAAGATACAAGTGTGTGAGCGACTGTGCAACACGTTCTCACTCCAAGCACGTAGCATATTGGCGCTTTGTCCCGTCCCTTGTGCGTCACTTGTTACTAACATGGTACCCTTGAGCGACCCATGAAACGACTTGGGCTTTCCGACTAAACTCAATGAAAACCCATGGAAGTCATCTTTGACGCTTATGGCAACTGCTCCCCCATTAGCCTAACTGCTCCCTCATTAGTCAACTGCTCCCCCATTAGGGTCTGGAGGAGCTAACCTCTCCCAGACCCTAACCCTAAACCTAACCTCTCCCACCCCCCATGCCTAAACCTAACCTCCCCCAGACCCTAACCCTAACCTCTCCCACCCCCCATGCCTAAACCTAACCTCCCCCAGACCCTAACCCTAAACCTAACCGCTCCCACCCCCCACGCCTAAACCTAACCTCCCCCCAGACCCTAATGGGGGAGCAGTTGACTAATGGGGGAGCAGTTAGGCTAATGGGGGAGCAGTTGCCATAAGCGTCAAAGATGACTTCCATGGGTTTGCATTGAGTTTAGTCGGAAAGCCCAAGTCGTTTCATGGGTCGCTCAAGGGTACCATGTTAGTAACAAATGACGCACAAGGGACGGGACAAAGCGTCAATATGCTACGTGCTCGGAGTGAGAACGTGTTGGACTGTGGCATGTTAGGATGTCTGCATGTGTGCGCAATTTCAACTACTGTACTATCATTTTCATGTTTGTGCAGACATTGTACGTGTTTGTGTTTGTGTGTGTGTGTGTGTGTGTGTGTGTGTGTGTGTGGTGGGGGCTCTGTGGAGGTGAATTCACAATCTAGGCTAGCCAATACCTGCAACCGGATTTTGTATTCTACTGAGCAGTGTATGTGTCTGTGTTAAATCAGGCGGCACAACTCATTCACTTTGCACATTGTATGTTGGTATACACCACACGCCTTACTTCTCTTCACAAGCTCACATTCATTATTGAAGAGGCCTCATGACTGTTCTCATCCTCTCCATAAGATAAGACATGTGTCTCGTACTCGTATCCAACGTGCACGGGCAGGGAGGGAGGGGGGGGGAGGGTCAACTCCTTCAGATGATAGAACTGACAAAAATTGTGAGAAATGCCGAACTGCACCGAGAAGCAACTATTAAGGCTGGGATGTAAATACAATTTTCACCGACTATTTCAGTCATCTCATTTCCCCGCCATAAACTGTGTGATGTACTTGTGGTCTGAATATTGGCCACGTTGTCGGCGGTGCAGAATTCAGAGTGACGTTTCTGCCTCTTAGTCTTATTGATAGAGCAGTGTAAAATGTGGATGAAAGTGAAAATTAAAAATTACTCTGAACACCAACTCAAGCTATTCGGTACGAACTATTATCAATGGTCGAGTGCTTTCTTATACGAAAACACATTTTTCTCAGTTAATGAAAATGGAAACTGTCTGGCTAAACAAAGGAAGCACTTTGGTAGGGTGCTATGTGATTGTTCACAGCTGTTCAGTTTCACAATGCATTTATTTATGCGTCGGTGTTCCCCCCCACTCCTCTCCCTTTTTTTAGGATGGTTATTTAGAGAGAGGTCAGACATACTAGTACAGTATATATTCATATTGTATTTTCAGTCTGTTGACATAACATGTTCATGCCACTGTACAAAACTCACCATCACTTTGTCATGGGTGGCAGATTTCTTCCCAGGGGAGCAACAGAGCCCCCCGGCATTTGTGGGAAGTGACCTTTGAAAGATTATTTTTAGGGCATTTATGCGTTATTGGACAGTCCACAGTGAAGAGAAATGAGAAAGATGGGGAGGGGGAGGGGGGGGTCCCAGGGGGGTCCCAGGAAGTGAATGGATTTGAACCCCGCACGCTGCAGTTAGCAGTTATTCGCCTTATGCAACCGAGCCATCAGGATGACCCAGAAGTGCCATTTTACAGACTTTTGCCCCCTGTCCCTGGCAGTCTGTGTAGGCCTACACTACTGCTGGGGAGAGAAAAGAGAATAGTTTGAAATGTATTTTTAAATCCACACACCCTTAGTTCAATCTCTGGTAAGCTGTGCATTTCTCGTATCCTCTTCAGCAGTGGCCACACACAGTTACGCAGATAGAAACGAGATAGTTCATCTATTTCCAACTGCACTTTTCTAACAAATGATTGATGATTACGGCAGTGGTTCTATTACGGTATTTGGATCTTTATCTATAGATGGCCCCAATCTGGGAACCCAGAGTCTATTTTTATTTGAAAAATAGACTCTGGGACAGCCCTACTGCTTTCCCCAGCTTCGTGTACGGCACGCCTCTCCTGCCACCGTCACTTCCTTTTCCGCGTCCGTGCTCCACTGTTTACAGTCTAAATAACAACTTGCGCCGCGACTTTCCAGTAATTTCCCACTGTCGTTGTAAGACGAGTTGACGTCTTCTATGCAGTGTGTTTCTGCGTTAACGTTATTAGCAAATAGCCGAAACAGACGCAGAAAAGGAAAGCGGAAGTGACGGAAAAGCCACCGTCACTTCCTTTTCCGCGTCCATTTCGGCTATTTGCTAATAACGTTAACGCAGAAACACACTGCATAGAAGACGTCAACTCGTCTCACAACAACAGTGGAAAATAACTGTAAAGTCGCGGTGCAAGTTGCTATTTAGACTGTAAACAGTGGAGCACGGACGCGGAAAAGGAAGTGACGGTGGCAGGAGAGGTGCGCTGTACAGGAAGCCGGGGAAAACGGTAGGGCTGTCCCAGAGTCTATTTTTCAAATAAAAACAGACTCTGGGTTCCCAGATTGTAGATGGCCCTGACTGGGTTTCAAGGAGGAGACCTTGATGAAGGTATGTTGAAGTGGTGCCCCCCCCCCCCCCCCCCCCCAACTATAATAGGCTAATTTCATATTTCCCTCCTACTGAAATTGAAATTCAAAACCGACTCAATGTTACACAATATTAATATTATGCCAACTCCAGAGTACAGTTGACTGGACAGGAAGACATTGCAACCCAAAGGGTGGCCTCTGTTCCTCTGAAAATGTGCCTCGTTAACCCCCGCCTCAGCCCCATTTACACCCAGGAGAAGGGGTGAGGATCTCTGGCCTGAAGCCCCTGAGCGGAGCCTCTGTGATGGCAGTGCTCTGTAGCGTCTTGTCCCCTGCCGCCAACCAGACCCTTATAAAAACCTCAGCCTTCCTCTCCCTTAGTGAGAGACGAGATATTTGAAGTGAAGTTTGGGCCTGAGCGTCCGGCCTTCTTCCTTACAAGGAGAAAATATGCTCTTTTAGAAGGCAAAAAGAAGAGGGGTGGTAGAAAAGTGGGAGAGGCTATGAGAGAAGAGAGGACGAGCGAGGCAGAGAGTGCACTAGAGAGAGAGAGAACATAGACTGTATAACATTCCATGGGCCTTGTAAAACAGATAGAGTGGGCGAGAACGACAGACAAATCTAAACGCTTAGAGACGAATCCAAAAGCCACCATCGCTACACGTCATTGACCAAAACGAAATTGAAATACCCTGAGGACCCTGGTGTAATTTCTTAAAAAATAACAAATAAAGCTATTGTCACACTTTAGCAAGAGCAAAAACGAAGTTTGAAATATTCACATTAAAAACAAAGAATTCTATCAAGAGAAAAGAATGAGAACTTTAATGAAGATATAGGATTTTGAATTGAATCCACATTGTGATCTCCGCTGGTCTAATCAATAAAAGAAACTAGTGGCACCAAAATGCTCCTACCCAAAGGGCTTTGCTTTCAACTTTCACTATCTGCTTCAAACCAATTACTTTTTTCCCATCATCATTTTGAATGTGCAAGGTTATTAGAGAGCACAGATGTTGCTAAACAAAATGTGTTTTCCTGCAGACAGAGAGAAACACAATTAAGGGGATGAGGCGTGGGAGAGACTATATAAGCAGTCTATTTGATAGAGTTGACTCTTTGAACTAATAAACTTCAGAGAACATAATTATTGCCATGAAGTCAAATTCATTAACAAATGCACCTTTCTGTTTTGTCCTGTGAGGAAACTATACAAATTATATGAATCTTCCAGGACCTCCATTCAATTCCATATGAACATGATGATGTCATGTCAAATCTCTAATTCCTCTTTGTGATAGATTATATTATCTCCCATAATAGAAACGGTTTCGTAAAACTGACCAAATGTAGCAATATAGGAAAACCCAGTCCTGGAAGAGTTGACATCTGCGTTTTTGCAGGACCCTGGTAATGAGAAGCTTCCTTTCAAGGTCCCACTAAAAGCCTCTTTGTAAAATCTCTTAATGGAAATAGGCATATAAAGGCTTGGGATGAGGATGAAGATTATCATAATGACAATCGGTGATGAGCCTGCATGTTGTTCTCATCTGATGTTCCTAGCCAGACCAGATCATCAAGATGGCCAGAGTCACACGTTTATTTAACTCAGGCAAAAAAACAACAATAGACAGCTTAAAGTCCAGCTGAAACGGCATTTCGAGAGTATCTAACTTCTCTATCGTGACTGACCTAAATAATGTGGACGAAGCCATCCATTATTTTTTGGACAAACGTTTGTAAGCAAAGTGTTGTCTGTCACAATGTCTTGCGCAGCTCAAGCGGGCAAGACGGCATGAGACGGGGGGTTTCCCAGAGCTGCAGCTCCACCTGCTATTGGTCCATGATCTGCAAGCTGCATGATCACTGGACAGGCGACCTGTCAATCACCCCCTTTTCTATCGTCTATTCTAAATGGGTGAGTTGCCGTTCCCCCCGGGCAGCGATATTTTTTTTGGGATGATGGCGAAGGCTATGCGAAGGCGTGACCCGCCCCTCTCTGCCTCTGATTGGCCTAGCGTCAAACTTCCATCCATCCACACTCGCTTGGCTATCCTGCATTACATCCCTTTCTACAACCTGTGGTCAGACCGTCAGAATCAGACAGACAGCAGTTACGCTTGCTAGTTCCCTGTAAATAACCCTGTTTTATATCACCCTTGATCAATTCTCTGTCTATAGGCTAGATACGGGCACTGCCAAGAGTAGCGGCAGCGTCATAAACCATAGACTATATTAAAAACATAAACACACTGGCGTGTTTCATGCAGGCTAGCAAGCGTAACTGCTGTCTGTCTGAGTCTGACCCACTGAATCTGACGGTCTGACCACAGACTGTAGAAAGAGATGTAATGCAGGATAGCCAAGCGAATGTGTTTGGATGGATGTTTGACGCTAGGCCAATCAGAGGCAGAGAGGGGCGGGTTATGCCTTCGCATAGCCTTCGCCATCATCCAAAAACAAATATCGCCCCCGGGCAGACAGCCACTTCCTGGCCGGGGGAGAGAAGCGAGCCACGAGCTGCGGCCGGGACATCGTGAACATCGATGTTTCTAAACCTGCGAGTTATAACGACCCAACATGGCCTTTGAATCTACATTCAACTAAGATATTGCCATTTCTTTGTCATTTTTGCATGATTATTTGTCCAGATATTAACATTTCTACTGGGCTGAGAATCGTGTGTGGCTCCTTTGACTTCAGCACTGTTTTATGCCCGGTGCATCGGGCACGCAACGTCATGCACGTAGCAGCGTGCGCTGTGATTGGTCAGACAGACAGACAGACAGACAGACCCTGTTCTAGACGGCTCGGCCACAGCCTGTGGCCCACGCCATGACAAAGAGAGTCGCGCTCTTTGTGCTGTTGCAACACAGCACTGACAGGTATAACAAAGACTAATGGCTTTTTCCGTTCAAATAAATAACCTCCTTCAATGTTGAGTCTTCTTTGATGAAACCCTTTGACCTTTTTTTTTTACTTGTCAATAGAATAATGCCAGCACATGTCATATCTGACATTCACATCAGGCCAGTCTGTGTGCAGTCTGTGTGCAGTCTGTGTGTGTGCAGTCTGTGTGCAGTCTGCAGGGTTGCTCCATCCTGATTGGTCACGTAGTCTTATAACACAAGCAGAAGAAGTGTTTAATTAAAGGTTGTAGTGGAATTAAAAGTCAATATTAAACCAGCTAATTCAATTTAGCATCCTCCTGTAGTGCACTAGCCTACTGCTATTAAAGGGACAGCTCACCCTAAAATCCAAAATACATATTTTTCCTCTCACCTGTAGTGCTATTTATCCATCAATATCGTTTTGGGATAGTTGCCTGAGTTTTGGAGATATCGGCCGCAGAGATGTCTGCCTTCTCTTGAATACAATGGAACTGGATGGCACTCGGCTTGTGGCGCTCGAAGCGCCAAAAAAATACCTTCGAAAAAACTCAACAGCATTGTCTCTTTCCAGAAATCATGACCCGGTTACTCAAGATAATGCACAGACTTTATTGTGAGCAGTTTCATGTGGGAACTATTTTCTTTTGCAGTCTCATGTAGGAACTAGCTAGCAGCTAGCGGGTGTAGTTCGGTCAAAAGAAAATAGTTCCTCCATGAAACTGCTCATAACAAGATATGTGGATTATCTTGAGTAACCGGGTCATGATTTCTGGAAAGAGACAATGCTGTTGAGTTTATCAAATGCATTTCTTTGGCACTTTGAGCACCACAAGCCGAGTGCCATCCAGGTCCATTGTATTGGAGAGAAGACAGAAACTCTGAGGCCGATATCTCCTAAACTCAGGCAACTAACACAGAATGATATAGATGGATAAATAGCACTACAGGTGAGAGGAAAAATATGTATTTTGGATTTTAGGGTGAGCTGTTCCTTTAAGCCAAGTGACTTGACTTTCCAACTGCAACAAAGCTTGAGTTGATTTAGTGATGAAAAACACATTAGAGCTCCACATGTGTCCAGAGTAAAGCCAAGCGTGGACATTTTCCTTCGCCGCCAGGAGGGCGAGTGTATTGATTATTAACAACAAAACCTAATTTAGTGCCTGTGTCCATTTGAGAGGGTGACCTCATATTGCAAACCATGTTGGCCAAGAGAGACGTGTTTGTTATAGAAAAGAACCAAGAGAGAGGGGGGGGGAGAGAGAGAGAGGGGGGGGGAGAGAGAGAGAGAGAGAGACCAACATCATAATGTAAACATAACATGGCGTGCCTGCTAAGACTTCCTCTTATCACAGTTTGGATAAAAACAGACATTGGTACATTAGATTACACACAGCTGCCTGCCACCACCCACTCTATTCTCTGACTGCATCAGCTGCCACTGGGGGACATGTTCACTTCATTCAGAAATTAGATTAGGCTCATTATTATACTGTAGTCTACATAATGAGAGCCTAAAGTATTAGACTATATTATAGCCGACTACTATTTTCCTCTCATTTTCACACTGCATATCACATTTTCAGGGGCAGGCCCATGTGTGCACAGCCTCTCTCTCTCTCTCTGTGTGTGTGTGTGTGTGTGTGTGTGTGTGTGTGTGTGTGTGTGTGTGTGTGTGTGTGTGTGTGTGTGTGTGTGTGTGTGTGTGTGTGTGTGTGTGTGTGTGTGTGTGTGTGTGTGTGTGTGTGTGTATGCGTGTGTCACACACACACACCGGCCTATTATGTAATAAGCGGGTAGAGAGATCACAGCCACATCCATAGTGCTACAGGTGCCTAACTTGCTGCGCCACACTCTCCCGAGTCGCATGCACACACGCGCGCGCGCACGCACGCACGCACGCACGCACGCACGCACACACACACACACACACACACACACACACACACACACACACACACACACACACACACACACACACACACACACACACACACACACACACACACACACACACGCACCATTACGCACAAGAGTCGGCTGAACGGTGAAGAATGAAATCCTATTGGTACGCATTTAAGCGCGCCATTAGAAGCTGTTACAACAAAAGCTATATTGTGCGATTGTTATTTGTACACCTACTGTGGGCTTTTGGGGTAGAAAGGCAGAGTGACGTGGCTCAGGTCCTGGATGTCGAAGGCGGTGGGTTCGGCGGAGATCGCCTGCCTCTTGGTCCTCTGCGTCTCGTGCAGCTCGGTGTGCTTGTGGACCTGGGTCGCGGGTTTGATGACGGAGCGGTACTTGTCCAGCTCGTTCTGGAGCCTCTGGATCAGCTCGTCCTTCTGGTCGAGCTCCAGCTCCAGCTCGTCGATGAGCGCGTCTCGCTGCCGCAGCTCCTCGATCTTCTCCTGGAGCGCGTACTGGAGGTCGCGCAAGGTGCCCATCGCTGCTCAGAGGCACTCCACAAGAACTTTAGCGACGGGTGCGCGGCCGAGTCTTTATCCGCTCTCCTCTGCCTTTCTGCCAGCAAACTTTATCCGGCATCAACAGCTTCAGAGGATGCAGCCCCCCCTCCCCTTCCTGTCTCCTGAAGGGGATTCCTCGCGCCTCTCCTTCAATCAAGGCGAAGGTATGTTCAATCAATGGATGTCGCGATTGCCACGGTGAAACTCGGGAAGCGTCTCCGCCAGAGGCATGCAAAGTTTGCTCTCTCTCTCTCTCTCTGTCTGCCTGTCTCTCTCTCTCCCTCTCTCTCTCTGTCTGTCTGCCTGTCTCTCTCTCTCTCTCCCTCTCTCTCTCTCTCTCTCTCTCTCTCTCTCACTCTCTCTCTCGGGGGTGTGATAGCGGAGAACCGTCCTCCCCGCGTGCGTCAGGCTGCGACCCGGTCGGAGAGAGAGAACGCAAGGCGAGAAGGGCGCCTACAGGAATCTGTGATACAGTGCAGTCAGCCCCGCGCTCTCTTATGAATAAGAATAACGGACTCGCAGAGGAGCCCACTGCTCAAGGAACCGCTGTCATACCTCAATAACCCGCCCCGAGGCTACAACATAATGAGCAGCGGAACCTTAATGGTAGTGGAGGCTGATGGGAGTTTAATGAACCCTTATTCAAGATTCAAGTAAACATGTAGGCCTATTAGATGAACAGAATAAAATACATATTCTCTCTCTCTCTCTCTCTCTCTCTCTCTCTCTCTCTCTCTCTCTCTCTCTCTCTCTCTCTCTCTCTCTCTCTCTCTCTCTCTCTCTTTGGGGGGGGGGGGGGGGGGGGCTTGGGCACAATTCGTCCCTGTAACTTGAGAGGTCACTGACTTCACAAGGTTTATTATGCTTTGGCAAATTGAAAATATGCATAGATGCCAATAAGACTTACTACGAATGTAATAATATAATCCATCACTAACGTTATGCTGAAATTGAAGAAGAAAAAAACACTTGGCAGGCAGTCTCATGTCTCCATGGCAATGCATCTTACGGTGACACGATCATTAGCATTTTCTCAAAAGCCTGGCCTTGTAAATGTATTCGCTCGGCTGATAGATGCAGAAGGCCTGTAAGCAAAAGTGCAGCAAACAAGAAAATAAATGGAATGCAAAGCTATAGGTTGCCATGCAGAGACTACATGATGGCCATGATGAGAAATGCAACCAGTGGAGGCTCGCGACTCCAAAAAGCAGCCCCACATTCCTCATCTATTCTTGAGCGTGTCTGCTCCAAAGCGCCACTGATGTCTATTCACATTATATTCCAATGACTCATCGGAAAGCTCAGTGAACAACATCTGGCCTCATGTGCTCCAGACAAATTCAGAGGAGGATGCGTTGTCAAGGACAATCACATAAGGATGAACAGGTAAAGGCTTTCACAGCAGGCTCCTGAGGAGGAGGAGATGAGAGCAAGGACACATACGGGTCACACATGATTTCTTTGAGTCTGAGGACAAGTGGAGGTTCAGGTATCATTTGGTCTGGTAGCAAAAGCATCCTTTCACACAATACCATGTCAACAAGTATGCAAAGAGCCTGGTGGTCTATTAAAAGATCACAGCTGCCCTCTTGTGGTGGAATATGGAAAGGATCAAACTGAACAGACTATCAAAACATATTGTCGCATGTGTCTTCTGCTTGGCACTTGAAAATAGCTACTAGATGCAATGATACCAGATTATTTCATTAGTGGATGATTGTGCAATATATGTAAAGACCCCTTAAAGTCATGTTTTAAGATGTATTATAAAATACTCTACTTTGAGTAATAATTAGTGTCTGATTGTTTTTCCCACAAAAGTTTAATTATCTTGTTAAAATCCTCAAAACTCCTTCTCCCTCATTAAAAATGTGAGAGTCTATGAATACGCAAATATATTTCATCTCAAACGTTTTCCTACTTCACTCTCCATGCAGTGTATGTCCAATGGAAGCGTCAAGTTTCCACTTCCTTGTGTAAGTTGAATATTGGCCCAGAATTGGCTTCCAAACTACTTGTGATGTCACAAATCATGCTCGTAGAACAATTTGATTTTCAATGAGCACAGAGAAACCTTCCACTTTCAGCAGACTAATGTGAAAATGGCCTTCTAGTGTCAAACTCTGCACAGACATCTTTCTGCACAGTGAAGCTCAAACATCTACCTGCAGGAACAAGAAGAAAAACACATTGTTTTTACTTTAGGGGGTCTTTAAGAAAAAGGTTATATTGCGTGTTACAAACCTACAACTGCTTTCACCAACACAATCTAATCTAATCAGTGCTCCAGTTTCAGAACTTTGAGGAAAGAGTTTGGACATTTAGCCACAAATTGGTGATTCGGAGTCAAATACAAATGCGTATCCACAACAGCTGCTAGCAGCGCCAAGTTGGACGCTTCAGA
Source organism: Poromitra crassiceps (assembly GCF_964638095.1). Taxonomy (NCBI): domain Eukaryota; kingdom Metazoa; phylum Chordata; class Actinopteri; order Beryciformes; family Melamphaidae; genus Poromitra; species Poromitra crassiceps. The sequence goes on from NC_139633.1 coordinate 22,581,586, forward strand.
CATCGCAGCGAGATAACGTAGAAACGTAACCCCCCCCCCCCCCCCATTGTGACCTCTGGTGTGAGGAAATTGACACAACACCCATATAAGACCATGAAGACTGATGCACGCTGTTCTTCCAAGTCAAGCAACAACAGAGATCTGCTGCATGTGAAGAAACCCTATATCATCCAGGCCTCTGTGATGATTCAAGGCCTGGCTCTGTCCACTGTTCTAGTGTTGACTTCCTCCGAGCTGCTGCCTCCCCATCCCAGGCCCTCCCTCTGTCCTTCAGAGCACCTCTGCGCTCGAGACACGGGCTTTAAATTTCACCTCTCTAACCATCCAGCTCAGCCCTTTTTCCTATGCAGATCGATGGAAACAGGATCCGTCGCTCCATGCTGCGGTAATCCGATGAGCGGGGCGGGCTGCCGACTGGTGCCGCGGCTCTGACACTAATGGGGGTCATGCCGTCTCCGACCCCCGGGCGGCCTAGCGAGCACTGCCCCAGGCGCTAGGCTAGATCACCAACTGGGCGAGACGTTTGTTACAGCAAAAAAAAAAAAATGCAACAGGGCCATCTCCTTCGTTATAACTAAGCCTGCGGTCCGCCTGTGGCCAGGGGTGGTGTAGCACAAAATTATAGGGTATAAATAAGAAGGAGCCCCTTCCTCTCTTGATCCATGTCTCTCACCCATCTTTGGACATTTTCGAGGGCCCTTCCCAGCCCAGACCGGGGGCCCTGGGGTCCCTCCCCAGCCCACACCGGGGCCCCAGGGTAGTCAGCCCCACTTCTATGACGCCCCCTGCCTGTGGCCTCGGACAGTGACCGTTGGTGGCAATGGAAGTATTTTTGTCATCACTGCTTTGAACAGTGATGCAAACCAGTTGACATCTCTCTATATGAGTGTAACGTTGTATTTCTGGAGTGTTTGCAATTATCTCCTCACAGTGGTATTTGAGATAAGCACTCGTGCCCCATCACCTTAGTATAGGCTACTATACACATATCATAATTACATAATGGTCACGCTACTATTCATCTGCATAGGTTAATTGTTCTAAAGTTAATTAACTGTCTCTGGTAGTAGCTTAATCATCCCCGACATGCCACAGATACACAAACACGCGGTTATTTCTCAATGAAACTGGATCATTCATGAACTCCCTTGGTTTCATTCTGCTTGTCTCAGGAGGATTTCCTAGGTCCTCATGGTGTGTTTTTTCATCAATGGCAGTAAAACAGGATCTGTCTTGTCTGCAGTTTATTCATGCTAATGAAGATGAGAGATTGTCTAGCCATCTTAACATAATCAACCAAATTGTCTATCTCGCATCTTTGTGAATGCAGAGTGATTTCTGCTGTTTATAATGACGATATAACAAATAATTTGTCTTGGTGCCATTATAGTGATGAAAGGGAGGTGAAAGATAGAATAGGAAGAAATAGAAATACCGTAGGTATAGTCTGTGTGTGTGTGTGTGTGTGTGTGGGGGGGGGGGGGGGGGGGTGGTACTGTATGTTTGTATGCATAAAACACACCAATCAGCCCGAACAACTTTTTTGCCAAGTATAACTGTTGCAATCCAAAATAAGAATAACAATAATAACAATAATCAATCATAATAATCTATCTAATAAAGGCAATTCCATCTGTACCCTATGTCTGCATGTATCTTGTCTGTCTGTCCTTTGCGTATCTTGAGAAATGTTCGTCGGATCGACTTCAAAGTGTGTGCTTAGGGCAGATCGGGATCTACTGGTAGATCTACTGGTAGATCTCAGCGTGCCGTACCGGTAGATCCTAAAATCATTTTTGGATAATGAGTGTAACTTCTTCATAGTGTCAGTGTCTTGCATTCAACCACCAGTCCGTGCATGTTTATTGTAAACTGACAATTTAAGTATATACATTAATAAATACTGTTTATTGCTCATTGATTATTGCTTATCATTGAAATTATAAACAGCATTTAATTTATGGTCATGTCTACCCGCACTTAAAGTATGGATTTATGTTTTGGCGTGTGTACAAACAAAGTCTAATTATCAGGTTTACTGTTACAGCGCAGGGGAGGGGGGGGGGGGGGGGTGGACAGGTAGATCTTGTGCTGTTGAAATGTAAAAGTAGATGTGAAGTGTAAAAACGTTGGGCACCCCTGGGTTAGGGAAACCCGATGGAGTGCAGTGCCGAATTTCATGCAATTCCACATAGCGCCACTTACTGGCAACACAAAAAGCGGTCTATCTCGAGAAGCGTTTGTCTGATCTACTTCAAACTTGGGGAATGCGCTGCTGGGAACCCGTCAGAGAGCAGTGCCAAATTCTGTGCAATTCGGCATAGCGCCACCTACTGGCAACACAAAAAGCAGTTTGACTTGAGAACCATTCGTCCGATCGACTTCAAGATTGGCGGGTGTGCTGCTGGGAATCTGACGGAGTGCAGTGCAAAATTTCCTGCAATTCAGACACGTGCATAGTCATAGCGCCACCTACTGACAACACAAAAAGGGGTTTATCTCAAGAACTGTTCGTCCGATCGACTTAAAACTTGGTGTGTGTACTGCTGGGAACCCGACGGAGTGTGGTGCCACATTTCGTGCAATTTGGACATGCACATAGTCATAGTTTCGTGCAATTCGACCAATGGGGGGTGAAGAGTGGAAGAGCATGTGTGAACGTGTGAGCATGTGTGAACGGGAGGGAGATTATTATAAAAAAATAATAAGAATAATAGCCTAATAATAATAATAATACATCTCTATAGGCTGACTGAAACTAAGTGAATGACTAATCAGTTGCAGTTGCCTTTGAGTATGATGCACAATCAGGACCTGCTCTGAAGCTAAAATGAGCACCTAAAGGTGATGAAGGAAGCATATGGTCAAACAAAGCGTTTTCTAATGGAGTATTAAATATCCTCAGACATGCACTTCGGCTCCTCAGCGTCCAGCTACTAAAAGCCAATAATGCATCGTACTTCCTCCTCCCTGCGTCCCGTGGGAACGCCGTGATGGATCTGATCAATTAGGAGCTCTTTTCTGAAGCTCGCCTTGGAGCTGCGTCATCGGCCCCAAGAATGAAAGTGCTCGCCCATTCATGGCGAGCGTCTCTATCTCGACGGTAAAAAAAAAAGAAAAAGAAAGAAAGAAAAAGGCAGGACAAGCTTTGTTGATGTGGGACCTACACAGATAAGAGAGTGTGTGTCGGAGTGTTTGAAAGTGTGGACAGCAACCTTCAACACATGCACGTTAATTTTCACTCACAATTCTGGTGAAAGAGAGGAGCATGCACAATATCAGATCACTTCTGATCCCATTCATGGAAAGCATCTCCATCTCGGGCGTAATACGCGATTTTGACAGGGGGCACACCTGACACGAGGTTCCTTCTCTGTGTGTATGCTTCAACAACGTATTTAGCAATTTTCAGTCACATTTCAGGTGGAAGAGGTAACAACAAAACATTAAACTGATTCAAACAGGCTGTAGAATAAAGCGTACTTACCAGTCGGACTTGGCATATTTCCTAAAAGATTGCCTTGACAGGTCTTGGTGCGTTTGAGGTTCGGCAGAGATGCCTTGCGCCCTGCGGGTCCTCGGTCCAATAAGTTGAGCGCTGGGCAGCACGGACTGACATTTGTGTAATTTTCTCTTCAGTTCTTGAATCTCGTCTTCCCTGTCCGCCAGACGCCTCTCCAAGTCCCGTATTCTCTCCTCCTTTAGCAGCAGGATCTTCGCAAAGTCCTCCTCCAGGTCGCTCATGTTGAAATCGGCGTTAAACTTTGTTGCAATCTCCGTTACAGACAATATATAACTCCAAAAAACTCGCACGGGCTGGCTCAAAATCCTCCCCAAAAATGCGCGCAGGGTTTGGTGATGCTCCGACAAAGCCTTTCACCGGCCGCTTGTTTATTTGTGAACGCCTTGAAAGAAAGAGGAAAGCGGTGTTTAAAGCCTCGGAGCGGACGATTGATGGACCAGCGCAACGCTACAGTCCACCAAGCCTCCAGAGAGCAGCTGATGATCCTTCATTGAGAAACCAATTACAGCAGCTCTTCCTCTCCAAGGACGCAGGCAGGCCGTCAAACTGGGCAAAGTCGCCAAGAGCCGAGAGACAACACATGGTTCACCGTCTCTCACACTGCAAACACACCAGAGAGAGGTATGGCCTATTTGTTGCTGCTGGCAAATATTTGTTTACAGTCTCCAGAATTCATATAGCCCGTTCAGCGAATAAAAGCGCAACGCAAAACAGCCACCTCACCTTCCAAAAATCAATTGTCCTGCGCCCAAACTTGTCTTTACGCATTGGACAACGGACGTTTGTTGGCAATGTTAGAGCAAGCCTACAATAGTGCAATAGTGAGGTGAAAGACTAGTTACCCTATGCAAATAGCCTGTTCCTGAACTTGTCTCTGCTGCATGCCATATAGTGGAAAGCTCTGTTAATTTTTCTTCTATGGTTTCACTTTAATATTCTATAATAGGGACTTGCAGTTTAGCTATGGTATTCTATTTGTAGCCTACTATATCCTGCTATTTTTCATGGGATTATATCTTCGTGTGTGTGTGTGTGTGTGTGTGTGTGTGTGTGTGTGTGTGTGTGTGTGTGTGTGTGTGTGTGTGTGTGTGTGTGTGTGTGTGTGTGTGTGTGCGTGTGCGTGTGGGGACGAATTAATCACAGTAAGCCAATACATTGTGAGGTAATAGGTGAATGATAATATATTGATGGTTGAGAGGAACATAGAGGTTTTATCATCAAAATGTTACAAAATTCAGCAAATGAATTAGCCAGGCTGGCTTGTGTAAGGGACTACTGGTTATAATCAGTCATCTGTAAGAGACTCATTTTAAGAGTGTTTTGGCAACAATGCTCATCAATTTCACGTTACTCTGGACTGAATGGCTTTCTGTAAACATAGTCAGCACTGCTTTCTCTCTCTCTCTCTCTCTCTCTCTCTCTCTCTCTGTGTGTGTGTGTGTGTGTGTGTGTGTGTGTGTGTGTGTGAGAGAGAGAGAGTGTGTGTGTGAGAGAGAGAGCTTCCTACAAGATTAATCTTCAAACAGAGCCAGCCATTTCTTTGCATCATTTTTCATCCTATTCTGTTTCAACTCAATTAATCCATAGAAGAAGAAGAAGAAGAAGAAGAAGAAGAAGAAGAAGAAGAAGAAGAAGAAGAAGAAGAAGAAGAAGAAGAAGAAAGGAGTTAAGGGAATATCAGATTCAGAGTTAAAAATAGAGTGAACAGATATTTCATTAGTGTAGTTGGACATATCTCCCCCCTGTCTGCAGCTTCCCTTCTGATGCCAGCACTTCTCATACAGAAGATGAATGGAAAGTGTGTCCATGTGCTGCTCTATTTGCAGACTGTTTTTACACTCAGTCATTATAGAACATTTCTTCAGCCCTCCTTCCCACTGGTCTTGGGTCAATATTGTGTTTAACCTCTCCAAATGGCTCAACGGTGCGTTTTGATTGGCTGCCTTCTTGACGCATTTGACTTGATGGGAATTTGGAAGCATAGTTTCAAGAGAAGGAAACTTCTTGGGTTTGAATGCAGCGTTACAGATGAACACTCCACTGAGAGCTTTTAAACCCTTGTCTGCCATGTGAGAATCGTGACAACCATTTAACTCGCGCCTGACTTGGTACTAGCCCTAGGAGGAATCAGACCTAGATTGCAGTGTTTTTCGCAAGGATACACAGCATGTGACAAATCGCATACATACACCACTGCACCACGTCTCTGTTGCTAGCCCACTGCTCTGCCTGCAGTGTGACAGGTTGCACAGACTGAATAAAGTGAATGCAACACGCCATTCAAAGACAAGGCGATGACTGGGGGTTGTGTCGTCATCAATGTTGAAAACGATGAGCAGTTGATTATGTATGCAGCAGACACCGGACTCATTAAAACAGTGATCAATGAAGTGTCATTTTGTGTAACCCTATGGGGAATGTGCTAGCATCAAAAGAGTAGGCTACAGTTTATTTATTTACTTGACAACAGGCATGCATCCATGTTGAAAAAAGCTACAGACCACTATTCAATTTACCACATTGCTTAACACAATTTCCTGATTAAAGGGTCACTTTGCTGATTTTCAACCAGCTTTGTATCATGACAAAATCACTTTATCCAAATGAACAATGTTTAAGCTCCCTGTTCATTTGCAGAATTTCCTGGACCAAATTATGTCATTTGGTCTGTGGATGAAGGTAGATGGTCAATGCAAATCACAACATGAAGTTACAGCGCATATAAACTAGCCTGATTATCAATTCAAAAGAAAATGAGTGGCAACATGTTGCTGGCTGGGGTGAATGCAGTGAGCGCGACAGGCAGAGGAAAAGAGGAAATAAAACTGGTCCGATTTAGAGATGGAGGGGAAAAAGGCTGATTTGGTGCAATAATCAGAATGTCGTGTATTATAATTATAACATTGCGCCTGAAACATGTATTACTCACTGTATTCGCTTCAGTCAGCAGCACCGCACCCTTGTGTGCTTTTCATCCCCTCATCTCGCCGCTGTGCCAAATGCACACACAGGCAGCCTGTCACCATGGATCGATTTCTGCCATTAAACATTATCTATTTTCCCCGGCTCCGCTTTTGCACAACACTCGTCTTTCTGCTAGGTAGCGTTGCTTCAAAGTTTTCCACTTGCTGCGGAGGTTTTGCCACGGCTTATCGAACCCTTTCTCCCTCATTTTCCCTTCATTTTCCGCTCCTTTTCCAAAGGAGAAGATGGGTCACATGGCGTGCAAATGCGGAAAATGTGTTTCCATTACACTTTTGCGATAAACTGCTATATCGACACGTCTGAAAAACCACCTCATGAGATCGCAAAAACGTTTTGCGATATTTGGGAGGTTTTTCTAAATTTACGTGTTTCCATTACCCGATTTTTATTGCGATATTTAGATTTTGCGCATTTCTGAGGGTAATGGAAACATGACTAACGTGATTCTCCGTGGATGTGCGCAGACTTGAAAAATAAACAATAACAGCTGCCCTCGGAGCAGCTCCGTTGTGACGCGTTGTGACGTAAAAAATATGTCACTCACAATGGAGCGCTTTGCCAGAGGAGGAAATGGGAGATCTCCATGAGGAAAACAGAGAGAAAAGGTAAACACTGCCCATGTGCTTATATTACCCAGATTACTAATGCTACAAAGTGGGTTGATTACCGGTAAAGCCGTCCTTTAATCATCGCCATGACGATATCAGTATGTTGCAATGGGCCAAAACCTTTATCAATAGACTCTTCCCATGTTTACATTGAGTTGAGTAATGCTGCACTACCAGTTGTGTTGTGCGAGCGAGCGCTGCATGGGTCATCTCCCCTGAATGTTCCGGGTTTCGGTAATGGACATTGAGTTAACCTCTCACAGCAGCCGGGCGATAGAGTGCAGCGAGCGGCCATTCATG
>NC_139633.1:22594001-22711501 GCF_964638095.1 Poromitra crassiceps
CTTTGCACTACAGGGTAATGCTATTATAAAAGGCTCATTGAAGATATGGACCCAATTTAGAAATCATTTTGGATTTAAACAGGCTCTGTCCTCCATGCCAATTACGCCAAACCCATTATTTGCACCGTCACTCTAACATTTTAATTTCTTTTGATACATTGGTAAAGGAGTATGGTATTCCACAATCAGTCACACCTTTTTTTTTAGGTACTTGCAAGTACGCCATTTTGTAAAAGACGTTGTTACTTCTTTCCCATCCCAGCCACGGGGTGGTTGGGTGGAGGAATGTGTCAAATGAGATCCATCTGAACGGGCATGTATCTCGTCTAGAATATCTGACACTCTCTTAGCAGCGACCTGGCCTTCTCTTGATCATCTGAAAGAGGCATGGGAGAGAGACTTTGGGGAAGAGGTTCCTGATCATGTCTGGCAACACTCAATTGAGAGAATGCATTCAACATCTATCTGTATTAGGCATGGGTTACTTCAGTTTAAAAGTGTTGCACAGACTTCATCTCTCCAAGGACCAACTTTTTCTGAATGTACCCAGAATTGGATCCAACCTGCTCCCGGTGTAACTGGGACTCAGCCACACTTCTCCAGTGTTTCCCCTACAATTGTACAGGCCTGGCGGGCCTGCCAGGCCTGATTTGTTTTACTAATAACATAAATGACTAATATGAATGAATAATGACATCACAGTCTAATCATTAATATTATCCAAATCTGGCTTCAAACGGCCAAAATTTCGGTCGCCAGCGAAGGTTCCCCCTGCGGTCGGTTTAGGTTTTGAAGTCCCTCCAGCCCTGTAAAGGGGGGAAACACTGTTATGTTTCGGATGGCCAACCCTGAGTCATTTTTGGTCTAGCATTTTTGAAACCTTTTCTTATTTGTGTGGGGGCAAAGTAATAGCACCCGACCCCATGATTGCTATTTTCGGAGTGGGTCCGAGTGCTCTGAAGCTCTCTGTGGCCCAGTCGGACGTGGTGGCCTTTACCATCATTCTTGGCTAGACGCCTCATCCTGCTCAAGTGGAAGTCTGTTACGCCTCCTACACATAAACAATGGGTTGGAGAGGTGATGATGGCTCATTTAAAACTTGAAAAGTTGAAATATTCTGAACTTGGGCAAAAGTTTTTCAATGTCTGGCAACCATTCTCAGATTATTTTGATTCCCAATATGCTACAATAGAGTAAAAGGATCTATCTGTTCTTTTCTGTTTCTATAATGAGGTCATGATGGGAGCTTTGTGAGGTCGTTGTCATCTGTTATGTTGTGGTTATTGTTGGGTCTTGGTTTTTAGTTTTTAGTTTCCATTTGATGAGTATATTTCATTGTGTGTCTTCATGTGGGAAAGGGTGGGGGGTTACGTTATGTGAGTCTCTGTCTGAAAAAAGCAATAAAAACATTTGAATAATAATAATAATAAAGGAAGACTTTGCCGATTTTCAACCCACATTGTATCATTATTCACCTTATTATTTGCCCATATACACGAATCCTGCGAAGTCGCAGATGTAAACAAGCTGCCATTACTGCGGTGACCTACTGCGGTGGCTCCAGGGGGAAATACATGGCGCGCGCGTTTGAATGCAAGCTGTCCTCGAGTGTAGCCTTATATTTTTCTACATTTACATTTTTATTCAACGTTACTTTTGACAACGATGCCTAGGAAATCGGGAAGAAGCTGTGCCGTTATCAGCTGCCCCAACAGTAGTGGCAAACTTCAACTTTGGAAGAGAATAGAATGTGAAATACACAAGTCTTTACTAGCGTTAGCTACATGAAGAGTGCCCCTGTCTGAAACCATAACGTTACATAAACATACAAATATAGATTCCCTGGACGTGCAGAGGACCGAGCTGTTCGCCAGAGGAGGATCAAGAATATTAACAGAAAGGACTTTGTTCCCAATAACAACAGCACGGTAGGCTTTGGTTAACAGTCGTAAATCGCTAACGTTATTTCACCTCATAATGAGTAGCATGCAGCTGCAGCTGCCTAGCCTAAGCGAACAGTGATTATGACATGGGTTATGTCAACATTATGATGGTTGTTAATGGACTGTGAATATCGGACAGGTCCTTTCAGAATGATGTGTTCATCATCTGGTAGAGTGTGCAATATTTGGCCAATCCATCCCGAGCTCAGGTCATTTTGACCCTCTATGAGAGACCTAGTAGTTGGCATTCTGTTGCTCATCACAAGCCAGGCGATTAATAAAATACCCTTGAATGCCTATAAAAACACAAATTCGTATAGCTTTTTAAATTTTTACTAATGTAATTGGTGTGCAATGATTACATGCAACTTGATTGTTTATGCTAGCTAGCTAGTCAGTAACGTTAACATTAGCATGTTTACACAATAACGTCACTTGAAATGCGGCTCGTTAAGTGGTATTTTTTCCGCTATTTACAATTTGAATAATTACTATCCCCATCCATAATAAGGTCGTACCTTCATCAGTAACTGGGGGCTACTGTCTCACGTTATCAATCCAGCTCACAACGCTGTTATCGTTTGGCATAGCGTTACTGCATTCTGCATCAGCCAGCAGCAGTCTAGCTGCGGGGACCTACCCCCGCAGTAATGGCGGCCCCACTAGATGGCAGCCTACACAAATTGGCCGGTGGATTCGTGTATAAGGACGCTTCTGCATGACGTCATTTTGTAATCGCTCTTCCGTTTTAGTCCCGGAAGTAGATTACGCCTACCGGAATCATTTTTAGACTCGCCAAAAAGCTGTTTTACAACAAACTGTTTTAAAGTTGTATTTTTTCGGATGAGAATGTAACATTCCAAATATGTGACCAGTTTATCAGAATCAAATATGTGACCAGTTTATCAGAATAACGCCTATTTGGAAATATTTAACGAGCAGCGAGGAGCGCTGGCTGTGTGACCTGTCGGACTAGCTAGTATCTGTCAACCTACTGTAGGCTACTGGCAGTGAGAAAACACTGTCGACGTACTTTTGTAACTAACTTAAATGCCGACCGGGTACAGCCATCGGCTCCTCGCAGCAGTAACACTATGAACATGTAACTGAAGTTGGCCGCGGTGTAGCTGCTGAATGTTGCCAAACTTCATTCATAGTTACGTTTTGTTTTGAAATTGGCCGCCAACTAGCGCTGAACCGGAAGAACAAATACAATTGCGTCTAACACGGAAGAGAAAAAGTGGGCGGGGCTGCAATGCATAAGGTGAATAATCTCGGTAATATAAGCAGAGGGAGAGTGTTTACCTTCTCATTACGTTTACTGCATTGAGAAATCCCTTTTCGTCTGCCTGCAGAAACTCCGCCCCCTGCCAGCTGGTATGGGTCATTAATGTTTGTTAAGGCTCTCAATACGATTCTGGTAGATGTACCAAAATAAAATAAAATAATCTGTAGTTGGAACAGCCGCCCTCGAGCAAAACATCTGTTCACTTCCGCGTCTCAGAATGATGTGTTTTGCGTCATTCTGACACGGAAGTGCTGTTATAAACTGCAGAGAAACCATGAAGACAAGTTAAAGGCTGCCCATCTGCGGGTTGAAAAATCAGCAAAGCCTTCTTTTAATAACTCACTGAATAATGTTTTGCGACCAGCAGGTGGACAGAAGGCAAACAAACGGCCTCACAGAAGACAGTAGCAGTTGGGAGCCCGTAAGCTTGCTTAGAGGCCTACTGCTATTGCCCCACTAAATTCCTCTGGCACATGCCTATCTCCGCAGGGTTCCTGGCACGCTGAGGGAGCTTCGCACAGCCCAAACATACCCGTGATGACACCGTTTACAAGAAGTCATCCCTGCTATGTTTACCCAAGCGTAGGAAATAATGTAAAGTCACGGCGGAGGCATGTCCGAGAGCGTCTGGAGCCGACTCTGACAACGCCGCCCACGGCACGCCTTCACGTAAACATGCTCGTAAACGTCAGCGGAGCTAAAGATAGACGCAGGCAGTCGGAGGGACAGCCATAAATCAGTAGCCGACCCCTGGGGCCCCCGACCAGTGAGGGTCCTCAGATGGCGCAGCTTTAGTGTGCTGCCATTTCTCTGATCCTCCCCCTTTCACTGAGCTAAACCCCCTCTACTGATCATGAGCATTACTGAGCTAAGTGTTTTGCTTTGCAATCCGATGCTCGGAGGCCAGTAGCTGTGTGCAGTGACCTGAAGATTGCGTCATAGCTTTCATAATACTACTGGCATTTACTCTGCAGGAGAACCCTCTCTCCTTCCCCATGAGCTTGATCCTAGCTGCCTTGGGCACAGTGGGCCTCTGCATTCCTGGCTCAGCTGGACACTCAACAGGCCGCCACCTGCACCGCCTCAACAAACCAAAGGCTCCAACTGCGCGGGGTTAACAATTTCCCCCACGCTGTGAAACCATTTACCGTCACCCTAACTGGAAGGCGCTGTAAAGGAAATGCCCTGAAGAGATACTGAGGCAGAGATGGGAGGCATTGAGAGGAACCTTGATCCACCAATGAAGATAGAGATGAAGGAACGAAATATAAATGTGATTTTGAAATGTAAAGCAAGGGGTCAAAGTAAGCGCAGAGGAAGGATGACAATTATGCAAAACTGAAAGATAATGTGCCGTATGTAACGCCAAAGCTCCACATTTGAGAGGTTAAGGATACGGACAAAGGAGGCTCGAGTTGTCTTCTGCATGCTGGTGAAGCCAAAGCTACAAAGGAGTCATGCCACCCACTGACATTAGCCCATGGCTGTGAGTGCTAACCATGGGGGGAGCACAGACATGGCGTCTTGCCTCAGCTGTTACTTCTCAGCCTGTGTTGGAAAAATGTGAGAAAAATGTCTCGGTCCCACGTCCACACGCTGAGATCCTTCAGCCATGTTAGAAGAACAAAACTGGAACAACGGGCTTCTCCTTTTCTTGTTGTTCCCTTTCTCTCTCTTATGTGTTTAGGATCTGTGGGTCAATAAGAGAAGCACGTCCCGGCATAAGGTGTGATGTCCCCGGCATAAGGTGTGACTGAGCACTAAATCACTTTTCCTCCAGCTGTAGCATAAGGTGATAAGGTTTCTGAAATGAAAATCGGGGACATTTCCAGTTCTGCAGGCAAATATATCATTGAACTATCCAATGTAATTGTGAAATAAAAAAAAGTTGATGATGATACTTTAATAAACTATGGTGCAGGCTGACTGATATCCCTCCAAAATACCACATTAAGACCTTGAGGAACACGCTGTGATTTGATATCAAAAACTTCGGAGTTTGCGGTGGCCGGTCTTTGATTGTGTGGAATGAATGTCACGCTAACCTCGCTAAAACATAGCCAAAGAATTGATAATAGATGAGAGAAACACTTTGAAAGCGGCACGGTAACACTTGTGATTAGTGGGAGAAGCACTCCAGCTCTCTACCTCCTGAGCCATAGCCGCCCCGTGACGGTGATGATGGTGATGAATTCTCCTTTTCAGTGAATGCAGCTTAAATGCACCAATCTGCTTTGATGTCTGATTCAAGAAACCCTCTTTTACCAAGAAGGAGCTGCCTCACTTTTATATAATATGTGCAAATTTAATTTCCTTGTTTGCATAACAAACGGAAGACTGACAGGAGAGATAGGCATCACGGTTATATATGCGGGCTCCTCTCGCATTGTCGCTGACTTGCGCACCGCGTCCGTGCGTTGCAGTTGCCTAGGAGCCGGCGCTGCCCTCTTCAGTTCCAATCGACATCACATGGCGCCAGAGGAGCTCACCCAGAATAACTGGACAGGCCTCCAGAGACAACCGCCCACTAATGTAATATGCACTCGCTGAGTGGCCATCTCTTCCACAGATATCACGGAAGAGTGTGAGTGCGGAAGATAGAATGATATTAAGAGAAACAGAGAGTGTGAGAGAGAGAAGAAACATTTTGTAGCGATACTTGGGTGAATCCGTGTCTATACGTAATTGGTGCTGAATTTTTGTCAAGAGGCCTTTGTGACTTTGAAGATCTGCTCAAGCTTGGTACAGCCAGGCCATTCACGGTCCATGCACGATCGCTCGTCACCTTTGTACTGTAGCCAATCGGCCATGCACTTCTCCATAACGGTAGCGCCTTTGACCTTTGACCTCACATACGCTCACAGATCACAGCACAACATCATTGAAGCCAGTCACCATCCAGTGTTGATCAAATGGGGAGGCAAGCAGCATTGACAAAACACAGAAAGATTTGGGTCCATCCACCAGCACTGATTCAGTCATCTCTACCAGCATTGCCTCATAAGGCTATGGCTATGGCTATGGCTATGCCTAGGCTATGGCTATGGCTATGTCCAAAGTATCCGTTCTTGATCCAGGCTTTGACATTACATTTATAGCATTGCAATAAGCTAATGTTCCCACGGATGAGAAGCACCATCATCTAACATAATGGACTTTGGAAGATGGAGGAGTGACTGAACTTGCTTTCACAGATAGTCAAAGCCTCAAGTTGAGCGGCTACAGAACAGCAGCTTTGGAGAATATAGACCTCGCCGTCTCCTTTGATTTGAATATCACAGAGAGATGGAAAAGATGAAGGCTGAAGCACTCAAAATAACAAAATAAGTGCTCTTGACTATCGTTTGATGGGTAGAGCTAATTAGCAAAGTCGTGATGCGTTTGCTCATGGCCCCTTTTTGTTGCGACACTGTCTTCTTCTGGCTTGCCCTCGCCCCTCTCTCCCCTTTCTCCGCAGGGAGGTGGGAGCAGCAGAACAGCACCCCCTGCAGCTAGTTTAGGTATCCAGCGTCTTGCCCAGGGCGGAAACTTGCTGTCATAGGGACTCAACCCTGACCTTTCAGATGAAGCACTGTCTCCCTACTCACCATGGCACCCTACATGGCACCCTGCGGCCCGGCTTGTCAAATGTGGTCATTTCTTTGTCCCTGGTAACAGCATGACAGTCACATACAGTATTGCACATGCCATTATTCATTGCTTTGCAGAGTGTGTTTCTCGCTGACACCGTTTTCACATCATGCTGACCAAGGCTTTGTTCATCTCATCGTTGTTAAATGACAACCAAAAGTGAAAAAAGTCCCAATGTCATTTAGCATCAAACAGCTCTGTGCCTTTTTAAGGCTTTTGGTGTTTGATGAAATTATATAGCCCAATAAGCCTATACATATTATTACATAGGCAGAGGCCATTCATTTGAAGGGTCAGATTACAGTGATAAAGAGACCATCCTCAATGCTTGAATGGAAAGGAAGAGAGAGAGAGCGGGGGGGGGGGGGGGGGGTGCAAAGGGAGAGAGTAGGAGAGAGAGCGATTTTCAGTCACCACAGTATTGATTGGTTCCCTGGTTGATGGGCCTTTTACATATGCACTGTTGAGGATTGACGTGTCCTCAAAAAGAGAAGAAAGAATGTCTAAATATTCTTTTAACTGTCTGAGATATGGTTTACATTAATAAGGTATAAGGCGCAGAAATATTAGTGCTCCACTGAAAAAGGAGAATTCACAAAATCCATATTGCTGCAATCAATACAATCACATAGAGCCACTCTTATCTACAGGGCGAGCAGAACAGTGGTGGGGTCATTTTCTAATGACCGTCTGACAACCAGGATCTGACCAGCGTCGGCCTGCCATCTGCTCATCCTAACGTGTCGGCGATACGGCCTGTTTCCAACCGCCCCCCCCCCCACTCAAAATAAACTCTGCAAAAGCCAGAGATCAAAGTGACATTTGGAGGACGGTAACTTAGAAACATTTGGAGTAGGGTAACTTAGAAAGATGATGGAGGATGTCAGCGTTGCTTCTGCCTGGAGGTGAGGACTATCGACAGATGGCTCACTGTTTCCATGCATGGTGGTGAGAGTGTTGATGTGAGATGACTTTGACATGTTACATCACACATTATGTCGTTCTCACAGACAATCCCAGCTCGCCCAGGAGTTCTAGCCAACACTTGTAAGATAAGAGAGGGTCCATAATATCTCAACTTTCAGTTTTCAGCTGCAATAAGAAGGTTTTTCTGACCACTAGAGTGTGACAGAAAGTGCAACACATTTGTAAATAACACGCAGAAAGCCACTGCACTGCGGAGGCCTATGAAGGACCAATGGAAGGATAAACGGCTATGCTAAACGTAGCTGCTGAGAGGCTGAGAGTCTCGCCGGTTACCAGTCTGGCTTTGCCACAATTTTTTCCAGCTGAAGGTTGCATGAAGAGGTAGGCGACAATTTTAAACGTCTGTTACGATTCAAGGCATTGCCAAACGAGGTCCCAGAATGCTGATTAAGCCTACGCACCGCCATGATTATCTCTGTATTCCACAGTAGCGTTGTTTTCAATCTGTTGTCATCCGGCGACGTTCCCGCGGTGGCCTGGAGCACCACACTTCCACTCGGCCTAGCCTGCTAATTTCCGGTTAGCCTTCTGCTAGTCTCGCTGGCCAGCCTCCTCTCCCTTCCGTCCGAGGAGTCTGGCGCCCGAGGTCTCCATAGTGGGATCCTTGGAAAATAGTTTTCAACAATCCAACTTGCCGTTTTCAGCGCGTAGCAACGAGCTAGCGTGTAGGTTTCTGCCGTTAGCTTGCTAGCTAATTAGCGTTTTTGTTTTCACTGAGGCGGTAGGGCACTATTTACAGCGACAAACAGGGAGGAGGGAGCGGAAGCCGCTCTGATTGACATGGTCGGAGCCAATGACAGAGTTTGTAATAAGCCGGGAGTGGACAACAGTCGCTCCAATGGGAGAGCAGCTGTAGAGCAGGGGAGGGTTTATCCCTGTTGCCTGTTTCCGTGGCGCCAGACTCCTCGGACGGAAGGGAGAGGAGGCTGGCCAGCGAGACTAGCCTTCTGCTAACTTGAATGGGGATAAATTATTCAGTCGGGCAGCTATTCTAGAACTTACAAATTTTGTTGGACCGAATGTATCAATTCTGATGTGATTTTGCTTTGATCCACTCTTTACACCCCCCTACAGTACAGAGTAGGCTACGGGATAGCTTATGACAAACGCATTCACGTGCTGCTCGGATTGTCCCTTTTTCCGAGATGGGAAGTCGTTTTTCCTCAGTGTGTTCATGAGCTTTTAAATGGAAATATGGAAACAACATGGACGCTACAAAGAAGATGTGATGTATTTTATTTATTTATTTAATTTTTATGTTAAAGTTGTTTCCAGTCTTTGCGTGACAACAAAGAGCAAAGGAAGCGGTCAGGACCTCGTTTTCCCGACACCACATGAATGCAGCGCACGTTCCTTCCCTGCCAGAAGGGGGAGACAAAGGTTCTACACTATGAAACGTGCGCACTCCGGCTTTAAATCACATAGGGCAGAAAACGCTGCACTGCTCTCTATAGACCTTATTTGATTGACGTCACTCATGTACTGGCACGCCCACCGCTGCCATATTGTCGACATAACGCAGCAGCTCTCAAGTTAAGTGACAGCCTATGTGGAGCAGCGTTTATAGGAAGCCAGCCGCTGTTAGCGTTACCTGTATCGTTCCAATTGTGTTGGATGGTGACCTGCGTTAGGCATGGCTGTACTAATGACAGCAATAAAGTCCCCGTGGTTTGTTTCTATCTCTACCGTCCTCAGACGTGAAGGGAGCGAGACTGGGGATACGTCAGCAGCACAGGAGAGGTGTGTGGATATAGTTGAGACAGGTGAAACTTTCTGACAGCTCCTCACAGCAAAGTCTGTTGTTCACCTCATTCTTTTGTTTATTTATTACAGGCATTAACGGCTGCCGTCGGCAGCATACAAATAACAACTGTGGGGTTTTTATTGGTATCAATACCATCGCTATTTTGTAATGGAACAGAAATGACAATAAGGCTGTTACTAGTTGTCAGCTGCAGCGCTGTGTGCGCGCAGGACGGTATGTCAACAATATGGTGCCGTCCAGGGTTAGCGAATAAGGTCTATTAGTGGAAACGTTGGAGTATGTTACGCGTCTGGCCACACCCCAATCAGTGATTTGAAAGCAGATATTTTGCATCAGCTGTCATTGCTTTAACCTCAGTGATTGGGAGTGCAGCCAGGTGATTGGGGTGCAGCCAGGTGATTGGGAGTGCAGCCAGGTGATGGGGGGTGCGGCCAGGTGATTGGGGGTGCAGCCAGGTGATTGGGGGTGCAGCCAGGTGATTGGGGGTGCAGCCAGGTGATGGGGGGTGCAGCCAGGTGATTGGGGGTGCAGCCAGGTGATTGGGGTTGCAGCCAGGTGATTGGGGGTGCAGCCAGGTGATGGGGGGTGCAGCCAGGTGATTGGGGGTGCAGCCAGGTGATGGGGGGTGCAGCCAGGTGATGGGGGGTGCAGCCAGGTGATTGGGGTTGCAGCCAGGTGATTGGGGTGCAGCCAGGTGATGGGGGGGTGCAGCCAGGTGATTGGGGGTGCAGCCAGGTGATGGGGGGTGCAGCCAGGTGATTGGGGGTGCAGCCAGGTGATGGGGGGTGCAGCCAGGTGATGGGGGGTGCAGCCAGGTGATTGGGGTTGCAGCCAGGTGATTGGGGTGCAGCCAGGTGATGGGGGGTGCAGCCAGGTGATTGGGGGTGCAGCCAGGTGATGGGGGGTGCAGCCAGGTGATTGGGGGTGCAGCCAGGTGATTGGGGGTGCAGCCAGGTGATTGGGGGTGCAGCCAGGTGATTGAAGGGAGCAGTGCAGCAGTGACTTTCTGCCCTGTATGATCTATGATCTAGTATCGATTCACTCTTGAAGCTGTAATCTTACCAATGCAGTGTGGAGTCTAACACCATTTCCTACCTCGGACCTTCTGAGTGTGTGACCCCGGTACGGGGCCGGGGGTGACCTACTGAAAATCACCACTTTGTCACACTGGCTGTTGTGACAGCCAGTGCTCTCCAGTGCTAGATGGACTGGAACTGTGTGCTGCTATTTCAAGTGTGTTCGGAGGCTGTTGGTGTGTGCATTGAGCGGTGAGTGCTGGTCCAGCTGACGGAGCATGACGACGACATGAGCGAGCATTGAACCAGGGGTCAACTAAAGTGATTCGTTTTTTATCGCCTGGTCATTTCATGGGCCCCTGACATGCTGGTCCCCGGTCAGGCAGGACAGTATCTCACCAACATACTGATAATGGTTTGCATGCATCATCACCACCACCGTCACCATCTTCATCATCACTCTCCACATCCTCGCTGGGCCCAGTGTGATACCATCTAGTCTCAGCTGGGAGGACATTCAACATGAAAATGTTTGCTGAGACCTCAAAACCGCACGTGTGTTATCTCTCCTGACCTGACCTCACAGCGTCTCCTGACTAGCCAGCGTTACAAGGAATATAGGATATATAATATTAAACGGAACACATCTTGACATCTGGGATGCACCACCCCCCCTTGCTCGCCACAAATTAGACCAAAACAGCACTGTGTATTCAGCAGCATTGGGCAAGCAACATCCATCCATCCATCCATCCATCCATCTATCTATCTATTGACTGTATCTATCTATCTATCTATCTATCTATCTATCTATCTATCTATCTATCTATCTATCTATCTATCTATCTATCCATCTATCTATCTATCGACTGTATCTATCTATCAATCAATCAATCTATCTATGTATCTATTTATCGACTGTATCTATCTATCTATGTATCTATGTATCTATCTATCTATCTATCTATCTATCTATCTATCTATCTATCTATCTATCTATCTATCCCCTCAAGGAGGTTCCAGAGGGTCCCCAGCAAAAAGGGGAATAACTTATTTTCACTATAATTCCATATAAGTAACACAATGACAGATCGTATGACTATTTTTGTCATGGGTTTCATAGGACTTTCTGTAATAAAACATCTAAAAGCAAAAATCTTATTAGATGGCAGACCCCGAGACAAAATCTGATCAAATGGGGGTCCATCGTTTATTCCGTGTCAGATTAGTGTCCTTAATGTGAAAAGGTTTGCGGGCCTCAGTGACTGATCTAGCCTATTTATCGAGTGGCTAGATTCTAGCCTATCTATCTACCACTAGTTTAAGCAGATGGGGGAGTGAGGACAGAAGTCCACAGCAGCATTGTATACACCCTGGAGGACAGAAGTCCACAGCAGCATTGTATATACCCTGGAGGACAGAAGTCAACAGCAGCATTGTATATACCCTGGAGGACAGAAGTCCACAGCAGCATTATACCCTGGAGCAGGCCCGGCGCCACGAGGGGGCCTAAGGGGGCTTAGCCCCCTCAGTTCAATTTTCGGCCCCCTCACTTGAAAAAAAAAAAAAAAAAAAAAAAGATTTTTAGGCTGCTGTTTCTGCAGTCTTCATCAAATTTGATCAGTTTAAGTTGATGTAGGCTACCCCCTGTAAACATAGCTCTGTTGTTTCAGAATTGGCAGGGAAGTGCTATTTGCTGTGCTTTGGTTGTCACAAGGTGTCAGAGATGTAGCTATTTATTAAATTTGAACCTATGAACCCTTGAACCTCTATTAATGCCTTAATCTGCTGCTGTGAAATACATGTTTTATTTGATTTTGAATAGTAGTCTTTCTTGTGTTGTTATTGCGCTTTTCAGAGGTTATTATGGTTAAAAAGTCCAGAAATAGGCATAGCGGGTATATAACCTATGTTTTATGATATAAAAATATCATATAAAAAATAAAAAATAAATCGAGAAAAAAAATAAAAAAATCAGCCCCCTCGCCAGTTATAACAGCCCCCTCAGTCATTTCATCCTGGCGCCGGCCCTGCCCTGGAGGACAGAAGTCCACAGCAGCATTGTATATACCCTGGAGGACAGAAGTCCACAGCAGCATTGTATATACCCTGGAGGACAGAAGTCCACAGCAGCATTGTATATACCCTGGAGGACAGAAGTCCACAGCAGCATTATACCCTGGAGGACAGAAGTCCACAGCAGCATTGTATACACCCTGGAGGACAGAAGTCCACAGCAGCATTGTATACACCCTGGAGGACAGAAGTCCACAGCAGCATTGTATACACCCTGGAGGACAGAAGTCCACAGCAGCATTGTATACACCCTGGAGGACAGAAGTCCACAGCAGCATTGTATATACCCTGGAGGACAGAAGTCCACAGCAGCATTGTATACACCCTGGAGGACAGAAGTCCACAGCAGCATTGTATACACCCTGGGTTGGCAGTTTTACTGCTCAAGCCCTTCTTTCTCATACCACCCACTCAAGCCATCCAAAACTCCACTTGTTCTCCAAGAAGTCCCAAACAGACTAAGTATGGTATTACAGCTAAAGACAGCACCGGCACCGCTGCTCAGAATAGAATTTGCTTGTGAACCCAGACATCCGAATATTGTTTCCTTTGGCGGTGTAGCCTTGAGGCAGGGCCTGGGAAAATAATTAATTATCTTCATTTAGCTATGATGTATTGTTTTGGACAGGGGGAAATCATGTGTTGTAGCACCGACATATAATTGTGAAAATGACCAGTATACATTTGCATACCGTGGCAGCGTGGCACACTCACATAGAACATACATGTTTACGTCTTTAAGTGTTACAAGTTACAGCAACAACACTATAGCCTATATACCTTGTTATAGCAAGTGCTCAACAATACTATAGAGAATAGGCTACTCACAAGAATAGCCTGATGCCAAAAACTCTATGTATCGCTCTCTCTCTCTCTCTCACACACACACACACATACACACACACACACACACACACACACAACATTTGACTATTTTTCTCAGTCTGCAAGAATGATGGAATGATATACATGATAGAACAGAATCCTCTTCTATCATGGTGCCTACAATGTCAGAAAAGGGTCCACCTGACCCAGTAGGGATGGACTACAAAACGGGTTACTGCAACTGGTTTGATCACAACACACATTTTGCAACACATATCCAGACAATTTGGTAAGCGCAGCAAACAATAGTCTTTATAGAAGACATTGAGAGACAGGCAATATGTAGTTCAACTCATTGAGTGCCAGCCACTTTTGGAAAACGGATGCTCCCAGTGCCAGCCCTTTCAGAGCGTTTTCAGTGATTTCTCGAGGCCCACAGAATATTGTGTGATATTACTATGTAAACACCGAACACGCACAAAAAACGATGAGACTCTATTGTATCATCAGCAAAAAAAAGTTTATTGATATCATTTTCCGTTCTTTAGTTATCAGCCGGAGAAGATAGGTTGTTTTCACCAAAAACAGACGTTTCAAATTAGAAGCTGAGATAATGAGCCCTTTGTGAAATGAAGCATTTCAAGCACATCACTGACTCTGAAGCTAATATTTTCTGATGTAGTGACGTGGTGTAGTTGTGTGGTGCCCTGCGTGCCCCACCCCCCTTAACTGCAAACTCCTCCTCCGTGTCTCTGGTGGCTCTGCTCGAATCTCTGCTCCCTGCGTCAGGCGACGAATCTCTGCATGGAGCTGGGATCCCCACACCAACACACGTGCATGCACGTGCATGCCAGAGCTGGGAGAAACTCACCCCCACACCAACACATAGCCTGCATGCCGGCGGAGCTGGGAGAAACTCATCCCCACACTAACACACAGCCTAACACGCACCCAGCGTCTATTTTTGGAGCGCTCCATTTTTGTGCGCCGGCTCCCAGCGCGACACCGAAAAGCCAAACCGGACTGCTGAGAATGGTTTGGCCCTTCGGCGTCGGGTGCTGCTTTTCTGGTGGCTAATCGTGTGGAAAAACTATGCAGCAGAGACAGAGGGGCTCAGTTGTGGGAGCGGATTGACTGCTGTTCGCAGCTAACGTTAGCTCCAGCCAGAGCAATCTATACGGCTCTGGCTCCAGCATCGGTTTCCGTTTCATCACGGGGCTTCTTCTGCTGTTTTTCCTCACCTTTCTCTAATCTGGAGAGCACTGTCGCCACCTAATGGGTCCGTAAAATAGCTTGTACACCTTCAACATCCACCATATTTGTACAGGAGATGCATCAGGCTTTGATCCACGTCCCACCGTCAAAAAACGCAATTGACGTCTTTAGACGTCATTGGCACTCTACGTTACTATTTGAATTGACGTCTTTAGACGTCATTGGCACTCAATGAGTTAAGAGGTCTGTGGTCTAGTACGACTACAGCACCACCCAGGGGCATCATGCAAGCAAACAACCCGAGGGAGCGAACTCTGGCGCCGCCCCGTGGGCGGTGCTGAACTTTTGGTGGTGCACGAAGTGCGCTGTCAAAAAAAGTTGGGGGGTTGGAAGCCAGATTTAGAGGAATATCTCATTTTAAATTAACAGACTGAGCAGGTGTAACCATAAGGCTATTTTCCAAACTGCTCAGCCTCCTGAAAAGATCCATAATCACCAGATTAAATTAAATCTGCATGCATTTCAATGAAGGGAAAATATCCTATCACTAAATCTCACCTAAGAAGATATCCTACCTCTTGCATCCACCTCAAGGTCCTCTTCAAGTGGGATAGGGATGGGAGTCATGGGACGTTCTGATGGTCATAGTAAGAAGGAACACATCTTAAAATTAAATCTGCCCGCATTACGATGAAGGAAAAATAGTCTATCACTAAACTTACCCCTTGCATCAACCTATATGTCCTCTTCACTGAAGACAGGGCTGGGAGGACTTTATATTCTTTTTTGAAAGAATGATGATATTTTTCTTTGCATTTTGACCTGGTTGAAGTGGAGACATCAAATGGAATTCAATGTTTTTCTAACTAGCCTACAATATAACCTGTGTGATAGAGTAGTGGTAAAAAAAGCAACAATTATCAGCTCACTGCCATAACACAATGCATAACACTCACACAGCTCTCATTTACCACCAAATGGATGCTATGCTACCACAAGCTGGCATGACATGTGTCAACATACAACATGAGGGATGCTAACATTACAATGCAGTGCTAACCTTAGCTGCCTGGTACAAGTAGCCAACTAACTTGCTATGCAAACTGTGCCTAACTAACAGCATGTCATTTTCACATGTTTGAAAATGGGATTGATGCACTATACTGACCAGTTCAGCAGAAAAACACTGCTGTCAGCGCTGTGCTGTGACGTGTGGGTGGCTGGCTGGGTGGCTTTGCTACGTAGCACTGGAAGCGCACACGTCTTTTGGGAGAAACCATTATCAGCGGGAGGAGGGGTGTGTGTTTTTTGGTTAGGTATGATCTATGACATAATTAGACATATACGTTTGACTCTTTATATAAAATGATCATAACTACACGTTATAAAATCCATAGTAATGAAATGATATTATGAAAAAACTCAATTGCCCCCTGTTACAATGGGCATGACGCTTCTGGCACCACCTTTATCGGCGGGATGGTTGGATCATGGAAGGGTTTCAAACTTCCATGATTGGAATTTGGAAACCCTCATTAGTGTTTTGCTTGCACCTGTGTTTATTCTGCCTTTTCGACACAAAATGGCCCCAGTGAAAAGGGTCTATTCCTGAGTGCTGCTCTTTCCCGTTGTGTAGTGTTTTGTGTGACATGGTGTGTGATTTATACCAGCCATCCCTGGTGATGATTGATCCAGCAGACAATGCCAACACTGGTAGAATACTAAATATATGAAACTCGGATGCAGGGACACTTTCCAAAATGAGAAGATATTTCCTGACTACACTATAGCCTGAAAACACCTGCATAGTACAGTAGCCGCTACAGTAGCAGTTTACTGTATTCTCTGCTACATTTAGACATTCTATCTTGAGAGCTCCTAGAGAGCATCCTCTGGCCTATATACTGAAGTCAGCTGAAGCTGGGAAAGTGGAGGATGTTTTGAGCAGTCTCACTCCTCCCTCTCCCTCATTTGACTGTTGTGTGTACAGTAGTAGTAATGTGTGGGAGTTGGGCTTGGCTGGCCGGCACAATATCTTTCCAGGGTACCAGCGAATACTTGAGTGAGATGAGGAGTCAGCTCATGAGATAAATATATACCTCTGTTCATGCGAGGAATTATGAGGTTCTCCCCCTCTTTTAGCAGCCGATTACAAGTGCAGCAGAAGTTACAGTTATCTACAATTTATTAAGAGCTGAACTCATGGATCATAGTCATCTGACAATCTGCAATGAGTAATTGCCTGTGCACCTGTTTACTTAGGTTTTCTAATAGTAGGCTACAGTGAAAATCTCTTTTCCTTCCAAATAAAGGAGTCAAGAGTCAGAGACATCATTGAACTAATGAAGTATTTTACATCTTGTGGTTCATGTATAACCATTCTTGTCTCACTATGTTTTAAGTGAGGTTGCCAAAGCAAAGTTTAGATGGCAATACATTATTTATATTTAAATTAAATCCTATGTGGCAGAGGTTATTCTGAGATGGCTACTATAAAAATGGGGGAAAGGGGAGATGGCTGTCATTTAAGTTATTATTACTATAATGTATGTTTTTGATGCTAGTATTATGAAGTGTTAAATGCTCTAAAACATCATCTACACTATAAATTCCGGTTCTGTGTCCTTCACATAAGTTGAGAACCGTTGAGGGACCTGTGCTGAATTTCATTCAATTCGGCATAGCCCCACCTACTGGCAACACAGAAAGCAGTTTTTCTCGAGAACTGTTCGTCTGATCGACTTCAAACTTGGGGAATGCGCTGCTGGGAACCCAACAGAGTGCAGTGCCGAATTTCGTGCAATTCGGCATAGGGCCACCTACTGGCAACACAAAAATCGGCGTAGGGAGGGGAACGGGCACTGCACAAAATAGTCATAATACTGGTTTTGCAGCATGACTCCTGGCATAAAACATACAACGTACATAACACCAACATAACATTTACACCACAGATGGTAGCCTACATCGACATTCTGTATTAAAAATTACAAATCTGAGATCCTATATGCTTACACTTATGAGACCATGTAGGTGCATGTGCCATGTGTGTATTCCAAAACCCCATGTCCACCCATTCTTCAGACCAGTTCAGATTAAATTAGCTGAATAAAAAGTGGGTGGATGAGAGGCTACAGGAAGACTGTCTCAATGACAAGTGAGTCACGTGTGTTAGTAAGTTAGTAAGAGCCCCAGAGAGGATGAAGTTAATGGAAGGAAGTAACCACGCCATGTATGATGTATTCAGGTGACGTGCACAAATGCATACTGGAAATACACACACACACACACACTTTGGAACAAGACCGCCCTTCACTCTGCTACTCTTAATGCAACTCAACGTGTCCATCTGCTGGTTGATAGTGAGGCTGCCATGATCTCATCTTCAGCACTGGGCAGGATGCCCCGACATGACGACAATGTAATCCACTAGAAGAAAAAATGTTGGTGATAACATACTAACTAAAAGATAATAAAATACTTAATAGTAAAATCTTTTATTCAAAAGCCTCCCAGGTAGAATCCTCCATATTTATCATAGCTTACAAACATCTGGTATACACAGAAAAAGGGACAAACTGGATCACCGATTGATGGAGAAACACATAGGATAACAAACTTTCATTTCATGGAAGAAATATAATATTTCAGCCTGATTGGCAACTACAGGCAAACTAGGAGACAAACTCCACTCTTCTGGACCATCACATCCCCATCAAGGCCCTCATCAAAAGATGTTCAGAGTCCCTCAGTTTGCACCGAAAGTTCAACATATCACAAATCAAAATATGGCCTGGAGTGAGGAACCTGCTGTGCTCATAAGACAAGATTTCAGAAATGGTTCAGACATTTCAGAGTATAAACTGCTGTCTATAAGAAGGAAATGTTTTGACAATGCTACAGGAAGGGGGGTATATTTCTTAACTGGCTCGTATACAGTATATTAAGACTGTTGGTGGTATAACAAGGTATTAGTTGCAAAAGCTCACATTGAAATATAGGTTATTTTCTAACTCCCCGTTTCACAACATTCACAGAATTATTCAGATCCTTAACAATTTGGAATTTGCATGATTACAATGTTTCAGTGCCATTTTTCTTTGTGACAACCATGATCAAATGACAGCTTTTGAAGTGAACTCTGTTGCTACTTGGTATAGGAGTACAGGATAGTAGCTTGAAGAAGTTTTGGTACATGATCTGAAGTTGAATTTCCACATCAGAGAGAGCTACGCAACGACGAGTTGAGTCTTTCTCGACAGAGAAGTTGGGGGTAATACGATTTCTTTTCTTTTTTTTACAATTCAGTCATAGTAAAACAAATTAAAGCAAAAACAAAAGGTCAACATGCAAAATATGCTTATAGGACCATTAAAAAAAAAGGACGCATTTTCACATTCACGGAAATCAATTTGTTATCCTGTTTGCATACATTTGGCCAAGTATCTCTCCAGTCCTGTGCATCATGCTTCCACTCGTCCTCCCCCACACCAGCTCCATCTTAGGATATTTACTACTAGGAGAAAGTAGCTGGGATCGTTTTTGGCATTGCACTTATGAGGCAATGTAGAACATACATACGTCGTCAAACTATAAAAAGGTTAAGAGGGTAATTCAGAACACAACATATACAACCGTAACTAGCAGACACGTACCCATTACAGACATGCTCGGAAGCTTTGCCTGAAGCTTCCGTTTTCTTTGTCGTTCCCTAACCTCGACGCGGTCGCCACATTTAAGAGATGGCACACGCTTTAGACGCCGTCAAGTCGACGCGTTCCTCTCTGCACAATCCCTACGAGGTTACAAGCACAAGACATCGTAACAAGAGGAGAACTCTGAAGACATTCGCTCGAGCTGGATCCGTCGCCACCACTGCTCTCTCAGCCAGGGATTTTTGTGAAGCGGGACTCAATGTGGGGCACAAGAGAGTGGCTCAGTATCTCTTGAGCGAGAGTTGCAGCAGTGATGCACAAGTCCAGTCCCAGGTCCAGAGCACGTTTTACCATTTCCAGGCCTACTCACCCCCACAAACACTTCGGATTCAATATTCCAGAGAGTGATATTGAACAGATAACGTCACGGTGAAAAGAAGAAAAGCAGCAAGATGTGGTGGTGTCCATCCGTCACTGAGCATCGGAGAGCAGCAGAGACAAGCTTGGAACATGATGGGGGGGGCAAGGTCAGGACTGGCAGGTAAACAAGAAATGATAAGGACATAAATAAAAAGAAATACAATTAACAGTCAATTTCTTTCCATTACAACAACCATGATTAGCGAAGCACAAACTGACATCATAAAACATCAATAAATAAATGGGACATTTCACTCATTGCGCTTAATTTTGGGAAGACCAATCTCCTGGTAAGGCTGGTATAATTCTTCTTACATTCATGAGAACGAGACTGTTAACTTTCAATAGGTACCTCCTCGTGCCGCCGCGTGGACACACACCCACAGGCAAGGCTGAGGGACACAAGACACATACTTGAACTGTTATACAATCAAGCCAAGGAAGGAAGGCACTGGAATAATGCTTTACCACATTAGATTATTTTGCTCTCAGTTAATCCATCTTGAAAAAGGTAAAAATCTAAAAAATCTTCAGTTGGACATCATTTGTGTTTGAAAAATAAAGTTGTTGAAATACTTAGAAAATTATTTTTTTTGCACCTTTGACTCATTTTAGCAAGGATAGTTTACAAAAAGTAATTTGCTATAAAAAGGGGGAAAAAGAAGTTGCTTATGGCATTTTGGTTATCCAATAAACAAACAGTTGACTGACGTTATTTGCACGAAATAAATCTCGTAAGAACATGACAAGACATTTAACTGTATCGGAGAAAGAGAGAGAAAAAAAGTATTTCCAAGTCCTCGTGGCGATCAAACCAAATAGTGTTTGGTTTTGACAGCAAATGTTCTGTTGAAATGCTTTCTAGATCTGCTACAAAGCAGAAATTGCAATATGGCCCAGGGGGAAGGGGAGGGGGGAAAAAACAAAACAAAAATAAATATTAGTGATTTGTGTTCACAAAAAAATACTAGAAGAGAAAGATAGAGGGAGTGAGAGAATTGAAATGATATCAAAAAGAACATGTGACAAGGTGGGTCACAGTGCTAGCCATTTGGACAGGGACGTGTCTGAGTACTAGAGGTGTAAGGAGAGCGCTACATTTAACAGTGCCATGTTCCGTGGATAAAAACAGCACTTTGGGAAGTCTCTTTCTCTCCACCGAGCCCTTGCCTCCTTTGCCATGACAGCAAATGTTCTTTTGCTGGGTCACTGGGTGTCCAGCCGGCTGTACTTCACACCGCGGTTCCACGGCAACACCCTCCATGACAAGGAGCAAGGCAGCTGATAGTTCCGGGGGACGATCCCGTTGACATTCTCCTCAAAGTACTGGAACAGTCGGTACCACCAGACCCGAGAGAAGGGGTTGCTCTGCGATGTCTCTTTCAGCGACTAAAAACAAAACAAACACAAAACGCACTGTAAGCTAGGTCACTGGATATCCAGAGCAATCTGTTCTGAACACTTGTGATCTACTTTATCACAAAATATTGTTTGAAGTGAATATGACACAGTAGTGCTGCAGGTAATTCCCTGGAGAATATGGTTAGAATAAAGCAGCTTATGTACAGTGAAACAAACAAGTCAGCCTTGAGAAATAGCCACACAGTTGTGTCTTTCCCGACAGTGTGGTTATCAGACTGGGTATAGCCAGTTTGTATTTCTTCACCAGACAAGGATACGTGACTCACATGGGATACACCAAAATATATGATGAATATATGATTACAATCTTGTACCACACTATAATACGTTCACCAAATATCATATTTTTATTTGCTAGTGTGTCTGGGGAAAAAACGACTAATTTATTGGATAACAAACGTACAACATGAAGAATTTGTCATTTCAGATTGCTAAGAATCTTCAACTTCAAATGTATTGATATCCCGAAAGGAAGATAATACAAATCATCATCATAATACAAATAACTCCGGGAGTGGTCAGTTCAAGTAAAAAAATGTGAACGTTGCCTCCACAGAAAGAACGGTAGCAATTGTTAGAATGATTTATATTTTGGCAGTTTTAATCAGTGCAGACAGCCAGCTATGAATGCTTGTCTTGACACTTCAGTTACGCTAACAAGAAGAAGAAGAAGAAAAAAGTGGACCAACAATTGAAAAAACAATATATACTGCATTATTTTGCTGGGTCTCTATGAGCAGGGGCATGTTTTCCCCCCACTTAGCCTCTCCGTAGCTATAACTGTGCTGCACTTAGTACAAATTATGGGTTCCCCAATCCCCATTGTCGATTACAACCAATCAGACAGACATGAGGATTGATGGGAGGAAAAGCGATTGGAATAGAGCACGCCTACTTTCCTAAAATCCACTGTAGGACCAACAGACAACTTGTGAAATGTGCTGCGCTCACCTGCTGGTTGGCCAGAGTGTGGTACCACCAGAAGAGGCGTGTAGTGATAAAGTATGCCACCACCACATCCACAGTGTAGTGGTCATGGGCCAGAAGGATGCAGAAGATCCCCACAGCACTCAGCGTCCAGCAGAACCAGTGGTACCACCAGAACCGCTTAGGGGAATCTGCCATTGAACACAAAAAGCTAGCAGGGTAAATATACCAAACAGGACCGATCAAACCTAACTGAGTCAATCCTGGAGAAGGAGTTGTCCAACGTTATTCTTTTTTGACTGAACACTGCTTTGAGTCAATTACTTAAAATGTTCATGCGGTAATGTCATTCCTTTCTCATAAAATCAGTTGTGCTCTCCATTCTGTCATCAGGCACTCACTGCACTGGTTATTCATAATTGGTGGAAATGATGTAGGCCTCAAAAGTTCAGATGCAGGCACTGTGATCTGACAAAGATTGTCAACCTCCAACTGTTCATAAAAGCCATCGCCCTCCCTTCACCACTAGATGTCACTGCTATATCAATCAGGCCACACACCTATTGGAGTAACATTGCAACAACATCATGTGATGGAGCAGAAGAAAGCATTGCTTACACAAAATGCACAGGAGCAACATATTAATCTCTACAGCTTGAGCAAGCAGTGCAGCTCCAGACCTTTGGATCCAGGTGCTTAATGGCCACGTCAGTGTGCAAAGCAAAGAAAGATGAAATGCACTCTGAGAAGAACCACGCTGAAACATTGGGATTATGTAAGGGATGATCATTTCTTCACTGACCCAAGCCAACATGATGATAAGTGTTCTGAGTGTTAGTGGCTTGTGCAACATCTTCTCTACAACTCCCGATAAGGAAGGATCAAAGGACCACAGCATAATGTCCATATTGCAGTATAGCTTTCTTGCTTACACGATTAAGCCTGCTCAACAAAAAACAGAAGCTAACAATACAATACTACTAGGACATAATGGGAACACAGGTTATCATTTGAATACAAGTTTACATCAATTTTGTTTCCAAAATGCAGAAGCCCTATTGCAAATGGTTGATCACCTTGTTTGTCCCCTATATTGTTTTTGATCATGCAAGATTCTTTCGCAGTAAAGGTGAGAAAAAAACCCAGTAATTCAAGTGGTGGGAGGTAAAGACAAACACAATCTCTTTTTGCCGATGATACATTGTTGCTTTTAAGGAATCCATAAAACGATCTGACAAATTAAAAAATATATAGGCTATTATCAGAATATAAAGGAGTGCAACCTTCATAGAGCAAATGCATCAAGTATTTAACTTAAAGTGAGATGCAAGGACTTTCATCAATGGGCCATAGGCTCAATCACCATTGTGTTAACTCACTTGACGATATATAGTGACTTTACAGACATTTATTTACATGAAAACCTTCCGTATTATCACTTTAAATGCAATCTTTGATGTGCTACCACCTCCCTGAAATCAGTCAGTGGGTGGGAGGCCAGCATTAACTTTGTCAAAGTGGCCACCCTACTAGAAACACAGTTAGGTTACAATATTCTTAACCTGAATTGCATAAAAATTATACTAAATTGTTGGTAGAACTCACAGACACCAACTCAAACTTTATGGTTAAGGGATGAGATGCAGCACCTTAAATTAAGGAAACTTAGGCCGTATTTAGTCTGGTACAAGTAATCTCTCAAGACAGATTTTCGATTTGCATGAAAATCTGTCAGCCTGGTCGAAGACAATCCAGATAATAGCACTCTTAATAATAGCGCGAGTTTTTTGTAAAATTAGCATAAAGGGGTGTGGCCAGGCGAGTTGAGTTCTGGTTCCGGTTATTCAGGTATTGACCGAGCTTGCCCCCGGAGTTAATTATACCCCTGAAGTTAATTATATAAATATATATTTTTTAACCGATGGATTTCCAGACTGGGTACAAGTGACAAAATACAGATTTTTGCTGAAATGTGGCACAGATCGGATATGTATTATGAACGTGTAAACAGGAAAAAAGCACATGGAATCGGATATTCTCAGATCCGATTCGGGCCTCATTCATTTGTGGAAATAAATCGGATATGAATCGGATATCTGACAATGTGACTGTAACCTAAAATGACAGATCAGATATTCCCTGTCATTGCAAGTCATTGAAAATGCTGAAAACAAAAACAGCGGAAAAGAAATGGAGGACGTGTGAGTGAAAATGTATTGATTGATGGCTGTGCCGGAGGTTTAGAAACCGTAACGGACGAAGGCTCAGGCCCGGGGACAGACACCTGCCGAGGTTACCTGTCTTTAAGCCTGTAACATTTAGATGAGGTGGTTAGTGAATGGTAACTCTGATAGTCTAGATTAGAACGTTTATAATGGCATAAGCGGATGTCCTCTGTGGTCACCATTTGTGGTTTAGCATATGATTCTTTTTACAACTGAATTTGTCTTCTGTATGGAAGCTTGCCCTAGAGTTATGGCACAAGGGATGGTTACATATTAATCTATTCTTTGGAACAGTCAAATGAGTGTTTTATATAGAATGTGAGTGGTGAAACCTCTGCATACATCTTAATGCAATCAGGATTTGTATATGATGCAAGTGATGATTAGAGATGAACATTGGAATGGTAGAGATACAGTGGAACTTACACTCCCTGATGAAGAGATAAGTTAGTGTTAACATGACAGTATGGCCACTGTACAGATAATCTCCACACATGGTGTGAGAGCCTGTGATGGATAGGCCCCCACCAGCAATCATCTTCATTATCCTCCTCATTTGTGCTTCCCAGTTCCCAAGGAGCTGTAAAGAAACAGAGCCAGAAATCAGCCTCCACCCGTTTACATTACAGTATTAATAAAACACATAATTCATGATAAGATTATAGAAATATTTTGGTGATTTAACGGCCTGGAGCTACAAAACAAATGTAGCATGTACAATATAAAGGCAGAATATTCAACCAAGCACAGGACTGTTAAACATGCAACTGGATAAAAAACATTTTTTTGAATATCTGTTTGAGTTTAAGTACAACTCCATGATAACGTCTCAAATCTGGTCTTGCAACCTCTAAATATACAGTTTGCACCCCAAATGGTGACTCTGCTAGGGGGGGGGGGGGGGGATAAAATAAAATAACCGTTGCGGCGGGGGCAGGGGCGTGGCCATGGGCAGGGCACTTCAGGGCTGGGGGCGGGGCACTTCAGGGCTGGGTATCAGTACTCGATAAAAACTCTAAAACTTTTCCCAACTACAAAATTTTGCTTAGAAAACTGTAAGATATAACGAATGAATGATAACCCACTTTTTGAAGAATATAACATTACAAAATAAGAAATGGAGTGAGAGAGTTGCAATTTAGTGCCTCCTGCGCAGATTTCACGTTTCATTCATTTTCATGATTTATTCGTAAATTTTTCCTTTTACCCTTTCTCTCAAGTGCCCCCTGTAGTGTAGTTTGGAAAACACTGCTTTAAGTTATCAACTGAAATAACCCAGTACCAAGTAGTATGGAAACCTCTCCAATCAAATGATACCTGCATTCGATCCTTTTTGTACACAGATCTAGAACAACATGACTATTTGTCAGAGATGGGGACTTGGACTTGAGACTTGGACTTGAGTAGCACTTAGGTCACTCACACAGTTGACTTGAGACTTGACTTGGACTTGCAAAAAAATGACTTTTCAGCATATCTGCTATTTGTATGGTTCTGCTTGCAGCCAATCACGGCAAGTGTTCTTCAAAATTAATGTGACGTGCGATTGGCCCGCTACCGCAGCAGCTACAACCAGTCTGCGGTGGTGAAGTTGAGCATGGTGTATAATAATAATAATAAA
Source organism: Poromitra crassiceps (assembly GCF_964638095.1). Classification (NCBI taxonomy): domain Eukaryota; kingdom Metazoa; phylum Chordata; class Actinopteri; order Beryciformes; family Melamphaidae; genus Poromitra; species Poromitra crassiceps. Next base: position 22,620,017 of record NC_139633.1, read on the forward strand.
CTATTCGCTATCTGGGTGACGGGATGACTTTTAGGGTACTGGTCTTGGTACTGGTATGACAATTTTTTAAACAACACCCAGCCCTAGGCACTTGTTACAGACGTTATTTGCAGATCTGTGGCTTCAACAGCAGGACAGTGACAGTGAGAGCTGGGGTGGGGAGGGTGAGAACTGGGGTGATCGCTGTTTAAAGCAACTTCTGCTGATCTAAACTTCTTCTACAAACATTGAAGAATAGGCAAACACAGCAAATGAAACAATTGATTTTCAAATATAAATTTGGCACACAAGGGGCATCAAATTTGCACTATATTACATTTTGCCTTTAACAAGTTAAGTCTTCTATCAATCGAATCAATGTGAATGGGACGGGATAATATTTGTCTAAAGATTGCTTTGACTTTGAACAGATGCTCATACCTATATGCATATACATTTGCAACTTCTATTCCATTCATTCAAATACTGACTTACTGAATGTTTGAAACGGTTTTCTGTTCATTCAAATTGAGGACACAGGTGTGTGAATATTTTGTATCAATGTAAATGTCAGCATCTCAGGTATTTCCCTACAAATAATACTTTCATAGATTAACCCTACTGAACCAAAAGGGATGTGCAAATGTCACTTCTTCATTCCCCTGCTTGACAGAGAAGGGTTGCAGAGCAGCGTAGCAGCTGTGTTTTGTTTGGTTTATCCTGTATTGTTTTGTCTTGTTGTGTTGTGCTGCGTTGTGCTGTGTTGTGTTGGTTCTACGTTGTGCCGTGTTGTGTTATGCTGTGTTTTGGCTCTATCCTATGTGATTGTTGATATGTTTTATACCCTGTTTTATAATGCACTGTTTTTATCCTTTTTATCCTTAACATGACTCTTTTTGCAGCCCCTCTCCCTTACCCCACAGGCCGTCAGTGTAAATAAGAATTTGTTCTTAATGACTCGCCTGTCTAAATAAAGGTTAAATAAATAAATAAATAAAGTTAGCAGAGCAGCGTAGCTCTAGTTAGCAGAGCAGCGTAGCTCTAGTTAGCAGAGCAGCGTAGCTCTAGTTAGCAGAGCAGCGTAGCTCTAGTTTGCAGAGCAGCGTAGCTCTAGTTAGCAGAGCAGCGTAGCTCTAGTTAGCACAACAAGGGGCTTAGAAACTCCCGTAGCAAACTCTCTCAACCAGTGCAAGCTTGACTCACACACATACCAATAAAAGTGGACACACACAAAATCGTATCTTATGATCAGTGGTCACTGAAGAGCACTTGTATGCTTTGAGCCAAGAACAGAGACTGAGAACTCATTGTGTCGAGTTTCATGGCCAACCATCTTATAATGCTGAGAGAAATGTCCGTTATACCTTTGGTGAGCACTTAAAGTGCATCCCAGGAACGGGCAGAGTGGTGATGTACATCGTAACACACCGGTACAGGTAGAGTGTGCCCACGATGAAGAAGAACCGCCTGCCTATAATTGACCTAGAAAGAAACATAAAAAAAAAAGGAAAATTAGTCATATGACTTTTTATTCAGGGTGATTCCACAGTCGGAAATTCAGGTTATAAGTCAATAAAAAAAAAACGTTGGTTAAACAAACCGCACTAAACCACAAGAGGTGAACTGCACCTGTGTTTGAGTAGACTCCACTGTATGAGCCAGAGCCCGACCAGAAGCATGCCGTGGATCTCGCAGATGGAGAAGGCCCACTCGATCCTGTCAAACAGGTCAAAGAACTTATCGGGCAGCGGTGGCGTGTGCTCCTTGGTCGGTACTCTCTCGTGGACCACCGAGATGACGACGGTGGTGGTGACAAAGCACACGACCGCGTAGAGGAACGCCACGCCCGTCTTCCCCCACTCGGCGGGGAAGGCCGTGCGGGCGGTCTCCAGCGTCGGGATGGGGATGTGAACCATGTCCTTCCGGAAGTTGTTGATCACCAAGGAGCCGTTCCTCTGCGGCTTGATAGTCCCGTTGGGCAGTCCGCCGGCGTGCCCGTTGGCGTGGCCGTTTTTGTGCGCCTCTATGTGGTTCTCTAACCGCAGCGTCTCCAGCCGCTCCAGCAGCTGCTGCCCGCCATCGGACGAGACCCGCGAGAGGGGCGGCGTCTGGAAGTCCGCCTCGGTGAGCCGGAGAAGGGCTGCGCCGTCCAACTGTCGGAGGGCGTCGTCGTACTCCTGCATCCCCTCTTCGCTCAACCAATGAGAGACGTCCTCTGCTGACCACGCCCCCACCTTCTTCATCTTGGCCAGTGGGGAATGTGGAAGGTTAGGGGTGTCCTCGGAGAAGAGGGGAGGGTGCACTGGGGGCCTGGCTGTCTAGGGGGCGGTGGTGAGTCCTCTCCAGCTGTGGCACATGGTGTTTCTGGGGCATTGAATGGGGGTGCCCAGAGGGACCCCAGGCTCCTCTTGGAGTGGAGGGGCGACACAGCCACAGGCAACAGGGTCTCGGTTAGGTCAGGTAGCTAGAAATGAACTGCAATAGCCTCCTTTGGCCTCCTTCACCACATGGGTTTCCCTGGACACCTCACTCCTGTTCAGCCTGGACACCTCACTCCTGTTCAGCCTGGACACCTCACTCCTGTTCAGCCTGGACACCTCACTCCTGTTCAGCCTGGACACCTGACTCCTGTTCAGCCTGGACACCTCACTCCTGTTGAAGAGGAAACAAAAACATGATTACAAAAGTGATGATGATGACGACTACCTTTTCACTCCTACAACTGTACTGGGTATGTACTGTACGGTACTGTACTGTACGTACTGTACTGGGTGTACGTCCATAGAGACACTGCATGAAATAGGCCACACTCATCACGGGGAAAAGCACTCCATTCACTCCCATACACCAGCGTCATTTTCCTTGAATTAAACATAGCTAAAAGCTGTTGTGTGGTGGGGCTGCGCAGTCAACAAATGCAAAAAATGGCCAATTAAACTTTTTTTGTACTCCCGAGCAAAAAAGGGAAGCCATTGAGAATTGGCGAGAAGAAACATGTGGATCTAGCAGTCAAGGAAGTAAGTTGGAGTGTTCAACGTCCGTATATATGATCTTTGTGTGCAACACGTGACATAGGAGAACGCCAGGATTGGGGGGGGGGGGGGGTTTCTGTTTCCCCCCGTTTTGGGCGTGGTTTCTGAATGACGACGCGCTCCGCAGTGTCTCTATAGTATTTTGTGAACCTATATCAGTCAATGCAACCGTATGCAATTTATTTTTTCTGACATTTTTTCGGATTTTTCAGAAATTGGCTTCCAGCACACATCTGTTGTTATGAATAGTCAACTAGTCAGGCAGGTCCAATTTCACCGCAATTTTGTGCCGTTTATTGGCGTCGCTGCTGGTGTGTAACGACTTTAATCCTGAAGGAGCGGATGTCTGCCCAGAAGTGGAGAACAGATTATGTGCAGCTTATTATTCTCCGGCCTGGATAACAGAACCGCAGCACCAGCCACCGGCTGCTCAGCTGTATCTAAAACGGCTGAAAATCACCATTTAACCCACTTAAACTCCCATTTCGCAGACATGAAACATTGCATGAATTATTCACACCATTCAAAAAGCTTTGACAACAATAACGGCAACAATATGAGCAGCTAAATGGAACAGCAGGTTCCCCGCTTTGAACGTCGCTGCAGGGAAACCTTTCAGGGATCAGGAGTCACTTCCTGTGTGGATTAGCTCTTTTATACACACACACACACACACACACACACACACACACACACACACACACACACACACACACACACACACACACACACACACACACACACAAAGACAAAGCTGCCGGTGGAATGTGATGTGATGTGATGTGATGTGATGTGATGTGATGTGATGTGACACCACTGCTTTTATATCAAACCACACAAGCAAGCGGCCGCCTCCCCCTTTAGATCTTCACCACTTCACATCTTCTACCGTCAACAGCAGCAGTGGTGGGCAAGTTACTTTCAAAATGTAATACACTACATATTACTAGTTACTTTCATTCGAAAGTAATAAGTTACTTTACAATATTACTGTCTGTGTAGAGTAACTCATTACTTATTATTACACTACTTTTGCATTACTTTCACCAAAACAACAGCGGTAGCAGAATGACGTCGCCGCCCCGGGAGCATCCCGAAAAATAATTTCAACCGCCTTGAAGTCAGTGTAAACTGTCCAAAATTCTAAATGCTATCCTTTTCCTTTGTTATTGTCATCTATAGTGGTTATTTGCATAAAAACACAATTTGATTAGGAAATAATTGTATCTTTATTTAAATATGTACTTTGATTAAAAAAAATTAACTCAATTTGTAACTTGTGTTACTTGACAAAGTAACTGGTATAATATTACTGAAATCCTATTGGTAATAAGTTATATCACTGAGTTACTGCTAAAAGTAATATATTACATGTAATACGTTTCTTTTGTAATGAGTTACCCCCCCCAACACTGGTCAACAGGCGGAGGTACTATCTGCTGTGCTTTTGAACTAGAAAGCCAAATGGGGCACAAGTTCAAAAACCACTATTAATAACAACAACATAGTGAGTGTAAACACATCCAAGGTGAAGTGATGACAAGGCAGACTGATGGATGGCAGAACGGAAACAACATGCGCACGGTTCAGAGTCATTTATCATTCATTTTGCTAAGAAGCACAACAGGCAGGGCCAAACATACGAAGATCAATCTTCATTTTCTACAGTTTGACTGCCAGTGTCAAGTGACTCCTCAACTAATAACCGAGCGTGCTCCTCCAAAACTCTATTATTATTTTAAATCAAGCGGATATTAGCCTAGTAATTTCACCGCTCCCACTTTGTCGTTACGTCTGGTTTTTTGACGTGGTTAGCCGTAGCCGTGTGCACTCGCAGTTTTTTCAGCTTAGCGTTAGTTAGCAGGGAGATGAGATCAGCCACACATCTGCTACATATCCTGGCTTTGTTGACGGAGCAGAGCCCACTGTCCGGGACAGACACATGGTGGGCTCTGCTCTGCTGGCGTTCCGGGGAGTGCTGGGTTCAGCCGGAGGCCACGGCGCGCTGATCTCCGAAGCATGCGAGCGGGTAGGAGGGAAAGAGAGCGAGCGCGAGGAGGAACTCATAAATCAGCCTGAAGGTCAGTGCCGAGCGCAGCACGGCCCCACCCCTCGTCAAGAGGTTCCATCAGCCTGCCAGCAGCACAGCTCAGGCCAGCGGCAGCTAAACACACTGCCTGCCTGGCAAAGCCTCAACCCCACAGCACGACCTACCTCCTCATCTCACCTCAGATCAGATCAAACCCTCAACCCCACAGCACGACCTACCTCCTCATCCCACCTCAGATCAGATCAGAGCCCTGTTCATCGACGAGGTCAAACTAATGGGCTTTAAGCTGGGCTATCCCCGTCTGAAAACACCCTGGCATCACATGTATTCCTGCTGAGGTCAGAGAGAGCAATTTGACCGCGAGATGATTTCTATACCCTCTAATGTTACTGATATAAATAATAATAAAGAGCAGGTGGGAGGAAATAAACATATGGATTGCATACAAAGGTCACAGCAAGAGACGTTATTGCGACAGCGTTGCTACGTGAGGCCCACCAGCTGCACACTTCCACACTGTGTGAGGAGTGCCAAGGAAAGCACTGTTTCCTACAGATAAAGCGGAAGAGAAGAGGCAGAGAGCTAGGGATGTCACGATACTAGAATTTCCACTTCGATACCGATACCCAGGAAAATATCGATACTCGATACCATTTTCGATACCACGCGGCGGGATGACAACAACACATCGAGACTCAAGAGGCAAAAAAACCCAACAAAGACAGATGGATGGACAGATGCACGCTTCTCCATAATCTAGGCCTGATCAAACTCACTAAAAACTTTGACCTGACACAGCAGATTACACCTGCTCTAGTCATCAGCCTATCAGAACACAGTAGATTATACCTGCTCTAGTCATCAGCCTATCATATCATATCATGGACCTTTTTGATAAGTTGGTTTTACCAGTTATGTTGTATGCGTGTGAAGCTTGGGGGTTTGAAAAAATTGATATATTGGAAAAGCTACACCTCAGATTTCTTAAGTACATTTTGAAAGTTAAAATGACAACGTGTAACAATATGGTCTATGGGGAGCTGGGGAGATACCCACTCTGTGTCACTGTCAAAAAAAGAATGATTAGTTACTGGGCCAGGTTGATAGATGGCAAGGAGAACAAACTTAGCCGTATTATGTACAACTGTCTGCGTGATCTGCACAACTCTGGCGTCTATGCCTCGCCGTGGGTCGTGCGGGTCAAACAGATTTTGGATGACTGTGGCTTGTCTTACCTCTGGCTTACACAGCAGTGCAACAACATTGACTGGTTGAAGCTAACTGTTGAGCAAAGTCTTAAGGACAAGTTTATGCAGAAATGGCAAAGTGAGCTCAAAAGTATGACGTCATGTGACTTGTACGTAGAATTAAAAAAAGAACTTAAACTGGAAAATTATCTGCTGTATGTAAACCAGAGGCATAGACATGCAATCTGTAACTTCAGGGTTAATAACACCAGAATCCCCAAGGTTGTTGGCAGATATAAAGGACTGCATAGAAGTATGAGGATCTGTAATCTCTGTAGTGACAACTGTGTGGGAGACGAGTATCATGTTTTGTTTGAATGCAAGAATGTAATTATTTTGAATTTCAGACAGTTATATTTACCCAGATATTATTTAACTCGTCCATCTATGTTTAAACTGATTTTGCTACTACAATCAGACAGACAAAAAGTCATGTGCAAATTAGGTGCCTTTTTGAAGAATGTCCTGCCTTTGTTCAAATGACATATGCACTAGCCATGCCGTGTGCCATTGTATATTGTTTTTGTATGTTTTGTTTGTGCTCCATACCATGTGATCATGGTCAATGAGTCACATTAAATAAATAAATGAAATAAATAAATGAATAATTAACACAGCAGATTACCCCTGCTCTAGTCATCAGCCTATCATAACACAGCAGATTACACCTGCTCTAGTCATCAGCCTATCATAACACAGCAGATTACACCTGCTCTAGTCCTCAGCCTATCATAACACAGCAGATTACACCTGCTCTAGTCCTCAGCCTATCATAACACAGCAGATTACCCCTGCTCTAGCCATCAGCCTATCATAACACAGCAGATTACCCCTGCTCTAGTCATCAGCCTATCATAACACAGCAGATTACCCCTGCTCTAGCCATCAGCCTATCATAGCACAGCAGATTACCCCTGTTTAGTGTCCTCTAGAGAGAGAGTGGCGTCAGCGGAGGACCAAAATGTGAGACTCATTAGCCAATGAACAGCCAGGAATGGGTCTCGAGCTACTTTTGCATGCTAAAATAAAGCTGATAATGTACAATTTGATTCAAAGGGGAAAAAACCCTTTCAGAGTACAACACAAACTGTCTATTTTGCTGCAACTCGACAGTGCTGCTTAATCCAGGACCTTACTTCCTGGAACTCTTGAGAGTAAAAAACTGGTCCATTGGAGTGAATGGAGATGTCGGAACTCTTCTATTATACGGCTCTGCCCCTGCTCTAGCCATCAGCCTATCATAACACAGCAGATTACCCCTGCTCTAGTCATCAGCCTATCATAACACAGCAGATTACCCCTGCTCTAGCCATCAGCCTATCATAACACAGCAGATTACCCCTGCTCTAGCCATCAGCCTATCAGAATACCTTGAACTTGTTGAAGCAAAAGATACCCACCAATGACAGGGAGGGAGAAATCAGTGGTATGTTTGATTTTTCAGTTCCAAATGAGTATTGTATCCGTTTCAAATTTTTAGTATTGATACTAGGGATGGGCATCGAATTTCGAATTTTCGAATAATCGTTGTTATTATCAAGGTCGACTTTTATTATTGAAATTCGAAATTCGAAATTCGAAAAAAAAAAAAAAAAAAAAAAAAAAAAAAAAAAATTTTGAGTGAAATCTTGCATTGTCTCCCCTGATTCTAAGTATAGTCAAATCGCTTGGTTTGAGCAAGTAAAACAATTTTTATAAGCATTTTAAGCAAGGTTTATGGAAAAATTAATGGCAGATGAAATCCCATGAAGAGGGAGAGGGGGTGACTTTGGCACCCCTTTGGCACTCAGACCTGAGCCTACTAAATATTTAATGAACCACTCATGATTGTCAAAACTGTTTTTTATTTTCGAAAATGTCAATGTCATGTAACATGTTCTTTACTTCAGTGGTGCAATGCTTGTTTGAGCTAAAAATCCACAGCAGAAGCTTTTTATATTAATTAATAAAGCCGTAGACTTAGAATCAGGGGAGACAATGCAACATTTCACTCACAAAAAAAAAAAAAAAAAATTACATTTTTTTATTTATTTTCGAAATTCGAATTAAATTCGAATTTGGCCAGCGAATTTCGAATAGTGTTTTTGCTAGAAATGCCCATCCCTAATTGATACTTATTGATACTATTCACATTTGTTGTATTCTTCTATCGATACTTTTGACAACCCTACCCTACAGAGAGCACTGTCGTTCATCTGTTAACAGGGTACAATTGAGAGCGATCAGAGATTAGCTGTGACTCAGTCTGAGTCAGCTGTGTGTCGAGGACCTTTGCTCTGTGAATCAGCTTAGAGGTACTGAGTGTAGAAATACCCCCCCCGCACCACTCAACACAGGCAAGGGGAAAAGAAACCAAGCCTTTATTTAGCCTAACCTTTAACCCGGGCGAGCCACCTGGGGGCCCCAGAGGAAGACTCAGAGAGACTTTTAAGTTTAACTTAAGCAAACACAAACACAAAAAGCTCACTAATAACATGCAGTTGGGCCTATCTGCATGCAGCAGACATATTTCACGCACACAAATCTTTGTCCAGGCGTTGTTCTAAGCCCCCTAGAAGACCGAGTAGCACGTTTCGGGTCGCCGTCGCCGCCTGAGTCATGCAAAGCACACGGAAATCAGATTAAGCAAGGCCTGTGCGCAATACTGCTCCGGGGCAAAGAAGTACAGAAGCAAAGAGGGAAGTCGACATGAAGCAGCCTTTTGATCTTGTCACTTTTATACAAGATAAAAGATAAAAGGACATCACGGAAAATGTCCGGAGTTCCTCACTCAACAAAGGATTTTTCCCGGTGTGTGCGTCGCCTTTTCATTTCCCCATCTCCCCGAGAAACGTGGCAACAGAACACGGTACCCATAGGAACCGCACAGCTGTCAAACTGTCAGGAGGACAGGGGTCATGTGTACATTGGGCTATTGCAACACGACAAGTGTGTGAGGTGTGCCTTTACTGACCACACTGGTTCTATTGTCACATGTTGACTTAATGTATAGCAGCTCGCAGTTACTACACCGACTTTAATGTAACTGCAATGCAAATGTGTTAAAGGAACACTCTGCCCATTTTCAACCAGCTTTGCATCATTACAAATGCAGTAGTGTATCCGAAAAAGTACACTGTTTTGCAGGCATTGATGTAGTTTGATCGTTATCGAGAGTTGATTTGATTTGTTAAGTTGTGGACCAGTGAGCTCATTTGTGCATGAATGACATCACTGGTTCACAATTTAACTCAAATCAACTCTCGATAACTGTCAAACTGACGATTTTTCAGCATTGAAAATCGGCAGTGTTCCTTTAAGGCAGGGGTGAGCAATTTTTCTTTCCAGAGGGCCATACTGACTTACATCAAGTAAGCGAAGGGCCACACATTGGAGAGTATACCTGCCAACACTCCTGATTTTCGCAGCAGTCTCCCTATTTTTGTAAAAAACGCTTAAAATATGATGTTTTACTCACCCAAATAACTTTGGTTTCATTCGGATGCCACAGAAGATATTCAGCTCCGAGTAGAGTCCTCAAACAGGCTATAACGGGCGCAAACAGGGCATACTGAATGTGCTCTGTAAATAACACATTTTCTGTCACATCGCGGTTCATTGTGGCTGTTATATAATTATTAGGGATGGGCATTTCTAGCAAAAACACTATTCGAAATTCGCTGGCCAAATTCGAATTTAATTCGAAATTCGAAAATAAAAATAAAAATGTAAAAAAAATTAAAAATGTAATTTTTTTTTTTTTTTTTTGTGAGTGAAATGTTGCATTGTCTCCCCTGATTCTAAGTCTACGGCTTTATTAATTAATATAAAAAGCTTCTGCTGTGGATTTCTAGCTCAAACAAGCATTGCACCACTGAAGTAAAGAACATGTTACATGACATTGACATTTTCGAAAATAAAAAACAGTTTTGACAATCATGAGTGGTTCATTAAATATTTAGTAGGCTCAGGTCTGAGTGCCAAAGGGGTGCCAAAGTCACCCCCTCTCCCTCTTCATGGGATTTCATCCGCCATTCATTTTTCCATAAACCTTGCTTAAAATGCTTATAAAAATTGTTTTACTTGCTCAAACCAAGCGATTTGACTATACTTAGAATCAGGGGAGACAATGCAACATTTCACTCAATTTTTTTTTTTTTTTTTCCGAATTTCGAATTTCAATAATAAAAGTCGACCTTGATAATAACAACGATTATTCGAAAATTCGAAATTCGATGCCCATCCCTAATAATTATGAGAACATGAATTAGCGATCTAACTAACCTCCCGTGCTGCCGACAGCCTGCTCTGTTTGCTGTCCGAGTGTCCGTCACATAGATAACACCTCCCGCTTTATCTCCCGCTGCTGTTTGGAATCGATATATGGCCTTATTCCATACGAGCGGCAATTGAATTGAATCGCCCATAATCTTAGTTGAAATCAGATCAGATCTATATGCTAAGCCAGGCTGCTAACACAACACATCAACTCTGACCTGCCCCAGATGTGCTTCAGAAGAAGAAGTGAGAAGCGCTTCTGTTTGGTAACAGAAGAAGAGAAACCACAGAAGAAGAACATAAGCAATTAAGCACTGTAAGCACATCGCTCATCATCATATTTTAAGCTGGAAATAAGGTCTGGGGTGTAAAAAAAACTGAATTCTCCTTAAGGGAAGTGGTCTCTCTGTTTGACAGGTGGCGCACACCGCACGTACACAAACAGTCACACGTAGATAAACACCCAAGGTGTGCACTTTACATGAATAGGGTTGTGGTCTGAGGGTTTGTAGAGTGTCACATAGCCTTATCCAGAGCAATCTAGTAAGAGAGTGGTGTCAACGGAGGTCCAAAATGCGTGATTCATGTAGCCAATGAACAGCTAGCAAGGGGGCTCGCGCTACTTTTGAAAGCATAAAAGCTGATAATATAGAATTTGATTGTTTAAAACGTCTGACCCTTTCAAAGTACATCACAAACGGTCCATTTTGATGCAACTTGACATCGCTGCTTAATCCAGAACCTTACTTCTGGGAACATTTGTGAGGTAAAAAAAACTGGTCCATTGGAGTGAATGGAGATGTCGCAACTCTTCTATTATATGGCTCTGGCCTTATCCAACTTAACTTTGAACTCTTGTGGTGCTCATAGATGGGCCAATACAGAGTCTCAGGCAACAAACTGTCCTATAAGCAGCAAGAATGAAGAAACTTCAAAACATATCGGGAAATAAATCAGGACAAAATCACTACAACACAGCTGATGCTATCAGAATAGAAACTGTAATGTTTAGGGAGCATCCATTTAGAGAACAGATATATTATCATATGATTTTGGAAAACTGATGGCTCTAATCTACAGCTTCATTAAGATACACAACGCCACAATTAAATTAGTCAATTAAACTTTGGCCCTGGGTGCTGGCACTGGCAATGCCACTTTCCATTGGAGAGCATCTCTAAAAAGCGCTGCTTGATTATATTGCATGAGAGTAGTATTTGATTACTATTATTTAATTTATTTGTTTGTTTGTTTTTATCTCGGGAGACTTGTTCATCTTCATACAACTATCACCTGGCTATCACTACATAGAAAGGTCTATATTATCTAGGCTTTTATGTTGTTTTTAATTTATATTCATTATTCACATTTTGAATACATTTCCCATTTTTTCCTAATTTTCCTAGTCCCTGTTTTCCTGCATTTTTTTAAATATATTTGTTAACTCTGCTTTGAGATAAGTGGTATATAATAAACAGAGTTTATTATGATCAGTGTTTATGTTTTGAAAGTGCATAATCCCTCTAACTATTGGTAACACACGCGGCACACCTATCAGTGCAACAGTCTGATCTGGATGCATCAGACATCAACATCAAACATCACTCAAGTCACTACCAAAAATATACGGAACTCAAGAGGTGTCTTGGTGCAGCAGTGCCCAGATTTCCAAAGTAAACCAGGCATTTGGTGCAGAACATCCCCTTATATCCTCTGCTCATGTCTCTCTCCAGTCCACAGACTCCACACGATCCAATAGAATAAAATAAAGCAGTTCACGAGTTCTATAATGTGGTATATGGAAAACATGACACATATCTTAAAAAAAAAAAAAAAAAAAAATCAGACATGGAACATTTTGAATCATAGTCAGTGTGAATCATTCAAATGGCAGTTACCCCAAACTGCACTTGCCTAATCCCTCCTCTGTGTAATTCTTTTCTTTGTGACTCAACTAAGTTTGGTGGGACAGCAGTGATGTTGAAGAACGTCTGTGGGAGAAGGGATTTGGCTTAGCAGCACATGGCGGGCAGCTCCCAATCTGACATCACCAGAAAGAGATCCCCCACCCTGGGGCAATGAGTCACGCTGACACCAACATAAACACGGTACTACACCCTCCCATCCCGTCCCGAGCCCAGCTGAGCACAGCCCCAGCCTGCGCAGCACTCCAGCAGCCAAGAACGGAACCAAATGACTCATTCACAATGGCTAAGCAAGCGTGCCTTTTCCGAGGTGGGGAGAGCCAATTCAGTTTGGGTGTGCGAACGAAGAAGAACTCCCGTTGAAGACGCAGACCCAAGTTCCAAACTAAACTCCAAATTTGACAATTAATTGAAATGCATTGTACCTCTCATACATGCCTTCTAAAAATCATACAAAAAGTCACCGACTTATTTCCATTGTGGTCCTTGCTCATAGACACATTAGGGACATACAGTACATGATAAAAACAACATCATCTAAAAATATCTAAAATCCTTACAAACTAGTTGACAAGCATATTCAAGTGCATGCATTTTTGCACATTATTACAACAACCCTTCCTCTGACCTTTCCCTTCACTCTAAGAGCTTTTCCAGGAGCCACAATTTAACTTTGGCTTAAAGTTGTCAAGGTTTGAAGCCTCTTTGATGTACAGTGGCAGCTGAGCATGAGGCCCTAGAAATGCAGATTGGTCAATATTTATTCTGAATCTGCACCTGACTGAGGCCCTGTCAACATTAGGCCGTTTTGCACTTTGTTTGCATCTATTGTCTACACACTACCTCTATTGTTTTGAGTGTTAAACACAAAGACTCCGGTCTCCGGAGCCCATAGAGACATCATTCAGAAACCAGGCCCAAGACGGGGGAAAACAGAAACCCCCCCTCCAATCCTGGCGTTCTCCTATGTCACGTGCATGGTTTCGTGTTGCACAAAAAGATCGTATATACCATACATGGGCAACATACGGCCCGCGGGCCGTATGCGGCCCGCGGGCGCCCCCTGTGTGGCCCCCGATGGAATTGCAAAAAAAAAAAATTACAGTGCACTTGAATATACCCGCTGAATAAGTGTCCAAATGTTCATGTCATTCTGGGCAATACTCTTCTGTTATAGCATTTCAGTCTGGAATATGGAATATCTTTCAATAATATTTATGACTAAAAGGCTAAAAGTAATCTCATGTGTAAGAAATGACTGTTCTACATTGAAGTAGAAATATAAATAATTAACTTGTTGGTTTTGGATTTATTTAGCTTCAAGAGTGCATTTTTGTTCTTGTGTGACCCTCAACACAGGCTTTGAGAATCCCGGGCCACTTACTGATACTTATGCTTAAATTAACACACTCATATTCTGGTTTATTTCAAGAAAAACATTTTGGCTAGTGGAAATTCTAATTGGCTGGTAACTTTAAAATCTAGCAGCCATATTGGCAGGTGGTGAAAAAAGTTAATTTCAAGCCCTGCAGGGAGAGCAGGTGGTGACATAGGAGTGAGTGAGGAAAAGGATCAAATATTGGTGGTTAAGACTGAATAATGACATCACAATTGTTAATTTAAAATTAGTTATTCCTCTAAACCTGGCTTCAAATGCCCCAAATTTTTCGCGCTGGCGCCGTTCAGCCCTCAGCAAAATCTGGTAGCGAGGACATTTTTTTGTGGCCCTCTCTATCATCAAAGTTGCCCATCCATGGGTTACGGCATGACAATATTTGTTCGGCCCCCGGCAACAGTCTGGGTTTCTCATGTGGCCCCCCATGAAAAATAGTTGCCCACCCCTGGTATATATGGAAGATGAACACTCCAACTTACTTCTTGCAATCTACCCACTAGACGCTCACCCCCCCCCCCCCCCCTCCCTTCTCTCGATCACAGCGTATTGGAGCCATGACACATGGATGCTGCTATGAGCCGATAACATAGCCTCCAGTCCAATGAGGACGAGCTTCCCCCCCCCCCCTCCCCACTGCTAAACCCCGGTTCCCAGCAAACCCACTCCCTCCCCATCCTAATTTTTCTTGTTTTCTACGTATGTTAATTCCTTACATGTAACAACAAATGTTTATGTATTGTATAATATTCAAGCGTGCCATTATTCCTATTCAATCTAGTAATAATGTAATAGTCTTAATTTGAGTATAGAAGGTGATTCCCAATCGTGTGTGTTTTTGTCTCTCTGTTGTTTGTTGAGGACCGCAATGGAAACAAGCCAGTGCTTATTATAGCCAGGCTTTATTGTGTTTTTATCCTCTGTGATTGTCTGTCCCCTGTATCTTTGTTGACATTTCACCAAATAAATCAATCAAAAAAAAACAGCTAGATCCACATTTTTCTTCTTGCCAATTCTCAATGGCTTCCTTGTTTTGCTCAGGAGTACAAAAAAACTTTAACTGGCGCTTTTTTACATTTGTTGTCTGCGCAGCCCACCACACATCAGCTTTTAGCTATGTTTAATTCAAGGAAAATGACGCTGGTGTGTGGAAATGAACAGAGCTTTTCCCCCGTGATGGGCGTGGCCTATTTCATGCAGTGTCTCAATCTTTGTCATCAAAATCTGGGTTGGAATGTTACTGTAGACGTGGAATTTTGAAACGATGCAACTAACCTACTTGTACAGCAGGTGGCGGTAAGCACCTTGAAGCTGTCGGCGACCCGCCTATAAACTGAGAGAAGAGAGTGTGTCCGCACTGTTGACACACTTTTGGTGCGAGTTGAGAGAAGAAGTGCCATTTTGACTGACGTTACACTGTTTCAACATGGATAACCAAATTCTGACTTTATTATTTGTGATTCAAAGCATTATGGTGGCACAGCGTCGTCTTCTTCTTCATCATCTTCATCTTTGCCTTGATCGTAGGCGTAGTTGCTGCCGGACTGCTGTGGACTCCAGTACTACACATTGAGGCATGCGCATGCCCAGTGTACGTCACACGTCATGCAGCGTGGGTCTCTCAGGAGCTAATATGAATGGAGTCTGCTCTAGTGTAGTCTCACGTAGTCAGACCCACCGTCGACGTCAGCAAGCTTCCAGCGACGGAGGGTCTGAATCACACAAGACTTCTGGTGCTCCGGTCAGCACGGTCAAACACGTACAGTGAATGGGTTTCTCTACTCTAGGGAAATAGTTGGTGAGGTCATTAATGATGATTACCTATCCTGTGGACCATTGACCGTCTAGTTGAGTCACCCTGGCATCTACAAGGTAGCCAGTTGAGTTCCTGTTGACTCCTCCCTACATGACCCTACCCTAACCAATTTGTTCTGGAATTTTTAGTCCCTTAGGGGCCCTTTACACGAGGACAGTTTCTGGAAGAAACGACACAATAGCGTTTCCTTCACACCTTTTCCTTCACACCTTCTCCCTGTTTACATGAGCGCTGTTGAATTTTTAAAAACGCCGTAATGTATATGCCAGGTCGCTAGGGGCATTGCTCGTCGCACCAGAGCTCCGGGCCGCGGGGGCGCGCGCAGGAGCAGCAGCAGTGCTCTGAGCCTCTCATGGCCGAGGCGGGGGCTTTGGCATGGGGGATGAGAACAGTCTGACATAACGTAGCGCTAACGTTACTTTATTCTCGTCAGAAACAACTCCGATTTGCATGTTAAAACAAGTTTGCAGCCTAGGAATAACTGGAAAACATTTTATTGATCTATTAATGCCAGAGGAAGCCAGGATTAGTCAAAACGGTATCAGAACTACACAGCACGTCTGCCGTGTGACTTTTCCGGGTGTGCAGGCACGTCAGAGTTTCTGAAATGTGCCGTCTCAAAGCGATTACATGGAGCGATCAGCGGGGGGCGTCATCAAGAATTTCACTCTGGACGGTGGTTTCAAAATGTGTCCTTTCCTAAGCGCGAATTCGCCGTCGCCGTCTAAAAGGGAGGCACTAACTAACTGCGCGTCTGCAGAGGGGCGTGTCTGCTGACTGCTGATTTGATGTCACATGGCCACACGGACCATCGTGGATGATTTAGGTATCATTCAAGCTTTAGACTGTCTGTCAAGGAGATTCTTTCTGGACAATTTGATTGTAGAGGAAATCACTGACCCGTGTGAACTGAATAGAAGCCCTACTTTCCTCTTGAGAGATGATCAAACAAAAGAGTTGGTTGTGCAGAAACAGGTTCGACTTTGGTTTCAAAACGACTGGTCGGACATTAAGCTTAATAATTAAGGACACCTTTCACTTACCCCCCTTCAGCGTTACGCATGCCTTCGTTCCTTCTTCCCCTTTCACCTGCTCTACAACATGTGACTGGGTGGTTAGGAAAACAGTTGTGAACACGTTCCTGACACCACCTTCTCTTTCAGTCGCCACCTCTTTCATCTGGTGGTCTCTGGAGTTAACCCTGCCCACTTAGAGCCAGCACCAATCTCAGTTCTGCTCTCCAGTCAGTCTCCCCCACTAGATCTCAACATCTGCACGTTTGTGTTTCCTAGGGATGGGCATTTCTGGCAAAAACACTATTCGAAATTCGCTGGCCAAAGTCGACTTTTAATCGAAATTCAAAAAAAAAAAAAAAAATGTAAAAATATATATATATATAAAAAATAAAAATAAAAATAAAAGAATTGTGAGTGAAATGTTGCATTGTCTCCCCTGATTCTAAGTCTACGGCTTTATTAATTAATATAAAAAGCTTCTGCTGTGGATTTTTAGCTCAAACAAGCATTGCACCACTGAAGTAAAGAACATGTTACATGACATTGACATTTTCGAAAATAAAAAACAGTTTTGACAATCATGAGTGGTTCATTAAATATTTAGTAGGCTCAGGTCTGAATGCCAAAGGGGTGCCAAAGTCACCCCCTCTCCCTCTTCATGGGATTTCATCCGCCATTCATTTTTCCATAAACCTTGCTTAAAATGCTTATAAAAATTGTTTTACTTGCTCAAACCAAGCGATTCGACTATACTTAGAATCAGGGGAGACAATGCAACATTTCACTCAAATTATTATTATTATTATTATTTTTTTTTTTTCGAATTTCGAATTTCAATAATAAAAGTCGACCTTGATAATAACAACGATTATTCGAAAATTCGAAATTCGATGCCCATCCCTAGTGTTTCCTGCCCTCTAGATCAAAATACTCTGACGTGCATTTCATTTTTCGTCCCCCCCCCCCTCCCTGATTTTTCTCCCACTTTCTCCCCAAATGTACTTGGCCAATTCCCCCTGCTGTCCCGGTCATTGCTCCACCCCCTCTGCTGATCTGGGGAGAGCCGGCAACTAGCACATGCTTCCTCTGATACATGTGCAGCCTCCCCCAGCTGTGTCTTTTCACCTGATAGCGAGGAGTTTCACCGGCAGGACGTAGTGCATGGAAAGTTCCCCTCCCCCCAAACAGGCGCCCCGGCCGACCAGAGGAGGCACTAGTGCAGTGACCAGGACTCATAACCCCACCCACAGCGGCTTCCCACCGGCCTACACGAGCCAAATGTGTCTGTAGGAACGCCTGACCACAACTTCCCTCCGCTGTGCAACAATCTCTGACATTGGAGACAACAGTCGCCAAAAGACTCATTCTGAAGGAATGGAAGTCCTCCTCTTCACCTTCTTTTCAGGTGTGTGGCTCATGGACATGGTCTCTGTTGTACAGATGGAGAGACTCAGGTCCCTGAGAACCAACACGCTCGGAAGGTTCTCAACTATCTGGGACAGTGTTTTTGGCCTACTTCCACGAGGTTAAGAATGACCAGTGACTGAGGTTAGGGGTGATGGATGGCTCGCCCAGCTGGTATCTTATGGACCCTTTGCGCGGGGCCCCATGCACTTTTAGTTTTTTTTTACAAACATATAAGCACCTTATGCCGCTGATAGCGCCATGTTGCAATGTTGATGTATGGTTTTTTTTCTCTCCTTACTTTTCCTGTGTCTGAGCCTGTTTGTCTTGTTTGTATATTGTTCTCTAAAAATTAAAAATTAAAATAAAAAAAAGGAACGTCTGACCACACCAGAAGTACCCCTGCCGGGAATTGAACCCGGGTCTCTGGGGTGGTAAGCGAGTGCTTTTAGCGCTACACTACCCAGACGCCCTCCTTTTCTTTTTCTTTTTTTTTTGTCGTTGCCCTGTCAACCTTGCAAAAGTAAACAGTTAAGAGCATTGAAAATCCCCGGGTTTAAAGAAGGGCTCTTTGTCCAATAGGCAAGGTCACGGCAGAAGTAGAGCTATGTCAACAGTTGTGAGATGCGAGTCGAGATAGATGGAGGCTCAACACACAGGATACCGACACGGCTCACCAGAGGCAGATCTCTGCTGGCGCTTGTGCCAACAGTCTTAACAGATCACCTGGATTGACACTAGGGATGTTCATTTTGAAAATTTTCCAAAATCGATAATCGGTGAGAATTAACGATCAATTATCGATTATCGATTTTATTAATACTTAGAAAATTTTCAATATTTTCAATTTTTTTTTTTTTTTTTTTTTTTTTTTTTTTTAACAAAATGAATGCCTATGGCAGAAAATACGAAAGACAACGTGTTCTCCTCAATGAACTCTTTATTTCAATGTGTTTCCTCTCCAACACTGCTGTCCCCGGCGCATGCCGGTGTGAATTTCTCATGTTTAAAACAGTTTTGTTGGCACAAAGGCCCGTGCCCAGCCAGAAAACTAGAGACTATATGAAGCTCCACCTCACGTTAGTCGGCTGTGCAATGGAGTGGGGCGAGGAGGAACGAATTCCACCCAAACCTAGTCCAAAAAAAAAAATTTTTTTTTTTTTTTTTTTTTTTTAAATAATTAAAAAATCGATCCAAATGCCACAGGATCGATTCCAATCCTTAACGATCGATTATCGATTTTCGATAATTGATGAACATCCCTAATTGACACTACTGTCATTCCCAGGAACACCCGGCCTGCACCAGAAGCCTACACAATAGGGTTGCAAATTATGTACATTCTCCTTAACCAATATTTGAACACGTTAACAATTATTAATTAATACACAGGACAAGATGTTACTATCCCTTGTGCCAAAATCCGAGGAAAAACACATTTAGAAGCCCAATCCAGAATAAAACAAGCTAACAGGCTAACAAACTAATAAACAAGACACAAATCACCAGTTACCTACCCTAGCCAACAGCAGTATGAAGCATGTCATTGGGGTTTTCAAGTGGGCACCTTCCTTCACCGACGTTTCGTTAAGTTAGGCCCACGACACCTCAAGAAGGCTTAACGGTGTAATCCAGCGTCCTGGAAACACCCCCCTCCATGCTACCACCGCACAACTGCATATTACCTCACTATCTAAGCCTAGCTATCCAGGTCGATTCGGTATGACATTCCTGACTACACCACCACTGTCAATGATTCAGCCCTGTTGATGCGGACCGTTAATCATGACCACCAACAAACAATCCCTAACTACACCACCACTGTCAATGATTCAGCCCTGTTGATGCGGACCGTTAATCATGACCAACAAACAATCCCTAACTACACCACCACCGTCAATGATTCAGCCCTGTTGATGCGGACCGTTAATCATGACCAACAACAAACAATCCCTAACTACACCACCACTGTCAATGATTCAGCCCTGTTGATGCGGACCGTTAATCATGACCAACAACAAACAATCAATCTGACCTTAGCGAGCTCCCCAGCTAGCATGTTTCCTCCTTATCCACAGCCATTCACTTGCTCGTTCTGCTGCCTGAGACATGTTGCTAACCGCAAGTTTCAGGCTCCGTCCCCGAATGCCCAACTCAGTTAGTAAGGCAATAACGGACTTTGCCACAAAACCACGGCAGCCCACCTCTACAGGCCGCACTCGAGCCCTCCAACCTCGCTGCTCTGCCTCTGCTGCCATTTCAGCATACCTAGCTTTCTTGCGCTCATAAGCCTCCTCAACTCGATCTTCCCACGGGACTGTGAGTTCGATAAAATAAACTCTCTTCTCTACCTCAGACCACAGTAACAAGTCCGGACGTAGCCGGGTGCTAACTATATATGCTGGGATGACTAGCTGTTCATTCAAGTCAACCCTCATTTCCCAGGCTCCACCTACACTTAGCTGCCCTAACTTGTGCCTGACCTTAATTGGTCTAATCTTTTCTCCCTCACGTACAAATTTGATCTGTCTATTCTCTTTGCTAGCAACTAGAGAATTTACTTCTAGCCGCTTTTCCTCAACTGCAGCTGCCAAACATTTCAACACCTGGTTGTGACGCCAGGTGTATCGCCCCTGGGAGAGACTGACCTTACACCCTGACAGTATATGCCTCAATGTACATACACTAGAACACAACGGGCAGGCACCATCCTCGCCCAACCACTGATTTAAGTTCTGGGGAGATGGCAGCACATCATAAGTAGCCCCTAGAATAAATCTAATTCTGCTGGCCTCCATGCTCCACAACTCTCTCCACTTCAACTTTCTCTTCTCTACACTCTCCCAGTTCACCCACTGTCCTTGCTTTGCCTGCGACACTGCCTTAGTACATCTTACTGCCTCCTCTTGCCTATGTACTTCTTCAACTACCATCTTCCTCTTTTCTATTACTGATGCCTTGTTCCACACAGGTTTCCCTATGCACAACCCTAAGCCTCCACGCCCATGCTGCACCTGACCTATGATATCCCTGTGTCTAAGAGCTGACTGTGCTTGCTGTACTGCCTCCTTTGGGTTCCACTTCCTCCCTGTTTTAACTGTGGGCGCTACACTCCTAACCACTGGATCCTTTGACTGAGTCAGAGTCATTTCCAGTCTAACCTTAGCACACTTGAACTCCTCTGTCAGGCTAGATAATGGCAATTCCAATATGCCTTTCCCATATAAGGCTACACTGCTTAGGCAGCGTGGGACTCCGAGCCATTTTCTAATGAATGAGTTAATCATCCTTTCTAGCTTTTCTACCTTTGAAAGGGGAACCTCATACACTGTCAGTGGCCACATCAACCGAGGCAACAATCCAAACTGCAAACACCACAACTTTAACTTTCCTGGGAGCCCTGACTTGTCTATACTTGAAATACCTTGAATCATTTCCTGCCTCACCTCCTCAAACTGTCCCTTATCACTGAGACTTGCATCATACCATCTTCCCAAACTCTTGACTGGTTTCTCTAACACTGTAGGCAGTGTCAATAGTAGTCGGTTAATCATTCAAACAAAAACAACGTGGCTAGTATTGTACCTCTCGAGGGGAGGCACTAGCTTTGTTCATGTCGTTCAGTAGCTTACAAAATCCCTCACCGTCGTCCAACACCACATTTATGGGCAGCATGTCCTTTCCCAGCATGAAGGAAATCCTCAGAGTTCTTGTCTCTGCACGGCACCACATCATCACTACATCACTACAGCGTCTTCCAGCTAGCACAGATGTGGTTGGGGAGGATGGTGTGTTGTTCCACTTTCGCTTTGCACCGCATGTGCGGGCGCTGACTTTTCAGATGGTTGACATAAGCGATGTATCAGCAATCATATCTAGTAGGGATGCAGCGGTTTCCGGTTTGAAGGTCACGGTATCAAAACCGCTAAGATTTGCCGTTATACCTTCCCCCACGGTATCAGCTATCAGATATACTTAATATGCTGATGCTCTCTTCAGGCCAAATCTTTGCAAAAAAATTATTCCACACGAGCACCAACATTTCATAAGCAGCCAACAATGTCGGTGACATTAAAACCCAACAAAAATAAAGCCCCCCCCCCCCCTCAAAACCTTTTCAAGGCATCCTTTGTTTGCCCTCGTCCCCTACGTCCTGAGGCTGGGTGTTGTCCTTTTCCTTGTACATAGCTATAGCTTTTGAAGCAGTCGTCTCCCTTTACTGAACTTTATCATTTCAGACTAACTGACAAAGGATGAACAACATGTTCTCACCAATATCACTTTACACCTGGCTTACAATGGCTGACAATACAAGGCAAATATTGGCCAAACTGGTCCTGCCTGGTGTTAGCTTCCAGAGACAATAGCGTTAAAAATTAACATGTAGCACTGTGGAGTACAGTAGCAGACAGTACAAATCATTCTCAGTCTTTCTGCTACATTCAAAGATTTACTTTCACCAGTGCACCTTTGAGATTTCACAATCAAATGAAAAGTACAATCGCACAAGTGCAGTGGTGAGACGGATTACGGGGCCATTTGGTTTTCCCGAGCCACTTCTATTCCACGCGTAGCCGAAGCTGTGCACCATCCTAGTTGGTGGTGAAAATCCACGCATCCATTATGGACGTGGAAGCAAACGTACCTGAACACCGTGCAGCTTCGCTGTTCAGCTGGAAACAAGTACAGATCCTGTACATCGGTCGTTCACAAAGTAACACCTCACTTTGTGAACGCAAAAGGGAAAAAGCCAAAATACCACCAACTTCTAAGACATTCAGCAACCAGACAGGCCATCTTTATTCAAACTATTTGGAAAGGATCAAAACGATTGAAAGATGCTTGGATTCAGGCTTCAGGGGAGATGGATCAAATGCTTGGAATGTGCAGCATTTTTTGGGATGGAATTCCTTGTGTATGGCAAGAAGACCAAAGGAAATGAAAAGAAATGCTAGAGTTGAAAGTTCACCCAGTATTGACAGTCCAACGTTGCTGGAGGAAAACATTATACATTGAAAAATGTCAGTATCAGTCTGTCAGATACTAGGCTAAAGCTAGTACTATCGGGGACGGGACTAGAAATAACAGAACTCTTGACGGCCAGAGGGACAGGGGAGGGACCTAACCCAGCCTCTGACCCAGACTGACCCAAACCATAACCAATCATCAATCCACATGACTAAACCCAACCAATCATCACTCCTCTTGTCCCTCCAGCCAATCTATTCTAGCATGGACCCTTGCCTACCAATACCCCCCCGAGGTGAAGAAGCACAAATTAAAAGTTTTTTATTATTATTACTATTGGTATTATTTTTTTCTTCCTGTGGCTAACTGACCAATGAAAAACTAGGCTGACAAAGACTCTTCTCATGGGTTGGTCAACTGTTAGGTGCAGTGCTCTGCTCCTCATGCAAATATTCAGTTGACAGCATCCAATCAAATCTGATAGAAGTTGACAACACAGCAGCAATGAAATCAAATCTAAATCTAAATATTGACTGTGTTGCATTCATGCAATAATGTGAATGGAAGCAAACGCTCAATTAAGTCTGAGATTAATTGAGTCTCACTGAGCGTGCAGGAGGATACACAACGTAGCCACCTTAGCTTAGCATAACCCACATCATCAAATCAGCAGGAAAAGCCTACCAACAGGTCTCAAAGTACAAGGTGGCCTTTAAAAGTCACAATTCAATTGAATATTTGAAAACTTTGACTAGACCCTAAACCTCTCAAGTCTTGCTTCCAGGCTTACTTCCCTGTACTATCAGACAACTCGTGTTGGACATCTTACAACACTATAATCCATAATCCATAGGTGTGTTGGCCTACACACACTCCCCAGCAGTGACACACAGGCCTACACGTCTGGCATGTTCATGCTCCCACAAGCACAAGCCCTCCTAGGAAAGAGCCACGTTGCCAGGCCACGCTTCTGATGGCAGATAGTGAGAGCTGTAACAGATACAAACCCATCATTCTATTGACATGGAATGTCACTATGCCAGACAACAAAACCTTCTCAGAAAAACGATCAGATTGGGCGTCCGGGTACTAGTGTAGCGGTAGATTCCCTGCCTACCAACACGAGGGTCGCAGGTTCGCACCCCCGCGTTACCTCCGGCTTGATCGGGCGTCCATAGAGGCATGATTGGCTGGTGTCTGCGGGTGGGACACCGGATTGGGGGTATGTGTCTCCGGTCGCTGCACTAGCGTCTCCTCTGGTCGGTCGGGGGGCCTGGTCGGGATGGAAGGGTATACTGGTGGGAATTAGGGATGCACATTTTCCGCAAATTCCAAACTCGATCATTGGTAACATTAACAATCAATCAATCGATTAATTGTAATTAAAAATACACAATTTTCCAAACCATACCAAATGTGTTTTTTCCTCAATAAAACGTTTATTTATGCAGCAGCAACGTATTGTATATTTCTCACAGCATTGCATAGCATAGCCTACACTATGAAACACATAAAAACGTGGAGGCATAACTTTTTAGACATGTCAACATTTGCCCAGAATCCCCGTCACGGCCGCAGGGGCTCACACTTACCCACGCAGATTGTGACGCGAGGTTACTCCAGGCGAGCCAATTTATCCGAATGAACACTGTTCTACTTGAACAGCATCTTATGACTTGTCTGAAAAGGGCTATAGTGATGTAGCCGAGTGTCCGGGTCCGCCTATTACTTACACTTTGTTAAAACAATAAACGAGAGTCAGGCTGTAACGTTATAACACGTTTCCCACATTCATTCTCAGTTAGCTCCTAGCGTTAGCACACACAAGCTCTGGTCAACAACAAAGTCACCCACTTCCGGTACGGCAACTCTCGAGGGGACAAACACAGAGCCTCGCATACACGCTGAACACAGTCTGTTACAGTGATATAATTGCGCCCTCTGGAGGATCATTGAAAAATGATTTGAAAACACCATTTAATGCGTTGCTTTTATGTTTTGTTTTGATCGAGTAATTTTTCTTTGCTCGAGTAAATCCTTAAAGGATGGGTTTACCGATGGGGAATATGAATATATATTAATTCTTAAAAAATCTTAAATTTCGAATCCGTTGAAATTTTTGAAATTGCTTGTTCACAGCCAGAGAAAAAAATAAATGACAAAAAAAAAAAAAAAAAAAAAAAAAAAAAAATTGGGCCAGGTGACGCGTTTCGCGTCGAAACGCGTCACCTGGCCCATTTTTTTTTTTTTTTTTTTCCTTTTTTTTTTTCTCTGGCTGTGAACAAGCAATTTCAAAAATTTCAACGGATTCGAAATTTAAGATTTTTTAAGAATTAATATATATTCATATTCCCCATCGGTAAACCCATCCTTTAACAAGCAATTAATTGTGTGCATCCCTAGTGGGAATAGCGTGATCCTCCCACGTGCTACGTCCTGCTGGTGAAGCTCCCCGCTGTCGGGTGAAAAGAAGCAGCTGGCAACTGTGCATGTGTCGGAGGAAGCATGGTGCTAGTCTACCGCTCTCCCCAGATCGAGAGAGGGTGGAGCAGACCCGGGGCAGCAGGGGGGGGGGGGGATTTGACAGGGGAGGAAATGGGGCAAATTATATATATATAAAAAAAATCATATAGTGATATAAGTAATTTTGTTAGGGTTTTTTAACTGTCAGCGGTTCTAATCAATCTGCTAGCTGTAACAGCTGACAAAACTCAAACTTGCAGTGCATGATGTTTGATTACTGGCCTCAGGGAAGGAAAATCACACCTGTAATTTGTCAGATAAGCAGCAGGCACAAGGAGGAGACAGCGTTATTACTGTATTAAGAGTACAATAAGTAAACAACTAGAATACAGAATCAACCTGACCTAGTGCAAAACGTGTTGCATCATGCAAGCCTTATTATCACAGTGCAAAGAGCCGTGTAATGAACAGAGCAAGGTGTTCATCCTGGCCAGAGGTAGAGCACGAGACAGGCTCTAAATCAGCGGTGGCTCTGGAGGAACCCTCCGGAGAGCAGATCTATGGCACAACAACCATTAGCAAGTGTGCTGGCCAGATGCTATCCGCTAATGAGAAAGCCACCTGTGGCTATGAGTGGCTGATGAGCATGTCAGGTCTGCAGAGACCCAGAGGAGCAAAGACACAACAACACACCTCATCTCCTCTGTTCAACTGACACATCAGAAATGACATGTAGGACAGCAGACAGTGCGACCCATCGTCAACAGGGGGTAATTAGCGTATAGCAGCACAGCACTTAGCCCATATTTCGCATTTCATCTACTCACTCCAAATAGCAAAAGACTGTGCCAACAAAAGCCTAACATCTTTAAATACCAGCAAAGACTTCACATTTATCGGCACACATTTTCTTGTGAGTCTTTGTGTGTGGCTGGTAACATGGATAAAACTATCCTATGATCAAATCAGGTCGATGGGCGGGCGGTGTAACGCCCGAGGCACCAGCCTAATGCCTATACGACATTAACGCCCGAGGCACCAGCCTATACGACATTAAAGCCCGAGGCACCAGCCTAATGCCTATACGACATTAACGCGCGAGGCACCAGCCTATACGACATTAACGCCCGAGGCACCAGCCTATACGACATTAACGCCCGAGACACCAGCTCATACGAGACACCAGCTCATACAACATTAACCCCCGAGACACCAGCTCATACAACATTAACCCCCGAGACACCAGCTCATACAACATTAACCCCCGAGACACCAGCTCATACAACATTAACCCCCGAGACACCAGCTCATACGACATTAACCCCCAAGACACCAGCTCATATGACATTAACCCCCGAGACACCGGCTCATACAACATTAACCCCCGAGACACCAGCTCATACGACATTAACCCCCGAGGCACCAGCTCATACGACATTAACCCCCGAGGCACCAGCTCATACAACATTAACCCCCGAGGCACCAGCTCATACAACATTAACCCCCGAGGCACCAGCTCATACAACATTAACCCCCGAGACACCAGCTCATACAACATTAACCCCCGAGACACCAGCTCATACAACATTAACCCCCGAGGCACCAGCTCATACAACATTAACCCCCGAGGCACCAGCTCATACAACATTAACCCCCGAGGCACCAGCTCATACAACATTAACCCCCGAGGCACCAGCTCATACAACATTAACCCCCGAGACACCAGCTCATACAACATTAACCCCTGAGCCACCACTGATACAACATTAACCCCCGAGCCGCCAGCTCATACGACATTAAAGAGTCTGAAATGTACCTAGATTTGATAGAAAGATGAACATTCCAGCTTTTCAACAACTAGGGCACTGCTAGATGATGTCACTAAGTTGACTGTACACTACAGTACTATAAGCTGCTAGATGATGTCACTAAGTTGACTGTACAGTGTACACTACTACTACAGTACTATAAGCTGCTAGATGATGTCACTAAGTTGACTGTACACTACAGTATAAGCTGCTAGATGATGTCACTAAGTTGTAGGGCTGTGAATCTTCACTGGCCTCACGATTCGATTCGATTACGATTCATCTGTCAACGATTCGATTCGATTCGATTAAACGATGCATCGCGATGCATCTTAAATCGATGCATCACTTTTTCCGCAATACATGATTTATTTTTTCTCACTTTCTTTTTTCTCACTGTGTGGCTACTTTTAAAATAAAAGTGCATTTGGAATTGCATTGTATTATGATCCATAATTAAAATAAACAACTGCATGTACTTACATTCTATTTGATTTGATTTTTTTTTTTTATAATCGATTTTTGATATTTGTTAATCGATGCAGAATCGTGCACGTCCGCATCGCGATGCATCTTATAATCGATTATTTTTGACACCCCTACTAAGTTGACTGTACACTACAGTATAAGCTGCTAGATGATGTCACTAAGTTGACTGTACACTAAAGTATAAGCTGCTAGATGATGTCACTAAGTTGACTGTACACTAAAGTATAAGCTGCTAGATGATGTCACTAAGTTGACTGTACACTACAGTATAAGCTGCTAGATGATGTCACTAAGTTGACTGTACACTACAGTATAAGCTGCTAGATGATGTCACTAAGTTGACTGTACACTACAGTATAAGCTGCTAGATGATGTCACTAAGTTGACTGTACACTACAGTATAAGCTGCTAGATGATGTCACTAAGTTGACTGTACACTACAGTATAAGCTGCTAGATGATGTCACTAAGTTGACTGTACACTACAGTATAAGCTGCTAGATGATGTCACTAAATTGACTGTACACTACAGTATAAGCTGCTAGATGATGTCACTAAGTTGACTGTACACTAAAGTATAAGCTGCTAGATGATGTCACTAAGTTGACTGTACACTACAGTATAAGGATTTTGAATGTTTTGATTAGGGATGTCCGATATTATCGGCCTACCGATATTATCGGCCGATATTAGCATAAAAAAAAATCGATATCGGAAAATATCGGTATCGGTTTTCATGCCGATATATATATATATATATATTTTTTTTTTTTTATTTTTTTTTTAAATACAGGGGGAGTCTCACTGAGAGCAATGCTCTCTTTTTCAGGAGTGCCCTGTTCACATTCACACACACATTCATACCTGGAAGCTGACCAGTACAACCACAGTCTGATCTGTTGGCCACTGAGCAGCTCCACTGGAGCGGTTGGGGTTAAGGGCCTTGCTCAAGGGCACCTCAGTGGTGGTAATGAGGGAGGGGCAAGCGCTGCCTTTTCACTTTCCCCACCCAGATTTATCCTGCCGGTCCCGGGGATTGAACCGACGACCTTCTGGTCACAAGCTCGCTTCTCTAACACTTACAACTTTAACACAACATGCATATTATATATTAAACTCTTCAGCTACATTAAGCTACATTATGTAACTTGTTACGTGAAATTTTGGTGGGAAAAAAGCCCGCTTATATCGGTATCGGTTGATATCGGTTGATATCGGTATCGGAAATTAAGAGTTGGACATTATCGGATATCGGTAAAAAAGCCAATATCGAACATCCCTAGTTTTGATTAATCAAAGCAACCAGAATCCAAGTCAGAAACACAACAGCACATGCTGTGAGCTTGGTAGAATTCAAAACACTTAATATACCAACCCTGAACTAGCCTCTACTCACAGTACTGTACTGTACAATCAGCCTAGTGACATCATCAAGCAGCGCCCTAGTTGGTGAAAAGGTGAAATGTTATTTATCTTGCTAGCAAATCTAGGTAAATTGAAGGTAGGGATGCACGATATATCGGCAATCATATCGGTATCGGCCAGTATCGGCCGATTTTTTTAACATATCGGTCATATCGGTATCGGTCAGATGTTGCAATGTTAATATCGGTTATCATTATCAGCCAAATTCTTCACATTGATATGAAATAATGCAGTAAATCTATGATTTATGGGCTTTTCCAAAGGCTTTGCAAATAAAGAAATGCATAACTTTTTCAAATTCAGTGTTAACATGTGTTTTTCAGTATGTACAAAATGTGATGATCATAAAAATGTGGTTTTATACAGATCATATCGACATCGGTAAATATCGGTTATCGGCCATAACAGCAATGTTAATATCGGTTATCGGCATCGGCCAAAATTTTCATATCGGTGCATCCCTAATTGAAGGCGTCCGAGGTGAAATGCAAATGAACTACAGTCATATGATCAAATGCTTCATGTCCTCTTTAACCCCCGAGGCACCAGCTCATACGACAACCACAACACAACAACAACACACCCACACACACAACAAGGGGCCGGAGTTCCACCAAACTAGAATTGAAGGCGGCATAGCAGCCTGATAATCTTAGTATTATACAATCCTCACAAACAATATTTGCAAATTGCATCTTAAAAGCTTAATGATCTTTGACACTTTGTAAGGAAGTCTAGCATGACAGTCATTACACGGTTACAAAGCATGCACACGTGTAGCCTGTAGCCATTGTCATTGCCAAGAACAGGATTTTGCAGACACGCCTCCTTTCATGCACTATATATATATATAGATATATACTACTGAGCTGGGTGCAGTTTAAAGTTGCCTTGGCTTCAAAAATGTGTGAGACTGGGTGGGTTTCATATCACACTTTTATGCGTGTCAGTTGTCACTCACACTATACACATATAGCCTACTTACGGCGGGTCAAAAACCACAAAACGAAACTTTGGTCTCATCGTCTTGAACAAATTTACCACCTAGCCTCAATGCAGCAGCCAGTGGCATTTCACTATTTAAATAGGCCAAAACATGCAAAAATGAGGACAGGAGCACACTGGTGCCCTCCTCAATCGAGATGCTCTCCTTTCAATTTGATGGGAACCAGACACCCTGAGAAAGTCGAGTAACATGAATGGAATGCAGAGGGAGGTCAGAGATACTCTGAACAAGTCGGGACAGGGGGATCCCCGGCTTAGGTGTGAGGACGGGCAGACAAGAGAGTAGCACAAAAGAGAAGAACAGACGTTGGCCTTTATTGGGCATCCTGTAAAACTTGAAATGGTTTACCAGTCCCACCTCCTTAACTAAAAACATGTTTCGGGCTCCATTTGGCATATAGGCACATCTGCTGCAGCATAACATACTTTAGTTAGGCAGTCTGAGTGCAGAACCCGAGCCTGGGCCCAGACCTTCCAAGCCCCGCCCAATCCACAGTTGTGGAATTGGCTGTTGTCGAGAAGAGGAAATGAGTTTACGATTTGAAAATTCAGTCTGAAATATCAGGCTAGCGGAACGCTGAATGCATTAACGTTTGTGTCTAAATGTGAGAAATAAGATTGAAATTCTGTGAGCTGCGGCCAATTCGAGCTTAAAGTCCAGTAATAATGACATTTAGGCTAAATATCAAACACTCAAATTATGCCACATGGATCATTTCAGTATGGTGTCTTAATAATTTTCTAAAATACACAAAGTAGGCTACATTAAAGTGACACTAGCCTATGACAAAAAAAAGGGAGTTGCAGTCCACAGGAAACTGGGCCATCATGTGAGTGGCGGAAGAACTTCATGTGTTTCTAATTATGAGGGGGGGAGTAGGAGACGAAAGCTCAAAAGAGAGACCTATGGAAGAAACTAAATGAGCAATGGCTATTGTCTGGCAGTGACATTGTGAACACAATAAACTATAGTAGAATAAACAAACCCAATCAAGTAATGAAATTGCAACAGGGCTGTGTGGTTGCAAAACAACTGAGCACAGCTCACAGCAACCTAAATAAGTAATATGGCCAATATCATATAAAACCAGTTTAGGACAAAACATGAACATAATCTACTTGGTCTACTCGAGACAGTGTCCAAATTTAGAAGGCAGACTGCTGCACAACAGGCCATGCAAATTCAAAAGAATGTCACTGTGATGAAAATGTGACAGTTATGTTACTTACCCATTGTGAAAATGCATGTGCCAGTGCTGCGAATGTTTCTAAACTCCAGCCTGCAGCACAGAAGAGTGACTCAAATTACTGTAGCAGTGTCAATTAGCACATCTACCGTGTTTGGTAATTACATTTCTATAGATCCTTACTGAAATACTTAAATTTGCAATTTCACTGTCAACTGAACCATGCAACCCTAATGCTTGCTACGTTTAATTGATCCATGAGGCTGAGCAACAAGCGCTACATGAGTGTAAACAGCCGACAAGAAAACGCCTTTCCAAGGCAAGAGGAAGTTGATGATAAGCCAGGCCAGTATGGGTCAATGTGTTCGGGTGAGCTGGGACAGTAGTTGTCCATGGCTGAATCACAGCGATGCGTACAGCAAACTCATTGTTTCCCCCTGCACACAAAAAACACTGGCTCGCCTTGTGAGAGGAGGCTGCTTGCTTGTTCATATATTTGGTCTGTGCGACATGCTTTGCATTGGCAATGAGGCTTGCTCTGCAACTGGACGGGAACCGCTGACAACAATAAACCCTATTCACTTGCATTAACATGATGCTCCCTTGACACTCATTGCAGTCGCACACTCAGTCTTGTCAGCAAGTTGCTTCCACACAACCTTCCCTCACACATCTCCCCGTTTTTTTTGGATCACTGTCCTCCATGTCCAATCCATCCATTTTATCTATTCTCATCAATACTCATCTATATGTATGAGTCTTTCACACAGTGGTGCTTAGCCAATCCATTAATTGACATATCCACACTCAGCATGCCTGACTCTACAGCAGTGATGATAACGCTATGTTGCTGTTGTTATTCAAAACATCTCTGTTAAAGTTTGCCCCTTTCCCCCCAAAAAGGGAAAGGCCCCGTATGACTTCATGGCAAACAGTAGTTAAGGTTACCAGCTCTGTCCTGACTGCCTTCGACCCCCAATCAATACAAAATATGTATCAGATGTAAATGAAGAGACGAGATTGTTGACACTAATCCACTGAGTTAATGTGTACGTAAAATGAAGAGAGGAAAGCAGCTGAAGTAATGTGGCCATCATGTCGCTGATTCACTGAGATAAGTGACAGCGGAACATGGCACCGCCACACAGGTAGCTTACATTTACGTTAAGGCCCCAGCAGCCGTTGTGTGGTGTGGCTTAAGAAGCTTAACCACAGCCTATAACCAGCTAAAAATAGACAACCAAGCTGGCGTCTTCAACGTATTTCTAGCTAGCTAGCGTTAGCTAACATGAACACATTGCGTTACATTAGGCTGTAATTTTCGTATCGGTCATTGGGATACATTTTATGGAGTACAACGCTGAATAATGTGTTTGTTTTTGTAACGGAAAATAGACCTTAGTTCGTGTACTGTAGCAACGGGCTACATTTAGCTCATCTATCTCAGCAGACTGTGGCTTCAGTGAGTCAGGTTGGATCAGGATTAATAGGAGATGTTTTGTCGTCAATGGATACAATGAACAAATACAAGGCCAGCGAGCAGCATAGCCAGATAGATGAGAGGAAAATAGATTCTATAAAATAACACTTATTTGTACGCAACCATGTAACAGAACGGTATTTATCTCTGGAGTTTGTATTAAGACACCGCATAACACAACACATAGTCCGAGACTTGTAGGCTCATGCAGGAATCAGCGGTGTAGCTAGGTGTGCTTTCGACCAAAGAGAATGAAAATATTGTGTTTACCTTGACGTGGAAATAATTCAACTGTTAAGGGTTCCAAAATAACTACAGTAACTACTGAAATGTGTCCTGGATCCCTCTGAGTCTGTCCGATGCACTCAATGGTCCGATGTTTTCATGGAGAAGGCGGGTTGTGTCTGTGTGTGACTGCGGGAGGGAGAAGGGGGGAGTTCCCACACGTATGCTGCCTTTAAGGACCATCAGCGATATTGTATTCACAGTTTAGATGTGCAACAATTAGTGCATCATTAATCATTAATCATTTATTTTCCATTCTCTCTGCAACTTTTAATTGTCACGTATGTTGTGCATAATCGGGTTGAAGAATTGCTGAAGTTGAAGAGACAGCACCTGCGAATTGCATTTAACATACATTTGGTACAAAAGATATATGACAACTTTCAGCTAATAAATCAATTAAATTCCTGGTGAGCATGTCTCTTAATTCTGCCACTGCAGTCACTTGATTTCTAAAAAAAAATACACACCAACTACAGTAAGGAAATCGTTTTAACGCGGTATATGGTATTATTATTTGCGGCCAAAAGCAGCGTGTTGACGACTTCTGAAATGTGACGTGGAAACTTGCGAGGAGCACATGAAGACAGCAAAGTCAACCACTCTTCTGTCTCCATCTATTGGTGATTATAGGAACATTATTTAAATTAGAAATAACTGTTTGCATAATGGTCGAATATTTTGACCACCAGAAATGTAGGAAATTTCCCCATTTATCATTACGAGTAAAATCATATTTTTATATATACAGTATGCAGCTCCTCGGCCACCCTCGGCCTCGCCCGCTCAACTGGCATGTGCAGTTAGGAGTTTATTTATTACTACTCACTTTTCTGTTTTTACTAGGCTCAATTTAATCACCTACAAATAATATAGTGACTACTACTGGCTAATTTGATTAGTTTACTTTTCTAGCTTTAGCCAACAATAAAATTAACAGTTTCTTAATTAAATCATATCGGGCCACACATTTTAGGTTTAGATTTAGACTTTTCCTTACTCACTAGTATCACCACCAATCAGAATAGCCCCATTGTTCTGTTAAACACCTTGGATAAGATTGTTAATCCTGTGCCCAGATGTCCCTGCCTTTTCAAATGCTTGTTTTTCTGTCAATAATATGATCAATGTGTCAGACTGCAGAACACCCTCTCTCCTCCCACTGTTGTAACCCCAGCCTCCCCCAACCCTCTCAGCCTATAGCCCAATTTCTCTATACATAACCTAACTGTCTCTCACATGAAATCATCATCTAACCCACTTGATATAATTCCACATCTCTTCTTTCTATTGGCCCCAGACTCTTATAAATAGCCCCCTGACCTCCTGCTGTGTGAGTATTTCAAGCAACCCACCCAGCATTCAACCCATTCTTAAAACCCCTACCCTCCTTGGCCCTACTCTCCAACAAAACTGCTGACCTAATTCCAAGCAGCCCTTCATAATAAAAAGTGTTGGGGTAACGCTCGACCCTAGTGTGACGTCCACTGTGACGTGTGACTCATCACCCCATCCTCAACAGCCAATCAGCCCCTCAACTTGCCAATATGACGTCGGTAATGATGTCAATGCCGAGGCCATGATGTGGCAGTACTTATAGCCATGTTCAGCGCGTCATCGTCCTCTTTCCCTGATCCTTCTCCTCCATGGTCGCTGTACCTGGGCTGATCGTATCCCATCCTCTGAAGCTGTGTTTCACCGCACCCACCTCCCCAGTCCACCACCAATGTCTTGACTCCAGAAGAACCCCCTACGGGGGGGATTCTCTATCCTAGTCCAAGCAGATGCCCTCCTCTCTCACCACAAGAAGAGAGGCATCTTACCACAGAGTCATTACGCCAAAGAACTAGTTGCCATGCTGCCATGCCATAGAATTAGTTGCCATGCCATTTCATGCCATAAATCTAATCGCCATGCCATTTGTGAATAAAGCTTGCTTGTTAAATTCTACCCTCTGGTCTCTCATGATTGAAATGCAGTAATATAACTTGTTACCAATAGGAGTTCAACCAGTTACCATGTCAAGGAATGCAAATTACAACTTCAAACTGAGCTGCTGTCAGCTCCTCGTTATAGGTTGCATGGAGTTACATTATGATGCATTCTCCTCAGTAAAAATTAGTATTGGACAAAGGTAAATTATAACGTTATCATGATTTGTTCAAATGCTGTAAAATGTAGCTAGGTTTGGTGATAAACATCACAAAAAATACCCTGTTTAACTTACAGTAGTTCTAAGCAGCTTATAACTACTGGACCCCAGGAAGACTATAGCTGCCGCTCAGGCGTCAGCTAACGGGGATCCATTTAAATAAACAAATAAACACAAACTACTAATGCCAAGACTTTTTTTGTATCAAAGCACTAAATAAAGGTACAGTCATTTCCTAATTAAATTGTGTTTTTATGCAAATAACCACTATAGATGACAATAACAATGTAAAAGGATAACATTTAGAATTTTGAATGCTTTACACTGACTTCAGGATGTTTTTGTTTTTTGTTGTGTTGTGTTGTGTTGTGTTTTGTTTTGTTTGTTTGTTTGTTTTGTTTTGTGTGTGTGTGTGTGTGTGTGTGGGGGGGGGGGGGGTTCCAGGACGGCAGTGTCATTCTGCGGTTATTTTGGTGAAAGTAAAGCAAAAGTAGTCTAATGAGTTACTCTACTACACAGACAGTAGCTACTATTGAATAACATTACTTGCAAATGAAAGTAATAGTAATATAGTATATTACATTTTGAAAGTAGCTTGGCCAACACTGATAATAAAGTGGTTTCCAAATAGCTCTTGGATATGGTACAACAAAACAAAATTTTTGATACGTTTCAGTTGGGCTTCTGCCAGCAACACTCCTGAGAAACAGACCTTCTTCAGGTAATCAATGACATTTGTATGCATGCTGATGCAGGGGGATGCACTATATTAGTTGCTCCTTGACCTTAGCACTATGTGATATACCAGTAATCACCTTATCCTCCTTGATAGGCTTAATACGCAAGTTGGCATATCTGGAACATAGACTTGAGTACACACTTGATATATTTACACTGCATACAAAAAAATACATGTTTTTTGCCAAAAACTGAATGGGATTAGCATAAAGTGGGCATGTCTGTAAAGGGGAGACTCGGGTAGCCATAGAACCCATTCTCATTCAGATATATTTAGGTCAGAGGTCAAGGGACCTACGCCTGTTTTTCCCTAGTCAAAATTTAGCCTAAATGTGGAGCTTTATTTTACCCCCTTCCCGACAAGATAGAATGACAGGGCTTAAAAAGGAGCCCGCTAGCCTCTGAAAGACAGTACCGGTAATATCGGCTGCGGACGCTGCCTATTCTTCAAATTTCAACTGAGTGCAAAATATTAAACTGAGGGTGCAATGCATGCTCTTGCACCCCCGTATAACCGGGCATAGGCCAACAACTTTACCTCCTCCTCATCCTTGCTGTCTTGTGCTGTCTGTGTGTCATGGGTCAAATTTTATTCTAGGACATAACATCAATTTTAATTTGTTTCTTATTGCGAATTCTGACAGAATACATTTTTTAAGTGAGTTGGTTCTCAGGAACCCGAGTCTCTCCATGCGCATATCATGTCCGTCAACCACAATTGAAAAGAAGGTGAAGAGGGGGACTTCCGTTCCTTCAGAATGAGTTTTTTGGCAACAGTTGTCCCCTGTGTCAGAGACTGCTGCACAGCTGTAGGGAAGTTCAGAGAGGACTCTGAGCAGCCGAAGATGGCGAGTTCTGCCTCCGGCTGAAAGGTTATTGTGTAGGCCTTGGAGTCCCAGTCAAATATTTTGGCCTGGTTCCTGCTTACATTATCCACCTATACACCCTGACTCGACCATAGGCCCTTTGGGTCATCTGATAGAGACCTCATAGCTGTTCCATGGCCTAGGCCGAAGCTCAGATCAGGCATTTGAGGTTGCAGGCCCTGCCACTGTGGAACAATCTCCCACACTGTGCCAGATCTGCCTCCTCCATTGCTCATTTAAAATCTCAAAGACAATGTTTATTCTTTCATCTTTCAGTTGATAATGAGGACTGATAGCCTTCTACTCAAAGTAGGCCTACCGTTTCAAATAGAGCAACAAATCATTGTTGAAAAATGTGGCTTTGTGGAGATTTCCTTGAGACGTAAACAAATAGCCACATGCAAGCCAGTTGTGTTGCTGTTTTCACCTCTTTTCTAAGCTTGTTGTCAAAACTTCGACCAGCTGGAAGCCCCTCCCACCCAGGCATTGACCCATTCAGTAGTTTGTTTGTTTTTCTACTATTGTCTCCTCCATCCTTGTTCAAATTAAAACAGAGCTCTCAGATTTGGTTTTACTCTTTAAATTAGAACATGTTCTATAATACAGTAATACTGCATTTATAATTGAAAATAGAAATGAAAATGATCACAGTAGATCATGAGTCTGTTTTTATGTGTTCTGTGATTTTCTGTGGAGTGGTAGGCTCCAGTTTGGTTATTACCACAGGGCAGGGGTTTTAGAGAGGCCATTGACATGCGTTTCTGGGATCAGATTGCAGCCTGATAGTGCTTGACCATTTGAAAGTACATGTGTAAACGCCCCCAAGACACATTTAGGACGGATTGCGATCTGATTGGCCAAACCACTTCAGGCACAGAAAATGCATGGGTAATGGTTAATGGCCTCATAGTTGCAGTTGCAGGCGTTAGGTAGGAGTTGAGGGGGGAGCGTGTCTATATTCCCACAGCCCTATATTCCCACAGCCCTGTTTCCTCTGTTTAATAATACAATAAAGATGTTCACCTGTCTTTCAAGCATTTACATAGATGGAAAAAAAAGTGTAGAAAAATGATCCTACTCCGCCAGCGATAGCCGTGGCCGGAGGCATTATGTTTTCAGATTGTCTGTCCGTATGTACTGTACAGTATGTCTGTCCTGCCCATTCTCGCTCCATCTCATTAGAATGCACTGTCCCTCAAACTAAAGTGTCTAAATTGCACAAAATCACACACTGGACTTCTTCGTGTCCCGTGCAAGCAACCCGCCAAGTGTGAAGTCAACTGAACAATATGAGGATATGAGGACACACAGAGATACAGTACAGATTCCTGCCTTTACAGTATGATTACTCATTATTACTGTACTATATTACTACTATCTATTACTTATTACATACACTGCAGGCTGGGTCTTTTTTGGGGGGGCACGGGTTAAGGGGGGGGCAACAACACGTTATGTGCATTAGAGAATGGCCATACTGGTGCTGTGGGGATGTAAGCCGGAGGGAACATAGGGCCTAATCTTGCTGGGAGGAAAATGTCTTAGAAATGGGGGAATATAGGGCTGTGGGAACATAGGGCCTAATTATGAGGAAAACCCTTGTGGAAACAGGGCTGGGGGAACATGGGGCGTAATTTCGATGGCAGGAAATTTTCTCAGAAATGGGGGAACATAGGGATGTGGGAACATAGGGCCTAATTTGCGGGGAAATCCTTTGGGGAACATAAGGCTGTGGGAACATAGGGTCTAATTTTGATGGGAGGAAAATGTCTTAGAAATGGGGGAACTGTGGGAATATAGGACTGTGGGAACATAGAGATGACCCCGTTGAGGGATGAGGGCGAGGAACTTGAGGGATATAGGGTTAGGGTTAGGGTTAGTGAGAGCTAACTGTTACACACGCCCTTCACACTTTTTGTCCAATGTGCCTAACGGTAATTGTCCTTGTTGTAACTGTGTTCAGTGTAATGCTAGATTAGAATGTAATGCTAGATTAGAGTCCTTTATGAGTAGGAGTTCCTGTCAAACCAAGTTTGTTGTTTACCTTTTGAAGTGCCCATGCGGCCTTTTGTTATGTAAGGATGAGAAGTCCTCGGTGGCGAGACACTTTGGGACACGACGTGTGTTCTCTCAGATTCCAGGGGGTTGAGATGGTTGGACCTTTGAAAAGAGGGGGCGACAGAGTCAGAGCTCTGTTGCAAAGAGAGGCCTTTTGGATAGCTACATACCCTGCAAACTGAATATCCAAAAGGCCTCAATGAAGAGCTATTATTGGGTTGTTTTCTTTAGAGTGTTTTAAATGTCTACTTATTTGCATTTTCTAATTATATTTAAATATCTCCTCTGCACAACTCATAAAATAGGAAAAACAAGTGTCCCTTCTTGTCCTGTTGTCCATTCCAAAGTGCAAAGTCCAAGAGACTGTAGAGAGACAACGCTAGTAGAGGAAACTCTGGGTAACGGATTGGTTGGACCGCTCATTTGCATTTTGCATGACGTCACTTGAAGCCAAAACACACAGCAGCCACCGGAGCCCAGCCAGCCAGAGAGGCAGGGAAATGTTTGGTGTTGGTTTGGGTTCGGGTTGGTCGTGGAGGGTCATGCTGACCATTCATTTGAAAATAATTACCGTACAGTTCTTCCTCGGCTGCATTACGTGTTGTTTAAGTAACCCTGCGACGCCTGGCGGCGATCCAAACATACCAGCGATCGCCAGATATTTCGGCACAAAAGGGAGGTATGAGGAAGTGAACCCGTATCTCATTGAGGACATACTTGCTGTAAACAGATCTATTCTACAGCTCCCGTCTGCAGAATGTCGCGAAATTCATGTGACCGCCATAATAAGACACGGCACACGGTACCCGACGTCCAAAAACGTGAAGAAGATGCAACAGATGTACAACCTCGTCCTGCACAAGGCTTCTGGCAAAGAGACATGGCTGCGTGAAATCCAAAACCAGTGGCAGATGTGGTACACAGAGGACATGGACGGCCGCCTGGTCCAGAAAGGTGTGGAGGATCACAAGCATTTGGCTGTCAGGCTGTCAAAGCTACTCCCCTCTTTGATCTCAGTGGAGAAGCTCCGAGGCGGAAACATGAGTTTCATAACCAGCTCCAAACACAGGTGTGTTAACAGCACCTTGTCCTTCCAGGCAGGACTGAGAGAGCTGTGGACTGTTGAAGGTAGGACCTGGGTTGAGATATTCATGAATCAATGTACTCCATCAATTCATATTCGAAGAAGTTCAATTGTATTGAATGGAATTCTGTGAAATTCCACGTTTGTTTATACTAGGCTTCTTGTTCAAACTTATTTGAGAATACACATAGGCCTAGTGTTATCAATACTGAATGGTATTTTCATAACAAATACATAGCCTACATTATGACTGAATATAGGCTATTTGATTTGTTTTACTGTCTTTCATTCGACTCATAATGTTTGATTTACTGGAATATGACACCCCACACCCCTTCCAGACAGAGAGTTTGACCATGCGGTCAATGACGCCCTCATGAGGTTCTTCGACCAATGCACCAAGTTTGGCGAGGATGTTAGCAACAACGCGTCGGCCTTGGCAGAATTTGACAAGTTCAAGTTGGGACCAGAGATGAAGAGGGTCCAGCAGAAGATCGCAGACCGTCTCCGAGTCCAGTATAGTCTCATCACTGATGGTAATGTCTGTTGAAAGACTAACTATTCCAAATCAATTTAGGCCAGTGATACTCAACCCGAGGCTCTAGAGCAGTGATCCTCACTATTTCTTTGATGAGAGCCGCACTGGCAGGACAAAGTCAATAGGAGAGCCACTTTTACCGCAAAACACCAAAAGCCACCCCAACCAAGCACATCTGCCTACCATTTTTTTTGTTTTATTGTTTTCCACACACACACACACACACACACACACACACACACACACACACACACACACACACACACACACACACACACACACTCGAAACGTACCCCGACCGCAACGGTGGGGGCCGTCGCTGGCGACTCTGAAGTTTTAGCTAACCTGTTCACATCTATGTTCGCAATGGCATCCCAAGTCTCATCATACTATTATGGGATGCGATGCGAACAATTGTATTATGGGATGTGCGTTTCCCAGGCAACGACACACGTTGACACGTTTTGGAACAGCGCTGGCACAATGAATACTCCTAAAAGCAAAATGCTTATTGTTTTGAATGATTTGGCACCTTCTATTACTGTCAACACCAGTATTGTTGTATTGTAATAATATGCCATAAAGGTTTATTGAAATTTTGGGAAGAGCAGGGGGGGGGGGATTTTTTTGTTGTTGTTGCAATTTCTTAGAGCCGCCAACTAAAGCTTCGAGAGCCGCCATCGTCTCGCGAGCCGCGCAATGAGGAACTAGGCTCTAGAGCCACATGCAGCTCCTTTATTGGTAGTTTTGGCTCTTTTAAGTCCTACTTAAAATAAATAAATGAATAAAAATCGAATAAAATAATGGGAGGAAAGGGACTTTTTTTTGGATTGTGGCTCTTGCAAAGCTTTTCTCTTTGTCAGTGTGGCTCCTGAGTAAGGCAAGGTTGAGTAGCACTGATTTGAATATTCTGTGTATGCTCCTCTGATAGTCTTCTTCGTAACTCGCTAACTTAACAAGTCTCTGCAGTCAAGAGTCAAAATGGGTCCCAGGTCTGTTTCTGATTGATT
Source organism: Poromitra crassiceps (assembly GCF_964638095.1). NCBI lineage: Eukaryota > Metazoa > Chordata > Actinopteri > Beryciformes > Melamphaidae > Poromitra > Poromitra crassiceps. The sequence continues at coordinate 22,661,691 of NC_139633.1, forward strand.
CCCGTAAATGACAAGCAGCAATGCCTGATTCCTTGGAATCCTGAGTATGTTTAGCCTACATTGTTTTGAGACAAACATTTTATCTATCACTGACTGAAACAAACAGAACCAAAATATATTCAGTTAGATGTATTACACCAATTCCAATGCATGTACATGTATTTTAATGGTCAAAACAAAAACAAAAAACAAACAAAGAAAAAAAATCAATTTCCTAGTCCTCTCTGTAGGAGGTTAGTGTGCAGATCTCAATGGCCATCAGAGTGAATATTTGTACACTAGGTGGGGGTATTTCCTCATTTTCTTTCAAGTAAAGCATGACTGTTTGATGGCTGCATAGTTTGTGTAATTGTAGTACTTTAACCTTCTTTGTTACTTTCTTCTGCAGATATGGCTGAAGCTGCATTTTACTTGTGTGCTTATGAGTTTGCTATCAAGACTGTGAACTCCCCCTGGTGTCAGCTGTTTGACGAGGTTGATGCACAGGTACAGTATTTCAACTCCACTCAGCTGCCAGTTAATGTCAGTTTGGTGTAGGAGTGGCATCACATGGTAACATTAATACGCCTATTTCACATGCAGCCAAAGCAGCCATTTTGTGTTGAAAATGCAGGAAGTAACACAGTATAAAAATTAGAGGTCCTGCTGTTGATATAAATTGTATATACAATTTATATCAACAGCAGGACCTCTCATTTTTATACCGTGTTACTTCCTGCATTTTTGACACAAAATGGCTGCTTTAGCTGCATGTGAAATAGGCGTATTAGGCTTTGAAATCAAAAACTCGTGAGGTTGGACTACTATTATTATGAATAATTTTGGTTAATAACTGTTTGAATTGCATCTTCCTAGCAATCTTCAGTCCACCTGGCCCACTGAAAACAGAAATCGCAATGCATTTCACTCTCTGTCTTCCCACAGAAGTCACTCATTGAGGAACTGCATTAGTCATGTTACAAAGAGTGTTTTGTATCTTGTGTTACGAGCTGACCTAACACTCGGGTAGCCTGAAATTTTACCTCGCATAATGAAACTCTGTCAGATTGCCATCTTGGTGGTACCTTTTTTTAGTCCTCACACAAAGGGCTCCCTGCATACAGGTGACCTATTATTTACTTCTAACAGTGTATTCTCTGGTGTACTAACAGGTTATGGAGTATGCAAATGACCTGAAGCAATTCTGGAAAAGAGGCTACGGTCACGACATCAATAGCAAGGCCAGCTGCGGTCTCTTCCATGATGTTTTTAGTCGACTGGACAAGGCCGCCCAAGAGAGCAAGTGAGTTAACCGTAAACACAAAGAAAATCCATTCTACAACACAGGGTGTACCTGTTCAAGGCTGCGATGTAGATGCATACTCATACATGCCCACTCCAAAGAGCAGTGAACACAAACACAATCGCACAAATCAAGATAAAAAAAAAGAAATGTTTGTTTGTTTTTTGTCTTTTTTGGGGGGGGGGTCATATTACGCAAGTTTAGATGTTGAAACTAAGCTTGAGTAATACATTATACACGGGAATTAGGAGGCCCAGAGTGATAAATAGTAGGGGTGTAACGAAAGTTTATGAAATTCACAGTTCGGTTTGATATGACACAGTTTACGATACAGCAAGAAAGTAGAAATACAAGAAGAAAAATCCTTGATTTTAACATTTTTTATTTAGTTTTTACTTATAATACTTTACTTACTTTTGGAATATCTGTATGAACCCTGCTGGCAGAAGACTTGCTCTGTTCAGCAGTGAAAGATTTGTTCGGTCTGCAATGCGTATTCAACCTAAAGCCTTACTGCCTAGGTGTATTGTTACACCCCTAAGAAATAGGAATTTACAATAGGTGGACAATCTAAACTAAAGAGAATAAGACTAAGGGGAGGTAGATTCCATATCCGATTAAAATGTTTGAAAAATAGAACCCACATCCAAATTTATACATCATGTACACCCATAAGTTAACAAGTTCTATGATGGCAGGTGTGGATTAGCCTGGGTAAACCCCGCCTCCACTATCAGTCTTTAAGCAACGCCTAAGCAACGCCTAAAATTTAGGTGTCCTTGTTAACAGATGAGAGCGTTCACACATACCGCTGCCACGCTGCGCTGAAGCCATGCTCGCGCTGCGCCTACGCTGCGCTGCATTTATCGTTTAGGCGTCTGTTCTATTTTTCAGCGTCTAGGCGCGCTGAGCTGTCAAGCTGGCTGTTGTTTCTGACGGACTTGGGCCATATTTTCTACCAAGTTTGCCCAAAAGGGAGGGTGGAGCGCGAATTAACAGTGCATAGTAGGAGAGCTGTCCTTCATGTGTTCCTCTATTAACGTCTTTTCTGTCAGATGTATATATACCCCCCCTGTCTCAATGCATGTATCACTCATGGTGTTGATGACTCATAGTCACATGATTACCCGAGGGAAAATAACAATTACAGCCGGCCAGGAAATAGACAGACATCGTCACTTGCACATTACAATAAAAAAGAGGTTTATGTTACTCACCCATGCTATAAATCAGATCTGAAAAGTGTAAAAAACCACTGCTCATGTGATCAGCGTAGCGCAGAGCGGGGCTTCAATGTGGCGTCCTGTGTGAACGCAAATAGGCGCCTAGCGTGCATGAAGCAATGCCTATATGCCTAGGCATAGCTTAAAGCGTTGCTTAAAGCGTCGCTCTAGGCGTATGTGTAAACCCGCCGTTATGCTACAGGCATAGCCTGTGACGTCACTTTGAAGGCTGGGTTTACCCAGGCTAGGTGTGGATAACCATCCAAACCACCCAGGGTGATAAACATCCAATTATTAGTTTAGTTTAATTAGTTTTGGGCGTTTATCACCCTGGGCAGTTTGGATGGTTAACCACACCTGCCATCATCAAGCTTGTTAGCCTATGATGTATAAATATGAGTGTGGTTTCCATTTTTCAAACATTTTGACCTGAAGAAGATCCTAGTTGGATCAAAGCGTTATCATTATGTGAGAGCAAAATGATTGATTGATTGCTTATTGTATCTGTACAAAAATGATCTATTGCCAATCATTTTGCTCTCACAATTATTAAACTTTTGTGGCATGGAGCAAGTGTGCAGGTATTACCCCTTCTTTCATAGATTAAACTAGAGACCTTCAAGGGTGATGGGATCTCACCAACCGCAAAAAAACAAACGTGGGCCAGGGCCGTAAGGGGCGCAACGTGAGGGGGCCGGCCCCCTTGCTCGGGTCATGCCCATTTTTGAACTCGGCCTTCATTTTGCTGTCAACTACACACCTGTAAATTTTCATGACTGCGTCTTGCACGGTTTTGACCCTATCGCGTTCGCAAAATCTGTCCACAGACAGGCAGACACACATATAAACATCTGGCAAAGTACTCAAAACTGCTTCTGTGGTAGTTCCGCTACAATACAGGTAGGTGTCTCCACAACCACATTTCACCATGATGATACACACAGACTCACAAGGTGACATTTGGTAATAATTACCAATGTTTTCACCACCTTGATTTTGATTGGTTAGATGCTGCTCTTGAGTTGCAAAGCGCATATTTTCTATGTTGCAACTTTTACATCATTTTGATCTTCTTTTATTCTTTTGTTTTTGTGTATCTTGGCCTATGTCCCTAGACTAGCCTTACCCTTAAGTACAATACAGAGGTTTTAAATATCTTAAGTTATTTAACAACTCCGATATTGCTTGGCACAAGTTACATAATCCTGTTAGTGCAAAGTTCATGTTGTTGTTGTTGTTGTTGTTACAATTATTTACTTTGATGAGGCTGAAGCTGAAACCTGACGCTAAGTTGCTTCCTGAAACCCCCCTCCTGTCCATCAGGTCCGGCCAGCAGGTGTCTGAAGCCGTGACCGTGCAGATGGGCCACGCTGAGACGCTGCTGCCGCTGCTGACCCTCATGGGCTTCTTCAAGGACAGCGATCCCCTGACCTCCAGCAACTTTGCCACGCAGGCCCAGCGCTCCTTCCGCACCGGCCACACCTTACCCTACGCCGCCAACCTCCTCCTGGTGCTGTACGACTGTGGGGCAGGCGGGCTGAGACTGCAGCCTCTGCTCAACGAGAAGCCCCTGGCGTTCCCCGGTATGGCCGCCCAGCAGCTCTCCGTCCCGCTCTACCAAGACGTCCGAGCGCGCTACAGGGAGCTGCTGGAAGGCTGCGACTTTGAGGAAGAGTGTCAGCTGTTCACACATCCTAGTCGAGCTTAGGTGGCGAGGGTGGTTTCCGCAGTGCCTCTTGTATTTGCGAAACGGAGTGAAAATGCCACTTTGTCTGGATTCATCGGTAACACTTGATAATAACTACAAGCTACAAATGCCGTACAAAGCATTTACAAATGAGATTGACAGGCTGGCAATACGTGAAGTACCATTCCAGCAGCTACCTCAAGACTCACAAAAGTCTCAAAATGATTGTCTCAACAGAAAAAGCAAACAGGCACAACACAAAGTATTTACTCATGTGTAGTAATGTAGAAACACTGGTAATGATGAATTAAGTATTTACTAATACTTATAGCTTTATCATGTGCAGTTATTATAAAGTGTTACCGATTCATCTCCTCTAACCTATATGACCGGTTCAATGAAGCATTTTCATTGTCAGTATAAGACAGAGTGCACATACTTTCATCTAGTATAAGTATAGCTTACTGCAGGCAGTGTTCACAGTGTTATGTGCTTTAGTGCTTGAGAAAAGGTTCAACCAAAACCAGACATCGGTGGAGATGACCAGAAATGTAAGCACCAAGTACCCCAGCCCAGGGATTTCAGATTCTACTGTACCATTACAGTATTACTGCTGCTCTATTACCCATTGTTGCAGGGTAGCAATTATTGCACACGGGAAGGTAATATAGAGCAGAATTGGAATAAAATGTTTTATTTTTGCAGTGTACATGTCAAATGTTTTATTATGAAATATTGTGCTTTAATCAATCTGCATTTCATGAAGCATTTATATAAAATGTTTTTACTATAACAACAAGTATTCGTTTTTCTGATATGTTTAATGTGTGTGTCTGGTTAGTTAGAATTGGGAGAAATAACATTGTCATTCTATTTGATTTGTTATCATTTAACTAATGATTAGGTTTACAGTTTTACAGGTTTACATGCAGACTTTACAGTCTGCAGTCAAAAACAAACAAAAAAACATAACTTAAGCGCAAGGCAATAGTTACATGGCTCATTTAAAAAGTAAGTCCATTAACATTACTATACTTCCTGGGAGGTATAGGCCTAAGTTAATTTGCGGTTGCGCCTTCATGATCATTTATTAACCTCACCCCTTGTAAATGCTCAAGGCCTAGGGAATAGCCCTGCTAGGCAATGTTTAAGCTGTCCTCTGGCTAAATAGCATGGCAGGAGATGATAATATTAGTGCCAGGGTTGGGAGGGTTACTTTAAATATGTAATCTATCTATCTAGTGTCGCCGGTTCCTCATTAATAATAATAATAATAATACAATAACAATATTTTGGATTACAGTGCACTGATATTATCTGGTTTCTAGTCATTTATTTTTTGGTTGCACTGGTCCTTTTTTAAGAGCCAAGTGTCTGTGTTTTTTTCTCCAACATAAAGTAGACAAAAAGAGTCAATATTCACAGTGCACAGCCACTTGGATACATATAGCCTACAGTCACTAAATTAAGGGTTAGTAATACTTATTAAGCATGAACTAACTCTTAATTAACAGTTAACTGTGTCTACTAGACACAGTTAACTGTTAATCATCAATGGTGTTCATGTTAACTAGGTATTCATGTATGCATTTATTTAGCCTACTTTAGGGTTAGTAATGATTAGGGTTAGAGTTCAACATTAATTAATTAAAGGGTAGTCTAGGTTATTATAGGCATTAAATGCTTATTAATGCTTTTAAGCAGTAAGCGTGTTACCCAATACAATAAATAGAATATACAATAAATTGTTAAATTGTAATCCTGCTAGTAATCCAAATGTTTTACTGCATTTACCCACTATGCTTCTGCTAGCTGGAACAAATTGCCTGAAGACCTCAGATCTGCCCCAACCTTACTTACTTTTAAAAATAGACTAAAGACTTTTATGTTTACCATTGCTTTTAACTGCTGACAGCTACTATGCAAACCCAACAAGTCCTCTATAAGTTTTTAGCTCTTTCTGCAACTGCTGGGCCTGTTGCTTAATGCACTTTTTATACTCTTTTTTTTTTGTTTTGTTGTGATGCTTTTAAATGTTTTATTCTCTTCTTTTCTTTTATTTTCCTGTCAACCATTTTATGTGAAGCACTTTGAATTGCCTCTGTGTATGAAATGTGCTATACAAATAAACTTGACTTGACTAAATCTAAATGTAACTGTAATCTTGATTAGGGCGGCTACTTTTTTTTTTAACTAGGGATAACCTTTTTTGTATCCTGATTAGATGTAATCAGTAGGCTATATAATTTCCAAGCCTGATTAGCTAGCAGAAAGTAGTAGACTGTAACCATAGACTGTAAGACTAACACGTTCCAGTCTTTTAAAATGGGCTTGAGGGGGAATACATATACAGTCCTCCCGGTTTCGGTGCCCAGCCCCTGGGGGCGTTTTGCCCGAGTATTGGCTGCTATTCAGCAATATGCAGATTTCTGGACGCTGGAGGAGGAGGCCAGGGATGGAGGCTGGGCCAGCGGAATGCTACGTGTCTTGGAAGTCCCTTTTAAACCCCCTTGTCTTCTTCGATGACTATCGCCAAAGTTTTGAGATAAACTCGAGCTGCAAACGACAGATTCCCCTGCCAGCCAGCCAGCGGTGCGGTGTTTTCCCAGGTTCCAGAGTCCGACGGCGGGGTTACACTCGTGCAAAATGTCCGGAGTGAAAAAGCTTCGTACGGTAAGTTGTTTTGGAGATACAGGGAGGCTGAAAAGGCAGAGATTTAAGCTGTCATTAGATAAACATCAAATCTCGGCGTCTAAAAGTTGCTGGGGAGAATGTTAGAGCCGCCGACGCCCGATATATCTAAACTAAACATTGTATTTTTAACTTGAACAAAGTAGGCTATAATAGTGCTTATGTGTAGAGTGTCTCTGAAAAAAAAATCCGTTACATTCCGTCCCAGATGATAGGCTGACACGGTTAATTGAAATCGGATGCGATCGGCCAGTGTGAAGTTTATACAGTTTTTGGAGAACCGTGGAGAAATAGCCCTCTCCCACCCCCCTCGCAACTCGCAAGGTAACTCTGAATTGAGGTATTCACTTTCTTGTGCAGATACTGTGCCAGGTGTGTTAGGTCTGCACCCTGCTTTCACACTGAATAGGCCGGTTGTTGTAGTAGTGTGTCTCACACTCTAGTCATTCATAGGGTGGCTGGTGAAGAGATGGCCCACTGGAAGGAAATGTTCAACAGGAATGCTGACTTGCAGGGAATGTTGAAGAGACCCTGATGGAAAATCATAGTTCTACAAAACATTTTAAAATGACACTATACAAATATCACTATACCGGTATGTCCCTATAGGACTGAAGTGATGCCATAAAAGATACAAAAAATAATACCATAAAGCATGATAAAAGGCATAAGCTCACTATTGAGCTCATCGGGCACACAGTCAAGTAAAATCCCAGAAACTGTAAATCCACCTTTTCATACACAGCCTGGCTGGACCGGTACAGTATGTTCCTCTGTTTCAGTGGATTGTCATAAAGCAACTTCTTTGAATACACCACTCATTCAGGACAGTGTGGCAAAAGACATATATTGCTAATTGTGATCATCATCATCATAACTCAGGCATAACACTCTGCCTGCCAATGTCAGTCGTTTGGGTATCCCAAGTGTTGGTGTAATTAAATTGTGCCTGCCTGCCTGGGGACAAGAGAAAGCAGAGTTGTGGAGGACAAAATACACACACAATCAGTGACTGTAAAAGAAGGAAGAAAGACTACATGAGAGATTTGCCCTAATGAAACATGGGCTTAGATTTATGGAAAGAAAGATCACATGACTGTTACAGGAAGGGAGAGATGATATGGAGCGGTGGAGCGGTGGAGCGGCGGGGGATGGGTGGGGGGTGTCTGTGATGAGAGTGGGTGTCTCCTATGCTTGGATGAATAGTAACATTAGGTCTACTGTTTGTTTATGGATCACCCACATTATTTTGTTTGTCTCTGGGTGTCGGCATGTGTGATGATGCTAGTAATCATAAAAGTTAATATTTGTACTCTCCCTCAAGGTCCTATTGCTAGTTTTACATAGGAGCCAGCCTGTCACCTTGAAATGCTCCATAAATTATGAGAAACACACCAGGGTACATCCACATACTTTTGTGAATGTCACACTGTTTTATTACACTATATATATATAAATATATATGTATATATATATAAATATATATCATTTGATGCCCAGATCGCTTAGCTCCAAAAGTCAGTAAACCCAGCAAATATGAGTCCCCCCTGGTATAGGGTGTGTCCTCACAGACTTGAATAAAACACACATTTTTGTGTGATGGTCGTTGGTTTATACAGTCTTGGCTTTGTGCGTGCGTGTGTGTGTGTGTGTGTGTGTGTGTGCGTGTGCGTGTGCGTGTGCGTGCGTGCGTGTGTGTGTGCGTGCGCGTGCATGCGTGCGTGAGAGAGAGTGAAAAAGAACTCTGTTCAATGCAGACCGCCAGGGAGTGATTGGACCCTGCGAGGGCGAATAACATGAGCTAGTATGTGTGTGTAACTAAGAGCGGGTGGGGTTGTGGAGGGACTGGGAGTCAGACACTTTATAGGCAGAGAGGGGGATGGTGTAGGGGGGAGGAGGGAATGGGAGTCAGACACTTTAAAGGCAGAGAGAGGGTGTAGGGGAGGAGGGGATGGTGTAAGGGAGGAGGGCTGTGTAGAAACAGAAGGCATGATGGGAGAGATGGAGGGGAGAGTGGCTGCAGAGGGTGAGCGTGTGGGCACTAGCTCTGCCACATCATCGCTGGCCTACTAGGCAACACACTGGACACATTGTCCAGTCCTCTCCCTTCCTCCATCCCTCGTCCTCTCCCTCCATGTCTGCCTCCTCCACCCTCCCCTTGTAGAAGGCACTGCAGCCTCAGGCCCGTCCAGAGTCACCGTTACACTTACACCTCAGGGGAGTCATAGCCTCACCTCGGTGGAGTTGTTGAACATTCTTAGAAAAGCTACTACAGAACAGTATCCCGTAAAACCAGACATGTCATGTAAATGCGCTTTCATTAAAAGCAAAGCACGGTGGCTCAGCGGTGAGCGCTGCTGCCTCACGTGGAAGGTCGCGGGTTCGAACCCCGGTCCGTCCCAGGTCCCCCCTGTGAGGAGCCTGCATGGCTGCGTGATATTGGAAACTGGCATTGCAATATATGCCTATGCAAAGTCAAGTAGGGTGAGTTCAGTGCTTCATTTTTGTGTTAGCATTTAGGGTAGTGGCTGGTCATTTCCATTTCAATCCCAAAACTAGTTCAAGATTCAAGATTCAAGATTTTTATGGTCACTCCGTAGTACAAGTATCACATGTGAAATTCTTGTGCTGTGAACTCCGTTTACAACATAGTACAAATATAACAGGGCATATGAGTGCAAAAACAACAAGAGACACAACAAGCAATAAGGCAGTAGAGTGATAAGACAAGTCAGAGACAGTGGCATATTCACTGCGCATAGGTGCACATGTCATGTGCATACTTTGGACGTACTTAAACATTTTGAATTCGACGTATTTGACGTACAGGTGCAAATAGCATATACCTAATTAAACATACAATTAAACATTACACATACATAATGGTAGCATCTACAGTGCGGTACAGTACAGCTACTACACTATTTGTGTATGTTAAGGAGTCTCGTGGCCTGCGGGAAGAAACTGTAGTTCGGAAACATGTTGTAAATTGAGGTACTGTTCAAGCCCTAAAGCTAATATTATAACTTTCCAAGTCATCCGGGCAAAAATTATCTTGTGCAAATTGGAAAAACAAGTCTGTTGAGTTTACAATTTACTCGCTATAACTGGCAGGACCATAAAAGGAGGCCTTGTGTTGTGTGTACAATTCCATACAAAGAGACAAGACCATATTTCTGTTTGTCTTCACTCTCCATCCACCTGCCTATCCCATTTCAAAGCCTAGAACCGCTCAGCTTGCTTCACTCTTGTGTTTCTGCTGACCTGATTTTGAGCCTGTGTTCATCCATTTCAGGACCTCAACAGATCCACCAATGTGGTGTACCAGGCCCACCATGTCAGCCGGAGCAAGAGAGGCCAGGTGGTGGGCACCAGGGGGGGCTTCCGAGGCTGCACCATCTGGCTCACCGGTAAAACACCTCCACAGTCACACATGATACCCCCTATGGGTGAGGAAGTGGTACATTCCTCCAGCACTTCCAACTTCAGACTGGAGAAAATAACTAAACCACACACACAATGTTGTAGGAGCAGTGGTTCCCAACCTTTTTGGGATGTGACACTTTAAAATAAAACAAAGTCTACCTGGAACCCCTCGTCACTTATTGTACTGTCTACCAGTTATAAGTTACTGATTATTGTCTTGATTCATCGGTTCATAGTTTTGTCTATAAAATGTTAGAAAACAGTGAAAAATATCCCTTCAAGTTCCCCACAGCCCAAGGTCACATCTAATAGTCCAAAACCCAAAGATATTCAGTTTATTATCATGTTGGACAAAGAAAAGCAATAAACTATCACATTTGGTAAGCTAAAACCAGCTTATTTATTTATTTATTTGTTTATACTAAAGATGACTGAGTAATCCCGCTTCCAAAGCGCACATGCTAACCACTCTCCCAAGAGAGCTAAGCTCCCTTGGTGGAGTTGGTTAACGGGCCCTTTATACTGGGGAGTGATTTTAACCATCTTACTTGGTACCACTCAGGACTCACGAGGATTCTTCTTCTGCATCTCCTCTGGTGCATCTCATCTAGGTCTGTCTGGTGCTGGGAAGACCACCATCAGCTTTGCCCTGGAAGAGTACCTTGTGTCCCACGCCATCCCATGCTACTCCCTGGACGGAGACAACATCCGGCAGGGCCTGAACAAGAACCTGGGCTTCTCTGCCATCGACCGCGAGGAGAACATCCGACGCATCGCTGAGGTGGCCAAGCTGTTCGCTGACGCCGGCCTGGTCTGCATCACCAGCTTCATCTCTCCTTTCACCAAGGTCAGAGGTCACCAGACACAGCCGTCGTGTGTTGGTGCATATCTGTTTGTTTGAACGGCAGCCCAGTGGTGACGCAGCATACATTGCATTATCTGACGGTGGTGGATACTAGATAACTGTTGATGTCCTTATTTAGAATCAGGAGAGACCATATAACATTTCACTCGGACCAAAATAAAAAATCTAAGTTTTTTTTTTGTCTGAGTGAAATGGTCTCTCCTGAGTCTAAATATAGTTGAATTGCCTGGTTTGACCAAGTGAACCTATTTTTTAGAAGCATTACGAGATGTCTATGGAAACATGAATAGCGGATGAAATCCCTTGGTGCGGATGCCAACCCCGGAAGAGGGCGTGATTTTGGCACTCTATCGTCCTAACTCGGACAACTTCACTTACTGTTATAAATCACTGTCTCATGTTTCCAACTAGTTTAGTGGCGTCAAAGTCAAAAGACGTGGAAAATGCGTCAGAGCGGATGTGGCCGACTCGGGACACACTTCCGCTAGTTGTGTGAGGGTTTCATAGAAGATTTGTGTGTCCAACGTGTGTGTGTGTGTGTCCAAACACACACATTGGACATGCACTTTTAAACAGAGTAAACTAAGCAGCTACCTACAGTACACATCATCATATACTGCCTTTCTCTACAGGATCGTGATGAGGCGAGGAGCATCCATGTGAGTGCTGGTCTCCCTTTCTTCGAGGTGTTTGTCCACGCCTCTCTGGAGGTGTGTGAGAGCAGGGACGTGAAAGGCCTTTACAAGAAGGCAAGAGCCGGAGAGATAAAAGGTTGGTCTCTTGCAATGTTCAATTCACTTTATACCAATGTTTCTGTCCGATCTTTAAATATTAAACAGATATTTCACCTAAAAATGTAAATCTGGTCTCTATGTACTCACACCGGAGATGCTCACAAGTCATTTTTTTCAAGTCCAAGTCAAGTCTCAAGTCTTTAGTCACAAGTCCAAGTCAATTCTCAAGTCTCTTATGGATGAGCGTTAGAACACTGTATAGCTAAAAGAAACTAAGGAATTCAAAGCATGTCCTCAATCCTTTATTAGCATATCAGTATTGATGAGTTGACATTTAGTAGTAGTAGACTTAATTTCCTTAATGTTAATGCCCCAAAAAAATAAAAAATAAAGATTGAACAAATCTCAAGTCCAAGTCAAGTCTCAAGTCTTTGAGGGCAAGTCTCAAGTCAAGTCTCAAGTCACTGTGTGTGTGTGTGTGACTTAAGTGTGACTCAAGTCAAAGTCCCCTTCTCTGACTCACACTCATGTCAGTCGAAACATGGGTGACGTTTGTATGTCCACATAACACCAACAGCATTTGAAGGCAGCATCTACATGCTTCTGAAGTGAATACTCAGCCTTTCACACAAAAACACAGTGTGGTTTTCCTAATCTTGTTAAAGCGCTCATATCTCATCTAGTAACAACGTTATCGAAGCTTGTCCGTTTTCAACGATCTTTCTTTTCTTTCACCCTGTTGTCAGGCTTCACTGGTATCGACTCCGATTATGAGCGGCCCGAGGCGTCGGAGTTGGTGCTGAAGACCGGAGAGCTGACGGTCAACGAGTGTATCCACCAAGTGTTGGAGCTGCTCAGGGAGCAGGTGGGCATGACAGACGTGTCGCATACACACCATTTTGTTATCCATTTCCCCCTTTCTCTCAAGTACCCCCTGTAGTACCTCCGCATACCCCTAGAGGGGTACGCGTACCCCAGTTTGTGAACCACTGGTCTACCAAATAATTTCACATATCCCTACCTCGTATCTAGGCACATACCCCGTTTCCCATCGCTGTTGTCAATCAGACACTGCACATCAGAATGGGAAGCTAACCCCTAGGCCGTGTACTGATGCGTTAAAATGGATTAAAAAAAACAACAACATGCGACCAAACGTAAGGCTGGTGCTGAAAAGCTGAGGGGGAAAAGAAGTCACTCGAGGCAGATGCAGCAAAGTGCATCAAAGCTAGTTCTGCCACCACCAGTGGAGACGCCAGCAGTGAGGATGATGTTACTACAACAATGCCTGCTGCTACCACTATTACTACTGGGCCTAGTATACTAATAAAAGTATATTAATGTCCTAACATACTAATATTAAGTAGTACTAACACTTTAATAAGAATAAGAGCGAACCCGAAGAAGCCATCGACGAAACGTGTCGAATTTTCTTCAATTTTTTTTTATAAGAAGATGAATTAAAATGAGGAAGTACAGAAGGTCACAGTCAGAAGGTCCTGAGTTCGATTCTCGCCTGGGACACTGTGGGCGCTGTGGTTGTGTGTTCCCCCCCCCATATCTTCAGTGCCTACTGCCCAGGTGGGGTATCTCGTCGTAAGGGCCTTTCTCTCTGTGTGGAGTTTGCATGTTCTCCCCGTGCTCCCCCAGGGGGTTCCTCCGTATATAACCCCCCCACTAAAAACATGCAGAAGATCAGATCGTCATCGTCATCCGACCAGTGACGACAACATCCGAAGTTGGTCCCCGGGCGCTGTACGAGAAAGCGACCACTGCTCCTGGCCTGCCCCCGGGAGGAAAGGACATGCCTGGATGGGTTAAATGAAGAGGACACTTTTCACCGGCCACCGTCAGCATGAGTGTGTTGTGGCCGCATGCATGTGTTGTGGTGTTCGTGTGACAATAAAAGACGGGGCTTGTCCCGTTACGAGAGTTTTTTTTTTTTTTTTAAGTAATTCAGACTTCTTGTGTCTTGTGACTTTTCTTGTTGAACGGTTCATCTGATGTCTCCTGCCACCATCACCTGCACCAGGAAGTAAGGGCTGACAGTGACAACGCTGTGCACGGGGGGCATCTACTTGTCGAATGAGTTTCGTAACGTTTAAATATTTTCCTGATAGAGTTAAGTTTTAGTGGTATAAGTTACTAACATAATAATCAACACTAATTACTCACCTAGGCTCAGGCTGAGGATATTCCAGCTGCTGTGGTCCAGGAAGTCATTGCTCCTTCAAATGTTGATTTTTTTTACAAGGCCAAAAATGGTCTAGCCCGGCTCCAGCGAAAACAAGTGAGTTGGTGGGTCCAGATTGTATTGCATCAATGATCTATTAACGTTAAAATCACAGATGCATGGTCCGTACAGCTACTAGGCTTGTCTGTTACATGTACACTATCATTTATTTGTTGTACTCAAGAGGTCAGGTGAGGTGATTGCTTTACTTAAGGAGAGCTAGATATGTCTTTCTAGTTTTGAAAATGTATTTTAATGGCTCGTTTTGTCATGTGCTTGCATCAAATTCTCCAGAGTGCCGGAATAAAGGTCTCAATCAGAGTTCTGTTTCAGCCCGAGCCTGACGGGACCCGACCCAGCCCGACGGGCTCGAGCTGACAATTTATGCTAATTGGTCGGGTCGGGCTTGGGCTTCAACTTACTAGGGTCGGGTCTGGTTTGAATTTTCAGGCCCGTTGAGAACTCTAGTCTCAATAAATGAGAAATGCTGTAGGCTGACCAAGGACAAAAACTCTCCAGCCATTTTTTTTGCCCAAGTCCGCCCCTGGATTCCATCATGTGTTCAATTCCCAGAGTCATGTAACAATTCTTATCTTGTACTATAGCTGACATGTTCACAAAGGAAAGCAGTCACAGCTATAATTAAAAGAGAAACCCACCCACCCACACACACACACACACACACACACACACACACACACACACACACACACACACACACACACACACACACACACACACTACCAATGAATATATTAGAGATAATATCCTAGTATGACATGTATGTCCTTTGTCTGCTTGTATGTAGAATATTGTACCCGGCGAGATCATGGAGGCTAATGAAGTGAAAGAACTCTTTGTTCTGGAGAACAAGCTGGATCTTGCTGTTGCTGACGCAAGCACACTTCCCACCATCACCATCACCAAGGTAACGTACCGCTTCAGTATATACACACTACTTTCTATCACACACGCCACATGGACAGACAGCATCACCGTCACCAAGGTAACGCACCACTTCAGTGTATACACACTACTTTCTATCACACACCACATGGACAGACAGCATCACCGTCACCAAGGTAACGCACCACTTCAGTATATACACACTACTTTCTATCACACACCACATGGACAGACAACATCACCGTCACCAAGGTAACGCACCACTTCAGTATATACACACTACTTTCTATCACACACCACATGGACAGACAGCATCACCGTCACCAAGGTAACGCACCACTTCAGTATATACACACTACTTTCTATCACACACCACATGGACAGACAGCATCACCGTCACCAAGGTAACGCACCACTTCAGTATATACACACTACTTTCTATCACACACCACATGGACAGACAGCATCACCGTCACCAAGGTAACGCACCACTTCAGTATATACACACTACTTTCTATCACACACCACATGGACAGACAGCATCCCCGTCACCAAGGTAACGCACCACTTCAGTATATACACACTACTTTCTATCACACACCACATGGACAGACAGCATCACCGTCACCAAGGTAACGCACCACTTCAGTATATACACACTACTTTCTATCACACACCACATGGACAGACAGCATCACCGTCACCAAGGTAACGCACCACTTCAGTATATACACACTACTTTCTATCACACACACCACCACATGGACAGACAGCATCGCCGTCACCAAGGTAACGCACCGCTTCAGTATATACACACTACTTTCTATCACACACCACATGGACAGACAGCATCGCCGTCACCAAGGTAACGCACCGCTTCAGTATATACACACTACTTTCTATCACACACACCACATGGACAGACAGCATCACCGTCACCAAGGTAACGCACCACTTCAGTGTATACACACTACTTTCTATCACACACCACATGGACACACAGCATCACCGTCACCAAGGTAACGCACCACTTCAGTGTATACACACTACTTTCTATCACACACCACATGGACAGACAGACAGGGGATCAGTACTGGACAAGCCATGATGAGCTCATAAACCTTCCCCGCTGGTTGGACCCCCTGTCCTTCCCTGGTACTAATAAAAACCATACAGGCCCTACCAAGCATGTGATGTTGCCGTCCTTTGTGCCACAAAGGATCGCAACATCGCATCCAGTATGTTTGGTGAACGCGTGCAAGGATGTCTATCAAAACACTCTGTTTCCTGGAAATGATTCTGGAAAGACTTCTCCCAAATGGAAATGGCTACAGTATGATCTCCACAGATGTCATTTACAAACAAGACCACACGTCTCTCATCTCTCTCCAAGAAGCACTTAGTGTTTGTTCCAGAAGTTAGAGCAACAGATTATCCTATTACACACAGTCAGTAGAATTAGGAATGTGTTGATTCACGTCTCCTTGAAAACTTGTACATATACGTTACTAGTGTGAATACTACCAGAGGAGATCGAGATGTGGCGTTCCTGAAATGAGTAGGGATGTGGCTTTTCTGCTCAGGGACATTTTGACAGGGATGAATTCTTGCCGTCGGTGGAATTAAACTCGTGGCCTCTGTAGTGAGAATTTAAGACAGTTAGCCTCCAGCCTGTAGAGAGCGCTACAGCTGACCTCCCATTCCTGGGATGCTATCTTTCAGGTCAGCCTGTTGCCCAGGCAACCTGCATTCAATAATGTAAATGTCTCCTCCTGTAATGTTTTCCTTGAATGCTGTTGACTGTAAGTGATGTGTCTTCTCCCAGCTGGACCTCCAGTGGGTGCAGGTGTTGGCAGAAGGCTGGGCGAGCCCTCTGAAGGGCTTCATGAGAGAGAGGGAGTTCCTCCAGGTCCAGCACTTTGGAAACCTCCTGGATGGTAAGAGATAACCACACTGCCTCATCAACTCTGATTTGTGTGTGTTCATATGTTGTTGTTTTTGTTGTTTTGTTTGCTTTTACAAATTGCACAAATAATGTACACTTGTAAAACAGAGTAACATCTGATCGTGTTAATCTTGCAATAAACAAAACGTCTATCGATGCACTTTTTTAGAAGTGATGTTTGCTTTGGCTGGTCAGTTCAGAACACTGTGGACTCTTGTTTCAGGTGGGGCCATCAACATGTCCGTCCCCATCGTCCTGCCTGTCAGCCGTGAGACCAAGGAGGATCTGGACGGCTGTGCGGCCATTGCCCTGGAGTTCCAGGGTTCCCGCGTGGCCATTCTCAGGAACCCCGAGTTCTACGAGCACCGCAAGGAGGAACGCTGTGCCAGGCAGTGGGGCACCAACTGCCCACAACACCCTTATATAAAGGTAACAGGCTCTGATCATATCAATAATCTTCAAAACCCACAGTTATCATTGTAATGCCAACCTAATAATTGCATTGCAAACAGTAAGAACTTCAGGTAACTGTGTCAGTGTTTGCATTTACTGTGTCAATTTCGAACTAGTACTGAACAATTTGCCTGTTGAGGCAAACAAACCATAAATCAATCCGTCTCTCACCACAAAGGCAAGGATCAACTGAACCTGAATGTAAATACTGATTACAGTTACTAGGAAATCGTTTTGTCAGATACGATCATCAGTCTTGCCTGTTCATTACTTTTTGCAGATGGTCATGGAGGCAGGTGATTGGCTAGTAGGTGGTGACCTGCAGGTGCTGGAGCGAATCAAATGGGACGATGGGCTGGACCAGTATCGCCTTACCCCACAAGAGCTCAGGCAGAAGTTCAAAGACATGAAAGCAGGTTAGAAAGGGCAATAACAGTCAGGGAATAATGTATCTGTAACAGCTGATGAAATATATAATAATATATAATATTATATATTATAATATTATATATATATATAATAATATACACAGATTAAGATAACTGTACTGTATACAGCAATGTGACATTTGTCTTTCAGAAGAAACTTGACAAAGGACCAGATGAAAAAATAGAATGGTAAATTATAGGCTGCATGGCAGATATTTGTGATTTAATGTATGTGTTCCACACGTAATGGAGACACCATTCCTCTGAAATGATGTTGAGGAATGAATAAAAACCTGTTTTTATGCAACCACCCACTTTGATGTGAATGCTGTGCTCGAGTGTTCATGTATGGGTTTGGGCATAATTTGGACCTACTTCCAAAATCCTGATTCCAAAAGAATCGAAAATGAATTGAAATCTTAATTTTGATTCTGCTTATTGATTCCTAAACAATTTTTGTCTGCAGAACGTACTTGAAATCTGAGTTCCCACCCAAACATATTAAGTGGCAGACACGGACCGCTACATAAAGTGTTAATTTCAAATTGTATACAAAAAACTATAAACTGTTGGTGTTTACAAAAGTTCATAATAAATTACAAGCAATGTTATGTTGTAAAAATAATCGGTGAAATAAGCATGTGCCCTGTTTTGACCCCACCCCCTCAAATAATCAGAATTGAGAATCGTTTAGAATGGGAATCCATAAGCAGAATCGGAATCTGAATCGTTAAAATCCCAACCCTATTCATGTATGTATCCACGGCACATACTAGTTTTTGTTTTTGCTGTTCTTTCGGTGCTCTGTGCTCCGATCCCCTGAGTTGAGTTTTTGGTGCGAGCATGTTGTGATGTTCACTTAAACAAGCTATCCACAATTGAGAGGTCCAGCTTATGAAACAAAAGCTTGCTTGAGTTACAATGATGGGCATGCTGTGGTAGATATTCATTGTATACAATGCCTTCCACACATTTTGTATCCCAAATCTCATGTATCTCAACTCATCTCAAATCATGCTGCCACTGTTACTGAAAATGCGACTGTTATGTAAAGATCCGTCTGCATCTCTTGCCCCCTTAGATGCCGTCTTTGCCTTCCAGTTGCGTAACCCGGTCCACAACGGCCACGCCCTGTTGATGCAGGACACCCGGCGGCGCCTGCTGGAGCGCGGCTACAAGAACCCCGTCCTCCTGCTGCACCCGCTGGGCGGCTGGACCAAAGACGATGACGTGCCGCTGGCCTGGAGGATGAAGCAGCATGCTGCCGTCTTGGACGAGGGTGTTCTGGACCCGGCCAGCACCATTGTCGCCATCTTCCCCTCGCCCATGATGTACGCCGGGCCCACAGAGGTGAGGGAGATACAGCGTCAGCTCACGGGACTTTTTGTTTTGGTTATGGTCGGTCTGGTTCTCGACAATGCACATATATACTGTATGAGAGATGGGCCGATATATAGAAATTCAATATATTGCGATCCCAAAAAAAACGTAACGATGCGTATCGTGGGGGAGAAAAACGGATCGGAATGTTAGCTACATTTTATTCTGCTGTAGTAATAATCGGGGATGCAAACTAGTCACTTTTAGGTGACAGTCATGGGCACTTAAGTTAATGATTTCTGAGTGGTTTTGTGTATCTGTCATCTTTTTCACTCTGCATGAGTTTGCATCCCTGAATAATAATAATAATATTAATAATAATAATAATAACAATAATAATAATAATAATAATAATAATAATAATACACTTTATTTGTATAGCACCTTTCTTAACAATGTTACAAAGGTGCTTATACAAGTAAACAATCTAATACAATTTAATACAAATAAGATTAAATTAAAACATTAAAACGACAACAGAAGAAAACACAGCAAGGAGTAGTGGTAAAATACAGGAAAACAATTATAAGCAAGCAACAAGCATAGAAGAATTAAAAATAGGCTGTAAAACAGTGGACCAAGTTATAAGAGATTAAAAGCCATTTTATAGAAATGGGTTTTTGAAAGAGATTTTTAGTCATCATTAGTAATCATAAATGAGATTGCTTTCACAAGCTCTCCATTCAAATGAGAGTATTTACCCTTTGTAATCACATTTTTTTAATTGTTTACATTCTAGCAAGCCAATGCCATCGCTAGAAAGATTTGTGGCCTCAGACATAAGATAATTCTGCACAGACATACTTTGTTATCTTTGATCTTTTATTTATTACATTGCATCGTGGTTGTATCGAATCGTGAATCCCCATATTGCGTATCGAATCTTATCGTGGGATAAGCATGTTGCCCCGGCCTCAGCACAAACTGCTCATTAAAGTTAACGATGCGTGTGCACGCTTTAATAATGTGTCTCTATGTCTTCCAATCTGTCATCAGGTACAGTGGCACTGTAGGGCGAGAATGATCGCCGGAGCAAACTTCTACATCGTGGGCCGCGACCCTGCGGGCATGCCTCACCCAGAGAGCAAACAGGACCTGTATGAGCCCAGCCACGGCAGCAAGGTGCTCACCATGGCCCCGGGCCTCACCTCTGTGGAGATCATTCCTTTCAGGGTAGCTGCCTACAACAAGGCTAAGAAAGCGATGGACTTCTACGACAAGGATCGGTGAGCAAGGAACCCTTTAAACGCGGCCACCATTTTTGACCTAACGTGTATTCTCATTTAGTGTGCTGTATCATAGCTTCACTTTGAGATATCCTGTGTAGCGGTTTCTCCAAATAGATCTTTGTCTATTTGCTTGTATTTGCAACCGCAAACTATCACCATATCCTGCTGCTAGCTACTGCTTAGTTCATTATTTGATCCGATTGCTTTCAAAGTGGAACCTGCCCTACCGGTGCTCTCAAGTTGGAGTATTCATTTCGGCTATTATTATATACAACCACAACATTTGCATTCCCC
This sequence comes from Poromitra crassiceps, assembly GCF_964638095.1. Taxonomy (NCBI): domain Eukaryota; kingdom Metazoa; phylum Chordata; class Actinopteri; order Beryciformes; family Melamphaidae; genus Poromitra; species Poromitra crassiceps. Next base: position 22,682,467 of record NC_139633.1, read on the forward strand.
CCTCCATTAGGATGTGTCACGACAAGTTGGATTATTAATTTGGGCTATTATATACAACGGCAACATTTGCATCTTTCCCCTCCATTAGAACGTGTCGCCACAAATTATTTCAGACTGAGAAATGAGAAAGTCTGAATTAGCATGACATTACATCAGCACTGTGTTTGAATTGCCATAATTGTGATCATCCCCCTGCACACAGTTGTAAACCTACATTGCCCTGTTGTAGATATTGTGAAATTGGAAGAAAGCACACTTCCACTTTTCCTCTTCATCAATTCTCCTCTCTCTCCTCCCTGCCCTGGCTCACTCCTCTCCTCTCTCTCCTCCCTGCCCTGGCTCACTCCTCTCCTCTCTCTCTCCTCCCTGCCCTGGCTCACTCCCTCTCCTCTCCCTCTCCTCCCTGCCCTGGCTCACTCCTCTCCTCTCTTTCTCTCCTCCCTGCCCTGGCTCACTCCTCTCCTCTCTCTCCTCCCTGCCCTGGCTCACTCCCTCTACTCTCTCTCTCCTCCCTGCCCTGGCTCACTCCTCTCCTCTCTCTCCTCCCTGCCCTGGCTCACTCCTCTCCTCTCTTTCTCTCCTCCCTGCCCTGGCTCACTCCTCTCCTCTCTCTCTCCTCCCTGCCCTGGCTCACTCCTCTCCTCTCTCTCTCCTCCCTGCCCTGGTTCACTCCTCTCCTCTCTCTCCTCCCTGCCCTGGCTCACTCCTCTCCTCTCTCTCCTCCCTGCCCTGGCTCACTCCTCTCCTCTCTTTCTCTCCTCCCTGCCCTGGCTCACTCCTCTCCTCTCTCTCTCCTCCCTGCCCTGGCTCACTCCTCTCCTCTCTCTCTCTCCTCTCTGCCCTGGCTCACTCCTCTCCTCTCTCTCTCCTCCCTGCCCTGGCTCACTCCTCTCCTCCCTTTCTCTCCTCCCTGCCCTGGCTCACTCCTCTCCTCTCTCTCTCCTTCCTGCCCTGGCTCACTCCTCTCCTCTCTCTCTCCTCCCTGCCCTGGCTCACTCCTCTCCTCTCTCTCTCCTCCCTGCCCTGGCTCACTCCTCTCCTCTCTCTCTCCTCCCTGCCCTGGCTCACTCCTCTCCTCTCTCTCTCCTCCCTGCCCTGGCTCACTCCTCTCCTCGCCCTCTCAGACATGCTGACTTTGAGTTCATCTCGGGAACCAAGATGAGGAAGTTGGCACGCAGCGGGGAGAACCCTCCAGACGGTTTCATGGCCCCCAAGGCCTGGAAGGTCCTGACTGAGTACTACAGCTCCTTGCAGAAGGACCAGTAACTGACTCACCAGTCCACAACCGACTATGAAGTGATCCAGGCAGACAGAGATCCTCAAGGACTATTTGAGATAGTCTCCCCTTTTATCTTATCCTCCAAAACGTTTGATTTCAAGGGATGAATTTAGAACACTATAATGAATTAGTCTTATACAGTGGGACGTTTGTATCCATCTGTCAATCATCTGTTGCTATCAGATTATGTGATTTATACATCCATTTTTATGTTTATACAGATATTAACTTAAACTATATATTTTAATTAATTGAATGTAAGCCAATGTTTGTTTTAGGGATAGGTTTCCTTAAATACATGCTCTGCAGATTAGATTTTAAATTTGATCACTTACAATTATAGCACTACCTACAGTATACATGAACAGAAGTTACTTTATTCCTCATGTTAATGTGTCATATAATTGTGTTGAAAACATCTGAGATTTATCACAATGTAAGTGCCTTTATGTCAAATGGAAACATTATAAAACTGCTATATTTAAAATTGTTGCTGGTGTTTGACTGAAATGTCTCCCATTCGCAGATATGAATGGTGCTATGAAGATGGCATGTGCACACATGAATGCACATGAATGCATGTGCATTCATGTGTTAAAGATCTGGGTGTTTTAAGATGGAAAATGGACTGATAAAACAATTTATTTATTACTATGAATCACTGATCACTGCCTAATACTGGAATAGTGCGCAGGCAAGGAATCTCAGCTGTACGTATGTCCATGAATGTAATGGTTTTAAATAAATATTTTCATCTCTGATACCACGCTGATTTCATCTTTCTGCCACTGGTTATGCAACTTAAATTACATTATTGCCTGTCTTGCTTTACAAGGTGCATGCTTATCAAATGGGTATCAAAGGTTGAAGCTAGGTTTGCTCTAGGCTAGGGAATGGGGAGGTCTCTGTTCTGAGTTTTATGGCGGATCGCAAACCAACTAGTTTAGGCATAATGTTTTCAGGGCATACCACCCACCTGCTGTAGCACTACCAGAGTGTAGTATCATGAGAACATCTAGTTTACATAACTGTTGTATTATAATTTAAACTGTACTTAGTAAACCTGTATCCTGAATAAAAGTAACTAATGCCCCAGTTTGCTGTTACAGGGTTGTGGCGCCAAAAGTACAATGCTGCCACCTGTTGGCCATAAGCGGTACAGGGAATCATAAAAATCACGGCAGATTATGAGCAACTTGCAGGCCTTATTAAAGGCACACAGACACTTGGGGGTGCTCTGAGGCATGATACTGCACTCATGAGGCTGGGAAGCCCGTGATCTGTGGAGACGTCTACCTGCAAAGATGAGATCAAATTGAACGGCCTTTATTGCCTACTTTGATCAAACTCATTCTCAAGAAATTCTCAGACCTGCAGCAGCCACAATCACAGCAGTAGTATCCTTCACAATGGGTCTAATATCTTGTGCACATGATATCATCCAAGATAGGCGTCTAACTTTGTGTCACTGATTTTTTTGTTTACATCCCAACGCATTGGGAAGCGGAGGATTGGTTTAGCTATGCCACATAGCCTATAGATCTTTTATAGCAGACAAGTGGAATACCTCCGGCTCCTCCACTCTGGAGCACCTGTGGGCACCTCCACTATGCAGCGCTCCATGGTGCTGAACCTGTCTCGAGTCATTTTGGCCACTGATTAGCCATGTTTGCCCATTTAGTCGGACTCGGCCCTATTACCTAATTCAGAAATGTGTTCACCTGCAGCAGGGGTGCTCTTTACACAATTCTGCTCACACACTCACAGACAGACAGACACTTCACATTCTTATTGATCAAGGAGATCCTGAGATGCCTTCAAGTGCCCTCAGGTCAGGAGATGGTTCAGTGAACTTGAAGTAGCCTGATTAATTTTGCCAGTCATTAAGCTGTGATGGCTTACATTGCTATGAGATAAGTGTAGTGTCCATGAAGAGGACTATGGTATCTCCTCTAAGAAGCGGATTTCTAATTAGCCTTACATGGGATCAGATCTTTTCATCTGCTATGTTCCAGGTATTAACCCCATTTAAATCTGCTAAACTGCACCCTCAGTGGTTTACATCAAATCTCCAACTACATCCAACATGTCATGTCAGTAACAAATGACCAGATTGGCTGCTGGCGTAAATCCTTGGTAGCCTATCTGTCCCACAGGTCTGCATGCCTTTCTGAGTAGTCACTAGAACTGAAATCTGCGAAATCTCTGCGAACTGAAATATCTCTCTAAAATTGGCCTTTTTTTTTTCTTCTTTTTGACCTGATGACCTCACTCAGATTTTCTCCACTTGCAGTAACAGTCACTTTTCCAATCAAATGTAGCAGTGGAATTAGGGTTGGGCTTCAATTGTATTCAAATGTATTAGTCAATTAGTGATTATTACAGTTTTGTCTTGTTTGAAGATTTTCATGTGTTTTGTGGATTCATGGGAGGAAGATTGAAGGCCTCCTTGGTTACAGTCATACATGGTTGCACTTGATGCAACGGCTGATGAGGGGTGGCTGTGGCTCAGGAGGTAGAGCGTGTCGTCCACCAACCAGAAGGTCGGTGGTTCGATCCCCGGCTCCTCCAGTCCGCATGTCAAAGTGTCCTTGGGCAAGACACTGAACCCCAAATTGCTCGGTGTGTGAATGGGTGAATGTAGGCACATGGTAAAGTGCTTTGGATAAAAGCGCTATATAAATGCAGTTAATTTACCAGTCCATTTACCATGCATTCAAAAGCATTGTGCCCTCAGTTATTTTGCATTGCCATATATGTATGCTAATATGAATTTGTATGTTAATGATTTATGAATATACACCCCTATACTGTATGTTTGTATGTATTATTAGGCAAAACAAAGTGTCCTCCTCTACATGATTTTAGAGCCCACTGTGCTATATGGCTGCATAGCAGTTTTTGCTGTAAGGGACTGTTCGTTGTCTAGAAGGGCGGGGGGGTCACTGGAGGGATTTTGGGGCGCTCTGAATTAAAAAGCTGTGACCCTTCTCTGACCGAAATATATTTTTCCTTGAACCTGAACCTATGATTGGCGCTCCCCGAAAAATTGTGATATACTGTATGACGGAAGCGGATGTCTTGACGCCTGCTCTACTCTGAAAACCCTGTGAAATATACGCCTATTTCACATCCGACCCAGATCAACCACTTTTGTCTAAAATGCAGAAACATGGGTGCAAGCGAGACATTAATTGTGTGCTGGGACTGGACCAGCTGTTTCAGCATTCTAATTGTTTTGCTTGCACGCACGTTACTTACTGCATTTTAGACACAAAATGGCTGATTTGGGTGGGATGTGAAATAGGCTAATTGGCTGTCTGTCCCAGAGTCGTATTAGTCAGACTGATAGACACTGGGTGCCCAGATGGGGGTGCAGGTTACCTGGCTCTGGGCGTTGGACAGCACTGGAGGCTAAGTGGATCAGGGCAGCATGCTGGACGGCAGACCTGGCTGAAGGGCCTGGCTGGGACGCCCACACTCTGCAGCTGCAGCAGGCAGCAAGCAGGCTTCATGGCACAACCATCACCTGACCTACAGACAACAGACCCATCACACTGGCATACAGACAGACAACAGACCATCACACTGACCTACAGACAGAGAACAGACCATCACACTGACCTACAAACAACAGACCATCACACTGACTTACAGACAGACAACAGACCATCACACTGACCTATAGACAGACAACAGACCTATAAACAACAGACCATCGCACTGACTTACAAACAACAGACCATCACACTGACCTATAGACAGACAACAGACCTATAAACAACAGACCATGACACTGACTTACAAACAACAGACCATCACACTGACCTACAGACAGAAAACATACATCACACTGACCTACAGATGAACAACAGAGCATCACACTGACCTACAGACAGAAAACATACATCACACTGACCTACAAACAAACAACAGACCATCACACTGACCTACAGACCAACAACAGACCTATAAACAACAGACCATCACACTGACTTACAAACAACAGACCATCACACTGACCTACAGACAGAAAACATACATCACACTGACCTACAGATGAACAACAGACCATCACACTGACCTACAGACAGAAAACATACATCACACTGACCTACAGATGAACAACAGAGCATCACACTGAACTACAGACAAACAACAGACCATCACACTGACCTACAAACAAACAACAGACCATCACACTGACCTACAGACCAACAAGTCTCCTTCAGAAATATATCTAACCGTAGGCCTATTGGCCCTTTCCTTACGAAAGTCAGTTTCTGAAAGACAGCAATATAGACACAGGTGTGGTGCATATTTTAATGATCCAAACCCTGTCACAAGCTAGCTAGCCAGGCTACTTCAGCTGAACAATTTTGCTTTGCATTTTTTTTTAGGATACATGAGTCATGACTATCATCATGATCTGCAGGCAGATGTTCCACAGTGATGCTTGAGCAGTGTGCCTGCCTTTCATCAGACTGCCCTGAAAGACCAGTGGCATTTCCAAATTGTAACTATATAGTGGCAAGTAGACTGATAACACATTTTGGATTACTTTTGTGTTTTTATAATTTGGCTGTTGTGATAGAATCTTTTTTTTTTTTTTAATGTAGGCTAGTTTTTAATTGTAGTAGCCTATTCATAATTTGATAGCCTACATTTGTATGTCTGTTTTATCTGTCCATAATGCAAAAACACTGCTGATTATGGTTTATTCGTGAAATTTATATTAATTTTCTGATTTATTTGAAGAGATTCCCTCAATAAGACATAGCTAATGCTATTCCCATTGCATGCCCAATAAAAGGCTTATGAATCGATATGTGACAAGGGTCCAGCGTGTTTGCTATGGTCTGAAATGACTGTTTAAACCGCGAAAAGTGACATTATGTTGGAAACTTCCCTAATTACAGCCACACGTGATCACTTTGACAGAAGGGAGCGTCGCATGCGCCCTGACTGTATCCTTCCGCTACCAAGCACTAACTCGTTTCTTACAGCTTTTAATGATTGTATCATTTGCTTATGTAATCCATTTTACATAAAACATCTAATATATATAGTTGAAACAATATTAGTTTCAGCTACAATTGCTGGTCTTAATTCAACCGTGGAACTATATGGTCGAGGCGGTGGGATATTTGTTCTAAAATCCCAGCCTGCTCTAGCTTCTTTTTTTCCTTCGGTGGAGGCCATGATGGGAGCTTGAGAGTTCAGCTGGAGAGAGAGAAACGAGAAAAGAAGATGATTCCCCGGGACGGAACTGTCAAACGAATCTGTGCAGATTTGTGATCTTTGTATAGTCAATATACATTCAAGGTGGAGCCTGTCACTTTTTTCACGTGTGTTTTGGGCAATCAGTCGACGACAATGTTGATACGTTAGCAGGCTTTTGGATCAAAAAAGGAGGTAGCATTAGCTATTGTTGCTAGCTAGCTGCGCTTGCTAGCTAGTCAGCTAGCGAGCTAGCTACGTTTGAGTGACTGGATACGGGTTTCGGGAACCGGTGAGTTCTCTCCCCTCGCTGCTGTCAATCACAGCGACTACGATCGAGCCATCGTCTTGGACCGTGTCTGACATCTAAAGGGTTTCCAGAGGACAATTGCATGTGTTTTATTCCGGGGTATTTGCAAGACGAATTCCAGGATTGGCAAAGTCGGGCCTGCACGGAGGAGCAGAGCGAGGCCCGTCTTTATGATCCAGAAGAAGCCATTCTAATCCTATCGACAACCACTGCTAGCTCTGCTAGCTAGCTCGTCTTTGCGAGGACCTGCAAAATTCAGAGAGCAGCGAGCGATCGAGAGCAAAGCCATTGCCTGCGTCAGAAACGATCAGACAGCGAATACTAGAAAACCTTGTTTTCATTATTTTTAAACCATAAAGACTCCTATCACTTGCTACAATGGCTGCGATTATAAAAGAAATGGTCAGCCGGAACAAAAGGAGATATCAGGAGGATGGGTTCGACTTGGACTTAACATGTATCCTTCCCAGTATTCCACAGGACCCAAGGCATCGATTAGTGATGTTTGATATCTGCATTGATTAGTACAACTGCAAGCAAATGTCAACTGTCTACAGCTAGGTAGTTAGCTTCCTTGCTACTTAGCTAACTGGCTAGTTGATCAGACAGCACAGCGTCGCTGTCACCAAGCATGTTTGAAAGATGGTGGATCTGTCAAACGAGCACGCATAAATGTCACAATCATATTATTGTTCGCAACCCGCGCCATTCAGCGGGATCTTGGCGTTTGACGACAGAGCGTTAATTTACCCAGAGGTGGACATTGACAAGGAATAAATATTACTAGCTGGAGGTTGTGAAATTGTCAGTGGTATTACCCAAGTCTCAGCAATCATTTTTAACTCTTTCTCTTTGAAGGCAGGTAGATGGTCTCTGAAAAGGCCTTTAATATATATTTTTGGTCCTATGTCATCATGTACATGTTTGGTGATATCAACTTCAGTATAAGGTGAGTATGTTCTGGTTTATCATGGCAATGTAGAGAAGTAGGAGAACGAACCTTTCAAAAAGACTACAAGGCTGCAGAATAAGACTGTCCCTAATGTAGCCCTCACCTTGCAGAATTATGTTGTGTTGAGTAACCAAATAATGTGATGCTATGTGTCTAATGGATAGCAACTATTTATTTTATTATAAAAATGTCCAGTTCACACCTTACTTTTCCTTTATGTGCACATATTCGCTCTAGGTTCAAGCTTTGCTGTTTTACACACTTCTGCAGGGCTAATTTCTAATCTCTGAACACTGATAGTAGTTGACCTGGTTACATGGTGCAGAATGGCTGGTATACCTGAAGTTGGTACCTGTACTATAGGTGTTAAAACAGATACGCAGCTTGTCTGGTTGGTCATGATGACCAACTAAACACAAAATCTGGTCCAGGACATACTTTGGAGTGGGTCATGGTTATTGCTGTGGCTTTATATTTCAGATTGATGTGCACCTGACCTGATAATGGATCGGGATCAGAAAGCCTTTGTCAGCGATCAACGAGATGATTCCCATAGTTTTGGTGTGAAAAGCTAACTTTGGTGTTTTGCTGCTTAATGGCAAGTGAAGAATTGAAGTATTTATCAAGATTCTTTACTCTCGTTAGTACTGGTACTGTGGTATTAACGTCAGATTAATTGGTTAATGCCTTTATAATTAATAATTTTCTAATTAATGATTTTCTAACATAACAGAAAGCCGCCATCTGCCGATCACCTTGATCCGAGACTGCCACTATAGAAAACTATATAAATAGAAACGACCTATAATCGAGCAGATGGCCATAATGTTGGTGGAAATCTAGATATGGAAATGTGGGCATTGCATTACATTTTTGGCACATGGTTTTGATATGTGGTGAATCGGGTGTCTTTTGTTGGCACTTCAGCGGTTTGTCTCTCCGACAGTTGTGAAGGTATGAAAGGGTGAGCCACACAAAGTGACCATCTCTCTTTGGCTCGGAAGTTGGAAGTTTCCTCTCGTTCAAATTTGGGGCCCTTTTGGACTACCCCCTTTATCATTTTTGGCATGGTGTCTAAAAACAATATGGGCCCTCTGCAGTTATGTAATGCAGTATCACAGTTCTGGGAATTGCCCTTAAAATAGAGTGCCAGCGATCTTGTATCAGCATTGCTGTCTGAGTGCTCTCTCTCTCTCTCTCTCTCGGCCTCTCACCCACCATCTCTCCCTTGCTCTTTTTCTTGACTCCCTCCCAGTCTCTTTCCCTCCCTCCCGCTAACCTGCCCCCTTTCCTGTCCTCCCCCACCCCACCCCCTCCTCTCCCAGCTCTCCCTGCTTCCCACTCTCCCTTTCCCCCCCTCTCTTGCTCTCAGTTGTGGATTTGGCATATGCATCGAGCTGAGGCAGGGCTGGCGTTAGAGAAAAGGCGTGCCTGAAACGTCTTTTCTCTCTCTCTCTCTCCTCCACTCGGAGCTTCCGTCGGGGGGTCCCGCATGTGCGTTTCCTCCCAGCTGCAGAGAGTGAGCCCCCCATGCCCTGGGCCCAAGCTCTCCTGGGAGCACTGGAGCTTTTTAAAAACACTTAGAATAGTCTTGACTGGAATCACTTTGCCTGTAGGTCCAAGGGTTCGAGTAGCCTATTAAAAGGCATAGAAAACTTGCATTTTGCTTCCTAATGAGGTCTTTGAGGCATTAGTGGAAGTTAATGTGATGCAGTGTGTACAGATATGCCCCTATGTCGTGAGCTACAGGGAAGTAGCCAGGCAGTATGCAAATAATGCCATAGATTTGCTACTGGGCTTGTTGAATGAATGCAAACGGGCCTGTGTTGTGTTCCTAAAAGCCTACCTTATGAAAAGGCATTAGGGCAGTTAGTCATCTGACAGCCTTTGCAGGCAGTTATCTGTTGAGTTCAGCCGCGGAATAATGTTTCGTGGAATTGCATCGATCTTAATAGATTTGTCCATACAGTTGACCCCAATCGCCTGAACTGCATTCAGACCCTTTTTTTTTTTTTACCAGCAGTTGTACTGATTAAAACCAGTGGTTCTCAAATGGGGGTCCGGGGACCCCCAGGGGTCGGTGGCACTTTGCCAGGGGGCCCGTGAAAAGTTTTCAGGTAAAAAAAAAAATATATATATATCTATAGATATATCTATCTATAGATATATATCTATATATATATTGCAAAAGCTTCATAGTTCAACGAAAATATTTTATGCTTTAAATCTAAAATGGTTCATGGATTACATTCTAATCTAACAAACCTATCAATGTAAAAGTCGAGCATGTTACCGTGGAAACAGTTAAGCTTAGCCCAAAATCACAAATCAGAATGAGGGGCTCCCCGGTATATTTGTAATATTTGTAATTTGTAAGGGGTCCTTGGCTGAAAAACATTTGAGAACCTCTGGATTCAACCATGCTCCATGTGTTTGTAGCAAAAAAAAAAAAAAAGACAGTTCAGTTCCCTGTGTGTGTGTGTGTGTGCGTGTGCGTGCATACGCTTACATGTGCACACACACGAGCAAAGTTGAACATCGGGGGGACAGTCGGCGTACGCCGTCAGTTTGCCATGTGTCAAATCTTTTTCCGACCGGTTTACGAAAACGATTTGGCTGTGAAAAAGAAGTTACGCTTGAAACGAAAGAGAACCCATCCAATTAGAAATATTCAGCCCTTCTATTTCTGACACGGCGACACAGGAAATGTAAGAAAAGGCTCTGCCCTTTTAGTCGGTGGTTAAAGTGTGGAATCCCACAGCTTGTGTCGACGAGCAGACTTCAGTTACAGGTAGGCGTTTAGAGCCGAGCCTGCAAGACGAGCGTGCCAACTCAATTACGCCTCTCGCTGCAACGCGACACCGATCCGTGCCTTTAAGATCATATATGCATATCACGGAGTAATTGGTTATGACATTTTTGCCCACTGTCCTCCTGCTCACAGATGTAGATCAGAATCAGAAGTAAAGAAAGGCAGATGAGGTGGTGCACGAGCAAAGGTGCTGCCTTCGTGGTCAGTTGGCAAAGCACTGCATTGCCCTTGTGTCTTGTCCACCCCTGAATGTGTCGTACAATCGCAACCGCTGCATTTGAAGGTCTCCCATATTGCATCTTGTCCTCACTATTTATAACAATGTTTTTTTTTTGGTAATCTTTGTGAAAATGTTTTCCGGAGTCTATTCCGTGGAGTGGAGGCCGGCGTTCCTCACGTCGCCTGCATTTCGATCCGGCTTGATATTCTCCTCGGAAAGCGAGATAAGCGATGATCTCAATATAACTTTTGGGCTCTAAAAATAACACGCAGGTCAGGGGAGTGGAGGCTCTCCTAGTGCGGCGGCCACATGTGGGCCCTGGCCGGAGCGGAGGCGCTGTACTCCAGTCCCTCTCTTCTGCCTTGCCGCTCGCAGTCACAGCCATCTGTCACAACACGCACACACAGCACACACACAGACCGATCACAGCCCCTCCTCCGCACTCTTCATCTATCCATAACTGGACAATGACACCCCTCGTATTGACATTGGGCTGGAATGTTTTTCACGCCGCGCTCCCCTTCGTCGACGACGTCGAGTAGTTGCGCTGGAGCGGCCATTTTTGTTTTGAGGCGCAGGCGCACACGCGGTGGAGTTAACGCGTCACGTGGGAAACTAATGTGCAATTTTACAAATGTAACTGTATTCCGTCCATTTTCAGTCTTGTTACATTATGGTTACGCAGACTTGAGTTATTCGTTTGCTGTGTTTTGTGGTGTTCGATATGTTGTCGGGTGCCTTCATAGTGTCTGCATAGGGCTTGCTTTTTCACAGGCATGCAAAACGTCTATGTCCTTGACCCCCTGCCTGAACAGATATCTATCCAAACATCATCGCGATGGGCTTTCCTGCAGAGAGACTGGAAGGCGTGTACAGAAACAATATAGATGATGTTGTACGGTGAGTCGCAGTCTTGTTGCCTCAACTTCCCATATGATTTTGAAGTGCCACGGGTGGACCACGGAAAAGGGAAATAGCCGATGTCCGCAAAAAGAGACGTTTGCATTTCCTTAATTTGCTTCTATAGGCCCACTTGGTCTGATCCGTCTTCTGACTTGCTTTTCATCTCTCTTCCCCCGCCGCAGGTTTCTCGACTCGAAGCATAAAAACCATTACAAAATCTACAACCTGTAAGTGTTTTCCCGCCCAAACGTTCGCACCTGAGCTTGCTGTCTGTTGCCCGAGGAGCTTCCCTCTGTGTTCCCTCGCTGACTTGCGTTTGTTTCTTCCTGTTTCAGCTGCGCAGAAAGACACTACGATGCTGCCAAATTTAACTGCAGAGGTAGGCCGTCTCGCACATGCTACGCTACACACACACACACACACACACACACATTCCCTCTTGTCTCCCATTCTGCCCAACCTGAACGCCGGACAAACGCAAGGTCACTGAAGTCTCTTTCTGAGGGGCGTCTGGGCAGAGACCCGGGTTCACTTACCCGGTTAGCGGTATTTCCGGCTTGGTCAGATGTTCCTACAGACACAATTGGGCCGTGTCTGCAGGTGGGAAGAGGGCGGGGTATGAGTCCTGGTCGCTGCACTAGCGCCTCCTCTGGTCAGTCGGGGTACCTGTTTGTGGGGGTCGGGGATAGCATGATCCTCCCACGCGCTATGTTCTGGTAGTGTAACCCCTCGCTGTCAGATGGAAATTAGCAGCTGGTGACTGCACATGTATCGGAGGAAGCGTGTGCTAGTCTACAGCACTCCCCAGATCGACAGAGGGGGTGGAGCCACAAACGGGACAGCAGGGGGAATTGGCCAAGTACCATTAAGGAGAAAAAACATGAGGTGCCTTATCTCTCCTTTCTGTGACCTCTGACCCCGTCTGCTGCCATCTTCCTCTCTCACCCTCTTCCCCTCTCACCCTCTTCCTCTCTCACCATCTTCCTCTCTCACCCTCTTCCCCTCTCACCCTCTTCCTCGTGCTCCCCTGTGCGGACCTTCTTCTCGCATCAGTTGCACAGTACCCCTTCGAAGACCACAACCCGCCTCAGCTGGAGCTGATCAAGCCGTTTTGCGAAGACCTGGACCAGTGGCTCAGCGAGGACGACAATCACGTGGCGGCCATCCACTGTAAGGCTGGGAAGGGCCGCACCGGAGTGATGATCTGCGCCTATCTCCTCCACCGCCAGAAGTTCCAGGAGCCCCAGGAAGCACTCGACTTCTACGGCGAAGTCCGGACACGGGACAAGAAGGTGAGTCGCTCCGCAAATAGGGGTTGCATATCGTTAGGATTTTAGCCATTCACATTCTGATTCTGCTTATCGATGCCGGTTCTTAACGATTCTGAATTCTGATTCTTTGAGGTGGCGGAGTCCGCCACTCAATATGTTCGGGTGGGAACTGTCTTATTTCAATTATGTTCTGCATGCAAAATTTCTTTAGGAATCAATACGCAGAATCAAAATGAAAATTTCGATTCCTTTGGAATCATCATAATAATTTAACCGGTTCTCGATGCCAAACCCTACTCATCAGGGACGTGTGTGTATATAGTACCACTTTATACTTTAGATCAGTTATTGTGTCCACACAGGAAAGAGGCCATTTGTAGATTATTTTCAGTCCAAATAAAATTGAGTGGTTTTGATGACTTGAGTAGGAAAGGATCCCCTAAGCATTTTGTCGCCGTCTCTTTGCAGGGAGTAACGATCCCCAGCCAGCGTCGCTACGTCTGCTACTACAGCTACCTACTGAAGAATCAGCTGGAGTACAAGCCGGTGGCGCTCCTCTTCCACAAAATGGTGTTCGAGACTCTCCCCATGTTCAGCGGGGGCACCTGCAGTGAGTCACACACACACACACACACTCCTGTTCAACTTTTTCACTCCGGCTAGGGCGTAGGCACGCACAGCACAGCGCTGTTCAAATGCAACGCGAGCACAGCAGGGCTCCACCCACGCTACAGTTTAAGCACTATGGAACAGGTCATCCTCGAGTCGTCACTCTGCCAACGTTCTGAAACCATATCAAACGGGACTGATTCCACTGTATTGTTGTATTATAGTTACCTAAATTCCCTGTTTCGCCTCTTTCTACAAAGCTACGTTTTAACCTGGTTTTTAGCCTGGGTGAAGCATTGGGGGGGGGGGGGGGGGGGGGGTTTCACAATGTTAATAGGGCTGTAGCAACCCTGTTTTGGGTTCGTTGACACCCCTCGCTGAACAAAAAGCACATGCATTGCACACAGAAATCGCCTGTGTATAAATTGAGTAGCCTAGCAAGCAAGCTACACATTCTCTGAAAAGTCAGGCAAGGAAGTATTTAACCTGTCAAGTTACCCTCATTGGGTGCTCAGGAGGAGCATATCTGTTCAGAGTGGGGCTCTGTGTGTGTGTGTGCGCGCGTTTGTTCGTTCATTTTCTGGTGTGCGATGCTTTTTTGTGCACCGCTTAGAGGAATGACAGTGTGCTTTCTTTAGTCAAAGCCCTGCAGAAGTGAAATGCAGCGTGCACCTGTACACCAGGCATTACAGTAGAAGTCAAACGAGTTCCGGGGGTGGAGATTTGAACCCACAACCTTCTCGCTGTGAGGCAACAGTGCTAACCACTGAGCCACCGTGCCACCCCGTCAACCAACTCGACGTGCATCGACCAACTCAAGGCTGGCGTGCTCTACATCAACATACCACAAAGGAGCTAGTGATTGTTTTCGCCTAACTCTGTTGGCTTGTAAGGCAACGCATACATTCAATATCTTTTCAGTGATTCTCTTTAGCTACAGTAACACTGTGCTACCACAGCACTTTGGTGTGAACAGGTGGGGTTTTTCAAGCCGCAGCAGTTTCACTCCCTCAGATCATGCAGATTTACATATTACAGCATGTTTATGACTTTAGCCTGAGCGCTATGACTTGGTTGTCAAATGATTTGTATTCAATCAGGGGCAGTTGATATCTCTGGTTTCATTGGCAGAGTGACGCAGACAAACAAATCGGTCCCACCGTTTGCTTGATCCTACATTGGGATGCTCCAATCAAGACCAAAAATCAGTTGTCTATAGATAAGATATGATTCAAATTTATTGACCCCCCCCCCCCCCCCCCTCACATGGGATGTGTGGTTGGAGCTGGGTACAATTTCCAAACGGATAACTCCTGATTTTCACATTTCACTGATCTTATAAAGTAATTCGACCTCATAATCGGTATCCTCCATTTCTCCGAATCGTAATTCGGTGCGTGTATTTCTGTGCATTTTTCCGATCACAAACTGTTCCACAGTGGTTTCCTCAGAGATACATGGTGCTCCATCTGATGTTAGTCTGAGGTGGAGAGAAATGAAATAATCTTGATTCCTGCTCTAATGTGTCTGAGTCACAGAATACGTGTGCAACCTGAATGTCTATTTGAAACTGCTGTCTGTCCTCTACTTGCTCGATATTTCTGTGACCTTCTCACCCCTAACACCTGACTGTGCTAAACTGCCCTGACTGCATTGATAACCTTCTCTTTCTGTCTAACTCCTCCTTACAAGGCCCTATTCTGAGTTTGACGTCTCTCTCTCGACATACACACACACACACACACACACACACACACACACACACACACACACACCACTTGTTTCTAGCTTCAGATCATTCTTAGCCCACCACAGCAATAAAAAAAAAGGCCTATTTGGAACACAAGCCAATTTGTTGATAACAATATCCGTTGTGATGATCAGACATGACAGTTTGCTAAATTCCCCCAGGACAAATCCTGTTGATGTGGTTGTTTGAGGTTCTCTGCAGTCTCAAGTTCCTTCTTTCTCCTTCCACCTTTTGAATTTGTGTATCTTAGAAGACACCAAGTCCCCTTTTGGACCGGAGTGAAAATGTCCATCTCTCCACGTTTGTTGTCTTTAAGTTGTGTGTGGATGCAACGTGGACATACTTGCTGTGTGTATACGTATAATGTGTAGAGCTCTGTGTGTGTGTGTGTGTGTGTGTGTGTGTGTGTGTGCGCCTGCTGTGCTGTCAAGCGCCCCCTACAGGCCAGCCGTGGCCCGTTTGTGATGATCTCCTTCTCTCTCTCTAAAGGGGACAGTACCGTTAAAAACAGGAGCGAGCCAACCCCTCAGGGCTTCAAGAAAGGGAATTGGCATTGGGGTAAATGAGCCTTTCATCCATTATTATTTCACTCGTTTGCTTTCATGTTGGCCCCAGAGAGCCACCAGCCAGGACCAGTGTTACGGTAGCCATGTTGGCCCCCAGAGAGCCACCAGCCAGGACCAGTGTTACGGTAGCCATGTTGGCCCCCAGAGAGCCACCAGCCAGGACCAGTGTACGCTAGAGATGTTGCCTTGCAGGGTAAGAATAGCTTACCCCAAGAAGACCTGCACAATTCTTATAGATGCAACGTGTTGCGTTGGTCTCGGACCAAGGCCGTGACTGTCTGTCAGAATAGGGTCCTATGTCTTTGGTTCTGGGTCTCTTTGGGTGTTATATTTGTGGTCTGTTACTTTCCCTTTTTCTCCTCCCTTAATTTTGAGACCATACCACTTTCTTTTCATTGAGGGGTGTTTTGCTTTTCCCCCCCTGTCCAACTCATGATAATAACACTGGTATCCTGTCTTGCTCTCTGGTTCACCCCCTGCTCCTCTATCACTTTTGTTTGGTCTCTTTCTTCTTTCTCTCTCCCTTCACAACCTCTCACAAACTTTGCCCCATGCAACGTTGACACTTTTGCAGATCCCCAATTTGTGGTCTACCAACTCAAAGTCAAGATCCACACCTCCAACCCGGCTCACACACGGCGCGAGGACAAGCACATGTTTTTCGAATTCCCCCAGCCGCTGCCCGTTTGTGGAGACATCAAGGTGGAGTTCTTCCACAAGCTAAATAAGATGATGAAGAAGGTTGGTGGTTTGTGTGTGTTATACTTGTTATATACAGTACTTGTGCTGCTACTCTGTGTCCTGTGGGGCTAGGGCTGCAACTAATAACTATCATTTTCGTTGTCAGTCGATGAATCGATCAATTATTTTCGGGATGAATCAATTGGTTGTTCGATAATATTTTCGTAAATCCCAAGATGATGTCCTCAAATGTGTTTTGTCCACAACCTAAAGATATTCAGTTTACTGTCATAGAGGAGTAAAGAAACTAGAAAATATTCACATTTATGAATGCTGGAATCAGACACGTGCTAGATTCCTAGGGTGGAGACTGGAGATGATGCGCCATGGCTGCAGTTGTAAATCGTGACTGACAAGACAGACCGACACCGACCGACCACCCACCTAGGCACCATCGTGCAACTCGGCTCACATTTGCATCACATTTGCTCGAGTGACATCACAATTGCCTGAGTGACATCACAGTTGCGCAAATATAGTTAGTTACTAGTGCTACGCTTGCTTGATTCCTAGGTGAGCCCGCGCTGCAGCTCACCAAGTTGGCCCTGCAGCTTGCATAATGCAGGGTTAATGCAGAGCTCGGCCTCTGGCCCATGGAGCTTACTATCACCTATGACATCATCAGTGATGTCATAATATGATATGCTCTTATGACATCACTGATGATGTCACAATGGCTATGACTTCATCAGTGGGACAAAAATTGGAACAGACAGACAGAGATTGCCCACTTGCCCCTTTTTATATAAACAAATGAATAAAGACAAGATGCCATTGAACGTCATTTGATTGGTTACCTGCTGTTGTGTTGTTTCAGTGATTGAGACCAGAAACTCTGAATGTTTCTTCATATCTTTCATCCGTCCTTCTCATGACATCTCCGCACGTCTGCTCTCTTCCCTCCAGGACAAAATGTTTCACTTTTGGGTGAACACCTTTTTCATCCCTGGACCAGAGGAGAGCGGGGAGAAGGTGGAGAACGGGACGGTGGTGAACGACGTGGACAGCCTGGCCAGCCAGCAGACCGGACCGGGCCAGGGACCGCCGCAGAGCGCCGAGCGCAGGGACAGCGACAGGGACTACCTCATCCTGGCGCTCACTAAGAACGACTTGGACAAGGCCAACAAAGACAAAGCTAATCGCTACTTCTCGCCAAACTTCAAGGTGAGCATGGGCAGATGCAGACAGGATGTACTACTTCAGGTTTTAGTTGGAGAAAAGGATTGCTAGTTCTAATTAAATTTAATAATTTGCTGTCAAATCCAATAGAATATTGTACTGATTTTCTTTTCTACCCATGATTTTCCCCCGCCTACATTACTCTCATGGAGGGTGACGAAATCAGTCATTTTAAAGCTGGAATCTGGGACTTTCCCATTTAATAAGTCATTTTATCCATCTGGACTGTAGAGTCAGCTTACACAATACCATTTGGCAGTGTTAGCACGGTTGGAGATACTGGCCATAGACTACTATTGAAATGTGCACCGGGTAGGACGAATATCTTTTAGCTATCCAGCTAACATTAGCCAACACAGGTTAGCTGCGCTGGGTAGCTGATTGCTGCTCTGTCGTGAGATAGTTGGCATACTAGCCAACCCAAAAACGTTACATTGAAAATAATTTTTGGCCAACCTGACCCTGTACAGCACAACGCGTCATACTCTGAAAGCCACACCCACCAGGGGGGGAAATGCATGTAGTGGCCAAAATCCATGGGTCACACTGGAATCACCCTTTATACATCGCCCCTACTTTTCCATACATGTAACAATCACACACAAAAAACGTACTTTCCTTCAAAGGCGAGCTGAAGTCACATTTCCACGATACTGTATGTGATTCCTTATCATCACTTATTCTGAGTGAAACAGGGTAGAGAGGCGGGACATAGCGTGTGGAGGAGTTTGATTTGACCTTTGGAAAGTGGGCGTGTCTGAGGTGAGGGACTGGACTGACTGAATGTGAGGCAAGTGCTGCCCTGCCCATGCCTCTGAGCAGAGGGAGTCAGCAGTCCACTAAATCAGTGCTTCTCAACCTTTTTGAGACGCGACCCCCCCCCCCCTTCATCACTACCCAACCTAACGACGGTGTGCACGCATTCACACACTGATTTCACTCACTAACTGAAATTGTTGTTATAGTTTATATAGCTTTATAATACATTAAACCATTGGTATGGGAGATTTAATCATCATGGGAGAAAAATAATTTCTTTTATTTTCTTATTTCTCTTTTGACAATCCAAAATAATCTTGCGACCCCCCCCTGGGGCGTCCCGACCCCCAGGTTGAGAACCACTGCACTAAATAATTAATTTTACCTGACAAATATGACATGTTTCAATAACAGTCTGTTACAAACACAGTATAGGCAATGTAAATGCAGCCCTGTGGACTGCGTAATCGCTGGTTGGTTCACTGCGCCAAGCCGCAGAGGACCAGGCGGTTGGCTCCGCCCTGGTGGATAGCCGCCGCCTCCCCAAGGTGGAGTGCTGGCTGCCGGTCTAGAAACGTGCGACGAGCCGCAGGAAATGGTGATATTCCTGGAATGCGAGTTAACAAGCCAATTACATGTCATTTGCATCTACCTTACATGAAGACATTACCGTTCGTTTTATTTTGTATGTTACATAAATGACTTATTGGCTAAGTATATTAACCTTTATGGGCTAGCAAAGTCTGCCTATGTAGACACGACAGTTGCCTGTGTCGGCGCAATTTCGGCTCGCCTGCCAGATCGGCTCTGGCACGCGTTGTGATTGGCTGTACATCGGGCACGTGCGATTAACATGGGCAAAATGTCCGACAGTTTAGCGAGCTAAGCTACTAACGTTGATGATACTGATACTGATGAACATTAAAATATGAATCGTACAAACATTTAATGACCATGATTCAAATGTACAGGGCCATTTCTCATAAACATGAGCCTTTGAAAATTCATGTTGTGAGGGTTTACCTTCATCTGTAGCCGTGGACCCCGAGCACATCCGGTAGGGCGAGCCGATGTCGTAGGGCGAGTAGATCCGGGTACCTACACCTGCTCGGAATTTTCTCCTAGCCATCAAGATTGATTGACAGCTGTCGTGTCACGATATTAGTGGTTGAAATTGGGTTTAAATTGGATGGTACTAGCTGATGTAAGCACACTTTAGTTTTCGTTATGAATGAAGACAACATGGTTGACTTTTGTTATGTTATGTGATTTTCTTTTTAGCATACATTGTTAATAGGTGTTAATAGGTGTGCACTCTATGACCAGGGATGTGATTTTAAAATAGTTAAAAAATCATTTTTCATTTCAGCTCGACTTTAAAGCCACGGTCACGACAGGCTGTTTGTGTTTTTAAATATTGCTTAGTTTGCAATACAGAGGGGTTTTTGTCATGTTCGAGCCTGTCTTTTCTCTTCTTCCTCTATGTATTGTGTACTTCCGGATTTCCACCAATAGCTACAGCAGAGAGGGCGCTGTTCCCGCGCGAATCTGAGACTGCATTGAGAATCAAGCTAGTCTCTGTTGAGGCTACATCTTTTGGCTTGGTGTTTCTGTTCTGCAGCTTATAAAGGCTTAGCTTGGAATTCTTTAGCTCAGGGGTGTCCAAACTTTTTGGAATGGTGGCCAGATTAGATAATGTGAAAATAGCTGGGGGCCAGCTGCTTCTCGCATCATATGGGTTATAAAAAAAAAAACATACAATACAATTGTACTCTAAGGATTTTGTTTGCCTTCTGAAAACATTAGTTCCACCTGCGTTGTTCCTACTTGGTGCTTGTCTACAAACTGTATGATAGCGCTGTCATCGTTAGGTGAACGGAAAGAAAAACGCAACGTGAACTTGCTTCATTAACCGATACTGTGTGGAGGGCCACAGATCGTATATTTTGAGAGAGAACCTGCGGGTCATTTAAAATCAGTCCCCGCAGGCCGGACTTTGGACATGCCTGCTTTAGCTTGTTGGTACAGTAGTGTATCCCACCACAGCTTTTAGGAATTCTTGGGTTTGGTCGCAAACGGAAATGACACGGAGGCACCTTCACACTATACTAGTCAATGACGAGCGATGGTTTGTTCTCCCATCCGAGGTGGGGTTTGGACTTAATTGTGCTCTGTCTCTATTCTTAGCAGCGACAATGTAGCTTATTGCCTAGTTTCATTACAATCACTGAAAGACAACTTACCTGGTCCATGGAAGACATTCTTCTAGTGAGGGAGCTATTTACTGTTGAACTGATTACTTGTAATTGATAATAATTTATAATAAATTTGTGGTTGCCTGGTTGTAGCCCAAACTTAATTTCAAATACTTCACACTACCCGAGGGGGGAGGGAGACAAATCGGGAAAAGCCTGTATTTCAGCTCTGAAGTCATGAATTCCTTGCATAGGCTGATGTCCGCCCTTGTCATTTTGCTCTTTCAGGTGAAGTTGTATTTCACGAAAACCGTGGAGGATTCGAATTCTGAGGCAAGCACTTCGACATCCGTCACTCCGGACGTTAGCGACAATGAGCCAGACCATTATCGATATTCCGACACCACTGACTCTGATCCGGAAAATGAACCCTTTGACGAGGAGCAGCACACGCAGATCACGAAAGTGTGAACTCTTTTTAACAGGAAGAGAAGAAAATATACAACCATGAAAAAAGGAGAAAACTTGAATATAAACTCAAAAGAAGAACCTTTGTCCCTTCCCTCCCCCAGACGGCAATAGAATATCATCATGTCAAAATGCCAATTTTAGGGAAAAAAAAGATGAGAAATCCTGACCAATATATTGTTTTTATTATTCTTTTTTCTTTGGCACAGCCGTGTACCATGTGCGAGGTATCGACACTGTTGCCCCGTGGGAAAAGGTGCTGTAGCTCTAAAGATGTGTTTATATATATATACATACGCATATGTATATACATATATACATGCATATATAAACAAACTTTTTTTGTGTCAAAGACAATGGAAAAGAGTACCACAATCAGGAGACGGGAGTTGAAGTGTGGGAGAAGTTAGAATGATATACTAGGACTATGCTGCTCCTTCTCCTGTCTAAACCAAGGCCAGTGCTCCAGTCACTTTGTTTCTCTCCCTCTCTTCTCCTCTGCACCCCCTTCTCCTCTCATCCTCTCCTCTCATCTTCTCTCCCTCCCTCCCTCCTCCCTCCCTCCCCTCCTCCCTCCCTCTCCCCCTTTACTGTGAATGCTTCTCGTGCTCTTTGCAGGCTGTCTCACGTGACTTTTGGCCTTTTGTGCAGTGCAAACTGCATGCGGGCAGTGGGCTGGGGGTGGGCGGGGTTCTGAAGAGGCTGTGATGATGTCTAAAGCATTGCCATTCCTTTTCCCACTGTGTATACGTTAAATTATGCAGAACAAGGCATCCCATGTAATTGTCAATGTTTTTTTATCCTAAGATAATAAAAATATAATACACGAAACAGCAGGGCGATGTCAACACTACATTTAAAGGACAATGGTGGTGTGTGTGCATGTATTGGAATTGGCGTCCATCCCTAATAAATGTATGCAATGTTGTCTTTTCTTAAAGAAACCGGCGTTGAGGTGTGTCTTCTGCGTGGGGTTTCCCCCCGATGCTTTTGAGTCATAAAGGGCATTCTGGTGTGCTCAGGCAATTACATCACAGGTTTATGTAATAGTCCCGTTGTCGTTTGCAGCTATGAAAATGAATCCTACTGTGTACGATTTAATATGCGGTTGCAAAGTCATCCGATGGTGATCACAGCACAGCTGTTGCTTTTCAGCAATGTGTTTTTGGCTTGAGAGCGTTACTTTCAGATGAAGCCTTCAGTAGAAGTGATGGCACCCAGACCCCCGGTGTTTGAATTGTGCACAAATGAGTGAGTGTATTGAGCGAGTGAAGGTTGCAGCTAGATGTGCATCATGAGCTCTGCGCTGGCTTTGTGTGATAAAAGCTGTAAAGCAGGTTGCTGTTGCAGGTAGATGTGCATCATGAGCTCTGTGCTGGCTTGATGATGTGATAAATGCTGTAAAGCAGGTTGCTGTTGTAGGTAGATGTGCATCATGAGCTCTGCGCTGGCTTGATGTGATAAATGTTGGTAAGCAGGTTGCTGTTGTAGGTAGATGTGCATCATGAGCTCTGCGCTGGCTTGATGTGATAAAAGCTGTAAAGCAGGTTGCTGTTGTAGGTAGATGTGCATCATGAGCTCTGTGCTGGCTTGATGTGATAAATGCTGTACAGCAGGTTGCTGTGCATCATGAGCTCAGCGCTGGCTTGATGTGATAAAAGCTGTAAAGCAGGTTGCTGTTGCAAGTAGATGTGCATCATGATCTCTGCTGGCTTGATGTGATAAAAGCTGTAAAGCAGGTTGCTGTTGCAGGTAGATGTGCATCATGAGCTCTGCGCTTGATGTGATAAAAGCTGTAAAGCAGGTTGCTGTTGCAGGTAGATGTGCATCATGAGCTCTGCGCTTGATGTGATAAAAGCTGTAAAGCAGGTTGCTGTTGCAGGTAGATGTGCATCATGAGCTCTGCGCTGGCTTGATGTGATAAATGCTGTAAAGCAGGTTGCTGTTGTAGCTGCTGGCTTGATGTGATAAATGCTCTAAAGCAGGTTGCTGTTGCAGGTAGATGTGCATCATGAGCTCAGTGCTGGCTTGATGATGTGATAAATGCTCTAAAGCAGGTTGCTGTTGCAGGTAGATGTGCATCATGAGCTCAGCGCTGGCTTGATGATGTGATAAATGCTGTAAAGCAGGTTGCTGTTGCAGCTGCTGGCTTGATGTGATAAAAGCTGTAAAGCAGGTTGCTGTTGCAGTTGCTGGCTTGAGGTGATAAATGCTGTAAAGCAGGTTGCTGTTGTAGCTGCTGGCTTGAGGTGATAAATGCTGTAAAGCAGGTTGTGTTGCAGGTAGATGTGCATCATAAGCTCAGCGCTGGCTTGATGATGTGATAAATGCAGTAAAGCAGGTTGCTGTTGCAGCTGCTGGCTTGATGTTTTAAAATGCTGTAAAGCAGGGTGCTGTTGCAGCTGCTGGAGCCATGTTAGCAGTAACTTCCTGCTTTAAAGGTCAGCACTACAAATAGAGGGCGGGGCCTGAGGTGGGGAAGTGAGGAAGGCGGAGCCAGGGATTATTATTAATAAAGTACACTGAGGGCAAAGAGCCCACTTTGGAGAGTTCAAACAAAGAACATTAACTTGAGCAGTGGCTGAGTTTGTACATTTATGGCGTTGCACTTGGATCAGTGCGACAGGGTGACTGTAAATCTGCAGGCAATTTTGTGCTGTCATCCCTTGGTGGAGAGGCTATATACAGCCAAGAGAAACCAAATGCTAAATACTGATAGTTCATGTTCATGTTGAAGCACTTGGTTTTTGGTCATAAAACTGGCTCCTATAGATAGTTGACAGTTAAAAGAGCGAGGCTGGGTTGGGTTCAGTTAAGACAAGTAAACTTGCACTTCACACAATGGAGCTTTCCTTCTGCATTATATATATATTTATATATATATACTTTTTTTTCCTTCTTTTTTTCTTTTTTCTTCAGTGTGGGAATTTAGCCAGGGGCAAGGGCAAAAATGCCCCTAAAAACCATGATCCAGGGGCAAAAATATTTTGATAATTTAATTTCCATTAAATTAATTTAATTTCCATCTCTAACCCACACTCAGCACCTGCAAGCTGGTTGCCAGAAGTTGATGATGAAGAACACACTGACACAAACAGCATTGCCGTTTACACTACGCTTTAACAACTTTATGTAATAATTCGTATTTTTTAAAGTGCCCCCAAAATTTTGTAAATGCCCCCAGTTTGCAAAGGATACCCCCAAAATATTTTTTAAATTTCCTTCACTGATATAAATAAATATATACATATATATATATATTTATATATGCAGTGCATATTTTATCAATCAGATCTTTCCTTACTTTGAGACAGCCGAGCAATCTGAGAGATCAACGGCACATTCCACTTCTTGAAACGATGAAGTCAAATGTGAATTGAGCCAAACCCTGGTAAAGACATTCACACTTATTTGTGAGACAATATCGGCCTGACTTCATACCAAACCGCCAGCGTTGCATGCTGTCGGGTCCAGAGGCGTAGTGCAGACGACATGAGAGGAGGGACGCATCCCCAAATCAAACTAACAGGATTAACGACCATGTCACTGTGATAGGAGACGGGGAGTGGCAAGACCCCCTAAAGCATGGCGCAAAGTCCCCGTATAATAAAATAAAATATATGAATTTTAATATATATACATTATACAGTATATATGAAAAAAGTGTTCTACCCCCGAGGCAGTCAGTCACATAATCCCCTTCTGCTCTATGAAGACTTGGTCCCTGGTCCTCTTGTGTTGATGGAGACATCAAAGCCAGCCAGCGTGCTGACGAATGAGACGGGCAACAGTCGCAACGGCCTGACTGTAATTGGCTGTGCTGAGAAGGAGGCGAGAGAGAGACTGGTAGATGAATAATGGATGTGCTGTGCTGGCTTGTGTGAGAGACCAGAGAGATGCCTTTGCTCTCCACAGGCAGGCGAGACTGAAATGAATGAAGAGGCCGGCTTCACTGGAGGGGAGCTCAGGCTAGAGAGTCCAACCCCCCCCGTTCCTACCCCCCAAACCACCCCTCACCCACGTCCGAGGCATCTGAAATATTCATCCAATCAGTATACGGCTTTATTTGTATCTTCTGATCATTGACTTTCCTGAAGATACGCGTTTTGTTTTGTTTCTATTTATTCCACATCATTTTTAGGCCGCCGGTAAATAAGACGAGACAAAGGAGCAGGAGATTTGGGAAGAATATCTGCTCTCCAAACGGAACACAATAAGCCACATGAATATCTGCGTATGATCAATATACAGATGCGTGTACGCATGTGTTTTCGCTCGACCCGTTTGTCTCTTTCCTACACATGTTCTGGATCTTCTACAATGTGGGTCATGCATTATACATCCAGCAGAACAGCAGCTCGCTGCGACACTACGAGATGATAAAGGCATCACATATATGACAAGTCACTGCTGATCCTCAATCTGTTCTTCCAGCTCGTCCCCCCCCCCCCCCCCTCTCTCTCTCTCTGTCAGTGAGCCTGGTGCCATGCATCAAACTGTACTGTGACGGGGAGAGAGAGAGAGAGAGAGAGAGAGAGAGAGAGAGCGAGAGAGAGAGAGAGAAAGCCAACACCAAATACACAGAGATTTAAGCATAGTATTATGACCAAATGGGGGGGTCAGTCTGGCCTACAAAGAGAAGATAAGTCCAAGCTGGTAACCCCATTTCCCTTCCATCTGTTGGTAGCGGTTGTAGAGCATGGCTGCCTGCGCTCACCAGGACCTGGCAACCCCTCCCCCAAGCCCTCTTTCTCTGGCTGACTGCACAGCTGTGTTGCGTTTGGATTAGGCCAAGAATAAAACAGGAAGTAGAAATTAAACAAAAGCTTAAACACACACTCTCACACACACACACACACACACACACACACACACACAGGCGCTGTAAGTTACTAAAGACTCAGCGGCACGACTGACAGCCTGTGGAAAAAGTACACGCATGCACACACCCACACGCGCGCACACGTACACGCAGACACGGACACGCAAAGCCGTACTCCACCTCCCACAGATGCACATAAGCCCACTCAGGACCACAAGCATCTCATTTCTCCATGCCCACACTCATGCTCTCACATATGGTGCTTTGACATGCAGAGTGCCTCTCGGCGTCTCTCCGCGGTCGGCGGGCTATGGTGGGAGCGAATGATCGAGGAGCCGTGCAAAACATGCTCAATCAGTCTTGAGGGCGTGCCCATATTGTGATGTGGGTCTGATTACTGGAGTATTTTGATTGGGAGATGGCACATGCAAGCAATATAATTGATAATATATATATATATATATATATATGATCGATGATGGATTCATCAGATTAAGACATTACTCAGACACATGCACTCTCGTTTCTGCAACTCATTAACGAGCAAGCTGCTCACCTTCATCATATGGGAACTGTTGATTCACTTGTTGGCAAGTGTGAATGTGGACGGACTAAAGGTGTACAAACATTACAATTCTTTAAGATTTCTTGAAACTAAATTACCATCTGATCATGATTTTCTTTTTTAGGAATTTAGCTGCTATAGGCCTAGATTTGACCCATTTCAAATATTGTTTATTTTTATCGTCACCTTATTTCACTTCCCACCCAGTTGACCCATTGTGTGTCTAAAAGGCAGGAAGTAACACAGGTGCAAGCAAGACACTAGCGGGGGTCCATACCAATGTTGTATGGAGGAACGCTTGGGGAGCACGGGGAGAACATGCAAACTGTACACAGAAGGGCCCTTTTTGACGAGATAGCCCAGCTGGGCAGTGGGCACCTGAGGATATGGGGGGGACACACCCTCGGCACCCACAGCATCCCAGGCGGGAATTGAACCCAGGACCTTCTAGCTCTCTCGCTCTCTCTCTCTCTCTCTCTCTCTCTCTCTCTCTATATATATATATATATAAAATCACTGTGCTTTATCCTGGAGTGTAATTTAAAAACGTTCAGATTATTACCAACACGCACATGCGTGCACACACACACACACACACACACACACACACCATATAAACAGTCAGCATAAGCATTTTCAACAATTCTTATATTGTCAGGTTTCTCCTTTTATGTGAATACACCAGAATAGTGTCAACCCCGAGATAGCAAACAGGAAGTGTGGTAAATGAGGAAGTGGAATTGGGAAGGAGAGAGATGGAAACAAGGTAGAGTACGTATGGAGAAGTATGGAGTAAGTTCGTCTTGTCCATGCATACCGCAGGCTGGTGAAGGCTTTACTGTAAAGACCTGAGTCACTTTATGAGTAGCCTATCAGCTGTGTGTGTGTGTTTACATTTACAATATTTGTATACC
This sequence comes from Poromitra crassiceps, assembly GCF_964638095.1. Classification (NCBI taxonomy): domain Eukaryota; kingdom Metazoa; phylum Chordata; class Actinopteri; order Beryciformes; family Melamphaidae; genus Poromitra; species Poromitra crassiceps. Next base: position 22,710,002 of record NC_139633.1, read on the forward strand.
CGGGTGTGTGTGTGTCCATGAATAAGAGAAGTAGGGATTCACAATATGATCGATATAATCTTGGCCGATAACAATTATAATGTAACACAATGTGAATTTGAAAAAGTATCTTTATTTCCAAAACATTTGGAAAAGCCCATAAATCAGAATTTCCACATTGTTTCCTCTCAATATGAACATGTTGGCTGATACCGATAACCGATAATAACCTTGTTATCATTTTGCTCATTGGACCGATACCGATATATTAAAAAAGGACGAACGTCGGTCGATACCGATATGATTGCCGGTATATCAGTGCATCCCTAAAGAGAAGCACACGTGAAAATGTACTGTGTTACTGTCGCCAGACTCGCCACTGACCCCTCCCCCTCATCAACACACGCACGCGCACACACACACACACACAGAGACACGCGCGCACACACACACACACACACACACACACACACACATTCCTTTTCTGTGATCAATGAAGAACACATATGTGTCCATTGTACTGAATAATAGCAGACCTGCATAGCCAACGGCAAAGACAAGCAGGATGTAAAGAAACATATACGCTTTACTATACAGCTTTACACACATCCAAGTAAATGCATGCACAGCGCGCACGCACGCACACACACACACACACACACACACACACACACACACACACACACGCACTCTTCAACGACAGGAACTTGCATTGTGTTTGGCTTGGCTTTCTGTGATGGGAGTGAAAAGTGCTCTCCCTGCAGGGCTTTGTGTGTGTGTGTGCGTGTGTGTGTGTGTGTGTGTGTGTGTGTGTGTGTGTGTGTGTGTGTGTGTGCCTGCACATGTGTGTATGTGCGTGTGCGTATGCCCGTGCGTGTGCATATGCACGTGCGTGTGCGTATGCACGTGCGTGCATATACCCTGTATCCTCGAGGGGGTAGTGAAGTCTCTGCATTTATCAGACTTGACTTTGACAGCCTCTGTTCTCCACCTGACTTTTAGCCTGAAATCTTAGAGCGGGGCGTAATCCTTCCCCCGAGCCTCGTCCTCAACCTCGCTCTCCCTCTCTCCACTTCTCTCTCTCTTCCTCTCTCTCTCCCTCTCTCCACCTCTCTCTCTCCACCTCTCCCTCTCTCTCCCTCTCCACCTCTCTCTCTCTCGCTCTCTCTCTCCCTCCCTCTCTCCCTCTCTCTCTCCACCTCTCTCTCTCTCCCTCTCTCTCCCTCTCCACCTCTCTCTCTCTCTCTCGCTCTCGCTCTCTCTCTCCCTCCCTCTCTCCACTTCTCTCTCTCTTCCTCTCTCTCTCCCTCTCTCCACCTCTCTCTCTCCACCTCTCCCTCTCTCTCTCAACCTCTCTCTCTCCCTCTCTCCACCTCTCTCTCTCCCTCTCTCGCTCTCTCTCTCCCTCCCTCTCTCCCTCCCTCTCTCTCTCCACCTCTCTCTCTCCCTCTCTCCCTCTCCCTCTCTCCCTCTCGTGTCATCAGGAGGGTAATATGAGGCATATGGCTGCTGATGACAGTC
>NC_139633.1:22716501-22791501 GCF_964638095.1 Poromitra crassiceps
GAGAGAGGGAGAGAAAGAGAGAGGGAGAGGAGGCTATGCAAGGACCATTTTCTTTTCACTTGAACCATGATTTTGAAGAACAAAATGATAACAAGATGATGGACTTCAGCGTCGGAGCAGCAAAGCCTGCATGGAAACGTTTGACTGTGTCTGTGTCGTGACAAACTTATGATGTGTGTTTTTGCCAATCTTTGCCCGACACGTCTATGAGCCTCAAACTAATTGCTCTCACCCTCCATCCAGACGTTTGTGTCTTTACGTTCTCACCCTCCACTCAGACGTTTGTGTCTTTACGTTCTCACCCTCCACTCACGACGTTTGTGTCTTTACGTTCTCACCCTCCACTCAGACGTTTGTGTCTTTACGTTCTCACCCTCCACTCAGACGTTTGTGTCTTTACGTTCTCACCCTCCACTCAGACGTTTGTGTCTTTACGTTCTCACCCTCCACTCAGACGTTTGTGTCTTTACGTTCTCACCCTCCACTCAGACGTTTGTGTCTTTACGTTCTCACCCTCCACTCAGACGTTTGTGTCTTTACGTTCTCACCCTCCACTCAGACGTTTGTGTCTTTACGTTCTCACCCTCCACTCAGACGTTTGTGTCTTTACGTTCTCACCCTCCACTCACGACGTTTGTGTCTTTACGTTCGCCACATTTGGCAGATTTTTTTTTCACACTCTACAATTGCAAAGTTTAACCACTGAAACCGCATGGAAAATGTCCCCACACCCTTCACTTAAATGACGGTTACGTGTGTGTGTGTGTGTGTGAGAGAGAGAGAGAGAGAGAGAGAGAGAGAGGGAGGGAGGGAGAGAGAGAGCACACCCTGATGCTTCCTGTCTCCCAATAAAGACTGGTGTGTGTGTGTGTGTGTGTGTGTGTGTGTGTGTGTGTGTGTGTGTGTGTGTGTGTGTGCGCGCGTGTGGGTGTGTGTGCGTGCGCGTGTGTGTGTGTGTGCGCGCGCGTGTGTGTGTGGGTGTGTGTGTGTGCACGTGTGTGTGTGTGTGCACGCGCGTGTGTGTGTGTGTGTGTGTGTGCTTGGACACTATTCTCCAGTTAAGTGCAACACTGCCTGCATTCTCAGCCATGCCGAAGTTGTAAATCGTTCATTTTTTTAATATTGGACATGGGTCACACACATGGGTTACACTAAACCTGGTATGGGGCTTTTTGTACTTGGCGTACATGACGCTGACGTATAACAAAGATACATTTGCATACATGTACATCTAGGACACACACACACACACACACACACACACACACACACACACACACACACACCTGTTAAATTGCCAGTCCCAGCTGGGTGGGATGGTGTTTGTCTGTGAGCTGGAGTAGACATCAGATCAATGTGACACCATCAGAAGGACATGCAGTATTTAACCACTGTGCATTTATTCTGCTTACAACAACACACACAGATCAGTTCGGATTGACTACGTGACGTATAGGATCATGCTACTATCAAGACTCTCATCGCTGTGCTGTGTAGCATGTACTAATGCAACTGTCATGACACTGTTAGTAGGAGGTAGGAGCGTCACGTTAATCGCAGCTTTGCATTCTTTTCTTTTCTGGGCGATCTCAACCATGACACAGACTTCCATCAGATAATGTCAAAGTGCTGAGGTTTCATGTCTGTTCACTTCCTCTGTGATTTCTAGAGAGAGAGAGACAGAGTGAAGGAGAGAGAGAGACAGAGAGAGACAGAGTGAAGGAGAGAGAGAGTAAAGGAGAGAGAGAGAGAGAGAGAGGCCCTATCTGTACGTGAACACTCACCACCACAAATAAATGAGTGTGATTCATCACTTCCTTCCTAGTGAGCATGAATAGTGCGAGAGCACAGAGGGTGTCAACCAAAAAGCTTCAGTTCAGAACACCACGTTCTCCACCCCTCCACATGACTGGATGCACGTGCATGTGTGTGTATGTATGTATGTATGTATGTATGTGTGTGTGTGTGTGTGTGTGTGTGCATGTGCATGTATGTATGAGTGTGTATGCATGTGCGTGTGTGTCTATGTATGAGTGTGTATGCATGTGCGTGTGTGTGTATGTATGAGTGTGTATGCATGTGCGTGTGTGTGTGTATGTATGAGTGTGTATGCATGTGCGTGTATGTATGAGTGTGTATGCATGTGCGTGTGTGTGTATGCATGTGCGTGTGTGTGTGTGTATGTATGAGTGTGTATGCATGTGCATGTGTGTGTATGTATGAGTGTGTATGCATGTGCGTGTGTGTGTATGTATGAGTGTGTATGCATGTGCGTGTGTATGTATGAGTGTGTATGCATGTGCATGTGTATGTATGTATGTATGAGTGTGTATGCATGACATGTGTATGTATGTATGTGTATGCATGTGCGTGTGTGTGTATGCATGTGTGCGTGTGTGTATGTATGTGTGTATGTATGGATGTGCGTGTGTATGTGTGTGTATGCATGTGTATGTATGTATGAGTGTATGCATGTGCGTGTGTATGTGTGTGTATGCATGTGCATGTGTGTGTATGTATGTGTATGCATGTGCGTGTGTATGTATGTATGTGTGTATGCATGTGTGCGTGTGTGTATGTATTTATGTGTATGAGTGTGTATGCATGTGCGTGTGTGTATGTATGAGTTTGTATGCTAGCATGTGCATGTGTATGTATGAGTGTATGCATGTGCGTGTGTGTGTATGCATGTGTGCGTGTATGTATGTATGAGTGTGTATGCATGTGTGCGTGTATGTATGAGTGTGTATGCATGTGCGTGTGTGTGTATGTATGAGTGCGTGTGTATGTGCATGTGCGTGTATGTATGAGTGCGTGTGTATGTGCGTGTGTGTATGTATGAGTGCGTGTGTATGTGCGTGTATGTATGAGTGCGTGCGTGTGTGTGTATGCATGTGTGCGTGTGTGTATGTATGTATGGATGGATGGATGTGCGTGTGTCTATGTGTGTAATGTATGCATGTGCATGTCTGTATGCATGTGCGTGTGTGTGTGCACGCCTGCACGTATCTTCATACACACCAAATTCTTATCTGTATAATGAGAGCGCATGTGCATATAACTCTAACAAGTTAGCTTTTCTGATCATTTCAGTATGCACATGGCGAGCATGAGATGTGTGTCTGTGCGTGTGTGTGTGTGTGCGCGCGCGTGTTGCGATAGGTACTGTACTGCATGCGAGGGCCTCCAGAAGCTCGCCTCTCGACCTCTGGTGCCATCTGCCAGTGACAGGGCAGAAATGCAAATCACATGCAGTTCCATAATCCACCACACCGGCTCCCTCCATTAGAGCAGCAGCCTACACAGCTAAAGTAGGTCAGACAGAGCAGCAGCCAGCTGTGTGCATGTGCGCGTGGGCCTGTGTGTGTGTGTGTGTGTGTGTGTGTGTGTGTGTGTGTGTGTGTGTAACAAGGCACATGCGCCGTTTCTTTGTGTAGGGAGAGACAGCTATAGGCCTACACGTTGGTGTTTGTGTGCGTGTGTGTGTGTGTGTTTCTGTGTGTGTGTGTGTGTGTGTGTGTGTGTGTGTGTGTGTAGGTGGGGGGATGGGTTTGGAGTTGATTCGGTAGCACTGAGGCTCATAATATCCTTTTAGCATCTCCTCGTAACGCTGTGCGCTGAGCAGTCAGACACACAGCAGAGCTCTCAGGCAGAGGCCCAGGCGGGACTCCTTCAGTCAGAGGTTGGAGACTGAGAGAGGGCAGTCCAAGGCGGTGTGACAGGGCCAAGGAGCCCAGTGACAAATAGAGGCTCTTATCTGAGGCTGAAATTAGACCAGAGCAGCGGAGCTCCGCTGATAGCGAGCGTATTAAACCCCTTGAAAACCAACCGCCCGGGAGGGTGATGCAACGCGGAGGCAACGCTGGCGTAATGCAGACAGATGCGTCCTCCCCTCTCATATCGCTGCGACGCCTCTGAATTATGAATGAGGCCCCGCGTGTACCTCCTCATCGCAAGAGGCTTCTCCTCGACGCGCTTCACAATATGCTGTTTGTTTTGGCTAATGCCTCACACTCAAACACGCCGCCCCCCCACACTCAAACACACTGCACCCCCGGCTTCGCTGTTGGTTGTGCTAAAAACGCTTAATGAAGAAAGATTCACAGATTCTTTGAGGTGTGTCTCCCCCCCTCCACCATCCCCTTTGTCTGTGGATAGTGAAAGAATGCACAAAGCATATTATTCATCCAGCATCGCACAGTCGGAGCGCTGATCTAAGATCATTATCCAGATTGTGTTTGACCCCCAGCATATGAAAAACTATCTAGATCAGCAATGTGTTTATGAGAAGCTTTACAGGGATACATCAGCTCTCGGGAAATAGACTCTTTAATCTACTAGTTAGGCCTAATAGTTTCACCTCTGTGTGTGTGTTGCACTCATGAACCTCAAGACTGGACTCAGAGTGACATATTTTGTGAATGGTTTATTCTGAAAAGAATAATAAAAGTAATGTGAGTCGGCTGGCTCTGCAGTGTGTCTCTTGACCATTCAGATGGTGACAGGCAACTAACAGGTATAAACAAAAATACATATTGCATAAAACCCCTGAATATCATTCATATCATTAATCAAAAATATCAAAATAAAAGTATAATTATATCTTATTCATACAAATCCCTGAATTACATTTGCATATCCAAGTAATTATAATTAGACTTCTAGATACAAATATAAAAGTAAATCTAAATATTATCAAATAAAGTAAGATCAGATTCATTAGCAGTCATACACACATACATTCATCTAATATACTATAATACCATTCCCAACAATAACCATTCTCTAAAGTAATTATGTTTCTACAAATAACAAGACAATACATTAACCAACTGAATAGAGTATACTTTCATCCGTGACACCTATAGAACACACAGTAACTCTGGATCCACGACCATTTACAATGCGGACATCCGGTCATCTGCTCTGCGCCTCCATTATCATGGAGCGCTCTGGTATTAGCATTAGCGTCAGTTAGCGTTTCTCAAAACAAACTAAAACCGGATTCCTTTAAGGTTTAAATCACCCGATCTAGTAATACACACAGAACTCCAACCAAGTAACACATGCTGGCGAGTTAGTCCAACCCTTCATTTAACTGTGTCTGAAGCACAACAGCCCGACCGGCATACTGGACGTGCAAGTATGCTAACGTTAGCTTAGCGCAAAGTACGTTATTATCTCGGTACATATCTCAACACAAAACACACAGTTTACAATTAAACACCTCATTAACAGTTTCGCTAGCTTATATACAGTGCTATTGTTGTATCAAGGTGCTTGGTGACGTTTTACTGACCTGAAAAGAATAATAAAAGTAATGTGAGTCGGCTGGCTCTGCAGTGTGTCTCTTGACCATTCAGATGGTGACAGGCAACTAAGAGCAGCGCGAGCTCCCTCCCTCACCATGACAACACTCTTACGTTTGACTGCTCCAGCTAGCCATACTTAAAGGGACAGGCAAGCTGTATGTTTGTGAATGAAATATTGTGCATGCATACACTTTCAATGTGCCACATGTGCCCAATATTTATTGCACACAGTGCAGGTTTTAGACCAGGGGTGGGCAATTATTTTTCATGGGGGGCCACATGAGAAACCCACATTGTTGCCAGGGGCCGAACAAATATTGTCATGCCGTAACCCAGGGATCAGCAACTTTGATGATAGAGAGGGCCAAAAAAAAATCCTCGCTACCAGAGAATTGCTTGCCTATTGAAAAATGCTAGCTTATCTGTAAAGGGGAGACTCGTGGGCACCCATAGATTCAGATATCTATGAGGTGAGAGGTCAAGGGACCCCTTTGAAAATGCCCAAAAATTTAACCTAATTTTAGAGCGTGATTTAGCCCTCTTTCAGACAAGCGAGCATGACATGGTTGGTACCGATGGATGTCTTAATCATTGAGCACAGAACTTACTGGTTTTCCATAAGACCAAAGCAGCCTCCATTAAATCAATGCTCTTGTGAACAAACTCAGGCGGAAAAGGGAAAGTCAAGGATATTCTCCTGCAAAAACGCTTTCTATGTGTAGGCTCATCTACGTAATAAGCATGGAGCTCATCCTACGTAATAAGCATGGAGCAAGGTGGTGAACGTGAATAATAAATGACTGCACGCTTTTCAGAACTAATCCCTACAATGTGGGCCTACTCTATTTTTAGACGCTCAACCATTTCCTCCTCCAGCTCACTTTCTCTATTTCCTTTCTTCCTCCAACTGATTCCAGGGATAGATTGTAAAATCAGTCACCAGGGAGGCTCAATGATTCCCATTTCCTGCATGAGCTCTGCTCTTCTGTAAGCTAACCACTCTCCACACTGTCTCAGCTAAGCTACTCTGAACTCTCCAAAGCTGCGTGTGTCTGTATGTTCTTGCATCTGTGTGCCGCGTGTGTGAGTTAGAGCTGCAACCATTAGTCCATTCATCAATTAGCCGATCAATCACAGAAAGTTAATCTAAATTGTTTGTAGAATCCTATTTTTAGACTCCTTTTTAAGAAACAAATACAAGAAAATGTCTTGTTCCAGCTTCTTAAATATTTTCTGGTGTCTTTAGTCTTCTGTGACAGTAAAGTGCTCATCTTTGGCTTGTTGGTCGGGACAAAAGAAGACATTTGAGGATGTCATCTTGGGCGTTGGGGAAAAAGTGATTGACATTTTTTACCATTTTGTGACATTTATAGACCAAAACCACTGATCGGAAAATAATCAACAGATGAATCGATCAATGACAATAATCAGCCCTTGCAGCCCTAGTGTGAGTGTGTGTGCTTATATGACCAGCACAAAATGTGTATGTGTGTCGTGTGTCTGTAAGCATGCAAGCCAAGCACCATGCATGGAGTCAGATGAAAAGGTGATATGAGATGAAAAGGTTCATACTTTCCAAGCTAGTAGGTAGGCGGTGATAGCTTTCACTATGTTGTGTGTGTCTGCATGTGTGTGTGTGTGTGTGTGTGTGTGTGTGTGTGTGTGTGTGTGCGCACGCGCGCGCGTGTGTGTGTGTGTGTGTGTGTGTGTGTGTGTGTGTGTGTGTGTGCGCGTGTGTGTGTGTGTGTGTGCTATTACATTTAACTTTGTGTGTGTTTTCTGTGTGGGTGGATTGGAAAGAGATGAGAGAATGACAGAAAAAGAAAGAAAGAAAGAAAGAAAGAAAGAACGAAGTGAGTTAAGAGAATGCAAAAGAGGAAACGCAAAAGATAACCAACAGTTTTATGTGAAAAGTTGCTTTATAACCACAGTAGATTCACCTGACTGAAGTTAGATCTACTAACAAAGTCAAAAGGACGTAGGCCTCAGCCTGTTCCTGGAGGGTTAAGAGAGAGGACAATGTGACAGTGAGGACAGAGAGAGGACAATGTGACTGTGAGGACAGAGAGAGGACAGGTAAAGGACGGGACAAACAGTTTGGGTTTCTGCCTTAGCTTAGTCTGCCGCTGCTCTGTTTTGACTAAGTCCCTAACCGGATTTCTCCAATACCAATACTCCCAATAAATCCGTCTCTCTGGGATACTCGACCGGCATTATTCCTGTCTCGGCGCACAGTTTGGAGCGAGGCAATCCTCAATCCTCTCCATTGTCTTCCCTGCCAGACGGCCCAGTGAATACGAGCGATGCCGGCTAAATCCCCTCCTCCCACGTGCAGACGCACACTCTTTGCCCACAGATACACTCAGCTCTGATTAGGCAAACCGCCGGACGTGTTGTGCGGGGCCGACGTGTCGTCTATAGCGACAGCTTTACAGATTGATGTCTTCTCATCCAGTTAAGTGTGCGTGCGTGGTGTGGAAGGAGCGGGCGTCTGCGGGAGAGAAAGACGCAGAGATCATGTCCTCATTGTCTTATGGTCACAAAGCGATGCTGAGAGAAACGTGTCGGCGTGCGCTCGTGGTGTGTTCTGGGACTCTGTGAATGCGTGTGCCTGTGGGGACATTTCCCTTTCTTTTGCACAGCCCTCGCTGGGGCCTTCCTGTAGGTACACACGGCGTACAGTAAAAGCGTTTCATATTATCTACAGAACTTGGTGCTGAGTCCCCCCCCCCCCCTCCCCACACACAAGCCCCCCGCCCCCACCCCCGAGACCTGCATCATCGGCAGTGAGGTCATTTCCTGTGGTCGAGGAGCAGCATGACTCTCTTCCTGTCGAAGCGTCAGATCACTGGGCTCCGACCAGCGTTTCCACAGTTTCTCCTGCAAGGGATACAAGGCACAAGGGAAAACCAGGGGGCAAGTTTACACATCAGATAGAGCCTTTAGTGTTGGACTCGTTGAAAAGTAGTAAATCAGTGCCAGCCTGTGGCCAGGCAGTTACACAAACTTAGTTTAAGGCTCGCCTTTAAGACTATTTTGCGGAAGGAAAGTTACCCCCCATGGAGATATAGACCAGAACAGCGCCGCGTCATCAAGCGCCAAGGCCGCGCCCCTTTTACGGGGAAACCCACCATAGGGAAAGACTATAAGTAGCCGAAAACACTTCAATCAATCTATTTAAAATGGTTTAATTTGATATAGATATGCCGAAGAGTTGCTGTGTTGTTGGTTTCATTAACAATAAAAAGAAAACGGATCGGCGATGCGTTTTCTTACGGTGACACCGTCAATGTGGATGATGCATGTAAGCTGGTGGAAACTCATCAGTGGTCTGGATACAGCGTTCGTATAAGGTAAGTACTATTGTCGATGTATCTTGCCAATTCTATGGCCGGCCGAGTTGAAATATATTGTCATGTCATGGTGTCTTTGGGTCATTTATAAACAAAATTAATTCTGTTCTTTTTCTATAGATTTTTTTTGTACTGCTATTTTACATTGAATTCAACATCAAGTGGCTTGTGTTTTCCCCTAAAAGGGGCGCGGCCTTGACGTTTTGCGAAGTACCAGGATGTACCAGTCTGGTCTTATATCTCTATGTTAGCCCCTCCCCCTGGCTAATCTTGAGTTAAAGGGGACCTATTATTATGCTAATTTCCAGTTCTATATTTTATTATTATTTTACTAGAGTAGCTTTGCATGATTCACAGTTTAACACACACACACACACACATATATATATATATGTATTTATTTCTTTATTTATCTTGTACTGTCCCTTTATGCCCTTTATGTCACTGACTGAGGGGGAAAGTTTCACAGCGGTGACGTCTAAATGTCACAGTCACAGCTGCAGCAGAGCTACTTTGTATTAAAAAGGTGACGCCGGGTCCCTGGAGAAACACACTTTTCAAAATTAACTTTCAGTGCGTTTACGCCTTTGTGTGTTTACCTGTAGGGGCCTAAAAAGCCTTGCTCCTTTTAAGATGTGCTGCAGCACACAAGTTCAACCAGAAGCTCCACCTGAAGGCTGCAACACAAAGCACAGCAACACAACACGCAAGACATTTTAAATGAACAAATGTGTAAGACTACCGTAGTTAAGGGGAAATGATCATAGGCCTTAAGCCTATTATCTGCAGCTGCAAAACGTGACGTGCATGATGCAAACTCTATATGCACGCGGCTCATTTCTTTCAGTTCTTCAAAAACATATCGGTGTGACTTTCAAAAACGCTGCTTTTAAATCTAGAGTTTCATATTATTTGCAAGTTATTTTTATCCCAACAGTTTATCGAAATCTACCAAACACACCGGTAATATAGCTACAGTGTCATTGAAATCCTATTATGCAGAAACACACTCTAATCTCACATTATGCATGTTCATAATCTCTCCTCTTTATCCAGAAGAGCTGCTATATACCTGCTATGGTTCTGTTGCCTCCCCCAGTCACCTCCTCCCTCTCCCTCCCTCTACCTCTCTCTCCCTCTCCCCCCCCCCCCCCCCCCCCCCCCCCCCACCCCTCTCTCTCTCTCTCTCCCTCCTCCTGTGTCCCTGGGGAGTCTTTGCTACACGGTCCCTTCCAGCAGCTTCCTCCAAACAACAAAAACATTGTCCTATTCCATTTTATATTTTCCCTTCCCTCCATCTCAGCGGAGCCATTGCTGCGCCTTGTTCTTCTTCTGCATATGACCTGGGGATGGCAGTAGGCGGAACACATTGGCCGCGGATGATAATGTCTTTCCCCCAGTGCCCAAACCTCACAGTTGCACTTTTTTTCAGATGCCGTTTTACCAGCATTTTGGAGTCATATCTCTACCAGCAGACTGCGCTGTGTTTCTGTGAAGGTCGCCAATTTGGTAACAGCTTTTCAGGCCATCGTTGCACAAAGTGTTTGCCCACACAGAAAGGAAAGGGAGCCATCGAAATACAAGCTTGTGCCAAGAAAACCAATTATCCCACACATTCATCCTCAATTACAGCAGTTGAATGAGAAGTGGCTAGCCTATCATCAGCTAAAATTCATGCTTTGAAATTGTACAATATGATCACAAAGTGCCAGGCCCCCTTCAAGGGATTTTTTTTTTTTAATTTCAAGACAAATTAACTCAACAGCTGGAGAATTGTTGCTTTGATATAAGAAAGCGGTTGGATAGTCCTTTTTTGTTTGCCCTTTGCTGAGCTAAAGGCGGTAAATATATTGCAATGCATAGCCTAATGCACATAGCATTGATATTCCACCAGGGCCTACTTGATTTTCAGTTAGCTTTGATTATGCAGTATATATGAACTACTAATCATCTGGAAATATGAATTCTGAACATACCTGAATTTGTATGAGATTTCTATAGCTGAAAGTGATTGTTGTTGTACACCTGTGTGTTTGTTCACTTTGTGGGCCACAAGAGCAGGCACTGGTAGAAAGCCCACACTTCTAAGCATCACAGAAGACTACAAAGCCCACACTTCTAAGCATCACAGAAGACTACAAAGGGCTGAAATTTGATAAACTTGCAAAAACAACCAAATCCCACAGGAGTTCTCCTTCAAGTTATGTTCTCAGCCAAATACTTTTTCTCCCCTTTTTTTTGTTGAAATGCTAAAATCAGCTGATCAAACTAACATGATATTTTGACTGCACTTGGCAGAGATCAAACTAACATGATGTTTTTGGGGGCGTGGGGTTGGGCCGAGACATTAATTTCCTAAATGGCGCAGACAAAAAAGATTCTCTGCAACAAAATGACTCGTACGTACAGCAGATCACATGTAGAGCCTTACTCAGGAGGTTTGAACTTATATTTATTCTTATAGTTTAATTTCCTGTTGAGTAGAAGTAGGCTACTGTGATTCAACAGGACTGCACTTTGAAGCAGCTACAGGATGTACAGCGCTTTGCTTACTTGATTTACCTGAATTCCTCATTCTCCTCCGCATATAGAAACTGTATTGTTCAGAAACAGAAAAAGACATGTGAACCTCATGCCAACATAGCAGACAAGATGTCATGGTTTAAGCTCCAGTTAAGGGATGTTATTAAGGGTTAAATGAAGCTACAATCACAAAGACTTTCTTGAATGCAAGGATGGAAATCCGTTTTTAACACTTTGTACACATATTCACCATTAATGACGAGTTGCTATTTAGCATAATATGATATATGTATATATATATATATGTATATATATATATATATATATATATGTATATATGTATATATATATATGTATATATATATATATATATATATATATATATATATGTATATATATATACGTGACACACAAACATGGACATGACCATGATGTACACAAGACAAAAGTCAGATTTAGATGGGCAGACTTGGCAAATTTGGTAGTCAATTTGGTATTGTGTCATTTTATCAGTTCCCTCCATGTAGTTGATATAAGACAACTGACAGTCAATTTGAAGTCTGGTGTTTTTTGCTTGAATATTAAACTAGGTGGGAGGGCAAAACAATGCATTTTAACATGTCATAATCTAGGAGGCCTACTGCGTCTTCAAATGGTATTGTTCTTTACGAAGTTAAATACAAAACTGCTAAACGGGTGAGATCATTTAACTTCCAATGCAATCACTGCACTGACTGCAGGAGTAACTGCACTGGAACTGGAAGAGCACTTGCGCCCCCTAGTGGCAACCCAACTCAACCCAACCCAGCTCGAAAACTTGCGCATGCGTTCAGGTAACACAAGATGTATAAAACATAATTTTAAATTATTAAAGCATACAACTTGCAAAATACTGTATGTTAATAAAAATGGTAAACGATGAACCAATGAGATGTTAGAGAATACCTCTAAAAAGAATAAATAAAACCTTTTCCGCCCCCATGCAAAGCAATGGGCGTAGTCTAGGCTACTGTACTGACTGTACTGTAGTTTGTTTTCAGTTTGTCATGAGCTGTAGACAGTGTAGCAGGCTAGTGGGCTGCGCTGTAACCACTGCCCGACTACCTACAAACTCCCCGATGGCATCTGCTTCAAGGAAATGTCCACAGTGGTTGTTTTTCATCGTGTGTTGTGTGTCTTGGCGGTGAGTAAAGTTTCATTCACTTCATTCAGTTTGTGAGCTGCTGCCTGTGACGACAGAACGTGTTGTTGTGTTGGGTGTGTTACAGCCATTGACTTACAGCCTAGTTATAACCTCGCTGTGTAAGCGCTGAGGCACGGTGAAGAGAAACGATCAAAGCTATCATTTGATTTAGAGATCTATGACATTTTCTAGCTAATATGGATAGTGGAAAACTTTTAAGAATACCTGGGCGGAGGAGCAGGTCCAACTCTCAAAACCTTTGGTTTCACTTTCGTCCTCGATGACGTAGCAAGTCAGATATGTGCGCATGATGGCAAAGCATAGATTCGAACATAAATGAAATGACCACCAAATACAATTAGGCTAATTGATTAATAGATTCTTCAAAGACAATCATAATGGACACAACCACGATGAATGCTGTGTGCCAGCTAGGTGGGGCTCTACACTTGACTGCTCTTTTCTCTTTCCTCTGCTCTCTCTCTTCCTGTTTGCAACATAATCAGGGCTTCCCCCTTGCTTCATTTCACTACTATAACAGCTATTGGTTTGATACAGTAGGCTACCTGATTTTCAATCTCAAGCCTACAGCTAAATCTATAGAGTGAGTGATTGTTGGCCGAGATTCTTATTACTGTACTACAAAGTCAACCCTCCCAGAGGAAATTGGTCCAGATGATTGTAGCAGGCTACAAAACAGGATTGAGAGTTCCAGTGTGAATTGACAGTTACTTTCCTTTTCCTCTTTTTTATTTATTTATTTATTTATTTATTTATTTATTTATTTATTTATTTATTTATTTATTTATTTATTTATTTATTTATTTACTTATGTGTTTGTTTGTTTGTTTATTTTAACCCCAGAAACCTTATGATTTATTTTTCTTTCTTTTTTTCAGATTCAGATTGATTGATAGTGCCCAGTTCTAGTGGTTGTTGGTTGTAGAGAAAATGTGACTGTAATTGCTCTCGAGCTAAATATTAAACAATGTCGGATTGAGATTGCAAGCAGCCTTGCCGCTCTCCTCTAGCTAGTTTTTTTTGTGTGTTCTCTCTTTTGCTAACATTGACATTATTTGTTTTCATGATGCACCTCCTCCCCACTCCACTCTACATCTCTGTCTCTCATCTACAACTCTTACAGGGTCGTCTCTTCTGTGCCACCCGAGACTGAAGTGAAAGACAGCCGGGATTTTCACTATCAAAACGTAAGACTGTTCCGCTTCAGGAGACAAGCCTGCCAAAATGGTGTTTACACGCATGAGGGGAGGGACTGCTGCCTCTGTGCTGCTGGTAGGCCTTTCACTATTATGTCTTGTAGGCTACACACTGTATACTACCTACATGTAGGTGGTTTACCATTATCTCTCTCGTAGGCTACTACTGTATACCACCTACAGTACATGTTCCAGTTGATGTGTCTTATGAAGCATTTAAGGAAAATTAATTCCACTCTAAAAGTTTAACAATCAGCCTAAACATTTTTCCCCTACCTTGTTAGCTAAGTTTTTCATGCCCTAATGTAGCCTACGTCTGTTTCACCATGAATAACAAAATGTTATTTCCTTTCTAGGCCCCCATGATGCAGCAGTGTAGGCATGAATACACATTCTAACCAATAAAACAATCAGAGATTCTTGAACAATCCTCCCATCAAATCAAACTGCCTTTTCTCTCCCTAAGTGATATCTCCATTTGTTTACACATTTCCCCCCTTCCTTTTTTACTATATAAAGGATCATTGGTAAAAGGCAGGTTTTGGTGTCCTTCAGACAAAAGTCATACACCTGCAAGACCTCTGTTTTAAGTTAGGGGCACAACACTTAACTTTTTCTCAACTGGCAATGACAACTAGCACTATTGCTAGTGCTGTCTCAACCTACTTGTAAAAAAAAAAACCAGTGTGTAAAATTAGCTTGATATTGCATATTGAGTTGATATTTGAACTGAAATAGAAAGAAAGAGACAAGGGAGATTGAGGGAAATAGGATACAACACTGAACATCACAGATCGACGATATACTGTTTAAAGGAACACTCCGCCCATTTTCAACCAGCTTTGTATCATTAGAACATCAGTAGTATATCAGAAAACTGTAAACGGTTTTGAAGTCTGTCATTTAATTTGACAGTTATTGAGTGTTAAAGTGTGGACCAGTGACATCACTGGTCCACACTAACTCAAATGAATAACTCATTAACTCAAATCAACTCTCAATAACTGTCAAACTAGATGAATGATGAATAGTTTGACAGTTATTGAGAGTTGATTTGAGTTAATGAGTTATTCATTTGAGTTAGTGTGGACCAGTGATGTCACTGGTCCACACTTTAACACTCAATAACTGTCAAATTAAAGGACAGACTTCAAAACCGTTTACAGTTTTCTGATATACTACTGATGTTCTAATGATACAAAGCTGGTTGAAAATGGGCGGAGTGTTCCTTTAAGTGTACAAGTGTGTTTTGTAGCTTTTCAAGTGTCCTGCAGGTCTGAATATTATCGCTTATTATTATTTGACGTTGTCTGCAGTGCCCTCCAGCCTCCACTTGATGTTTTCATGTCGTTTTCTGTGGATGATTCAAGGACGATGGGCTGCATCACCTCAGTCAGTGAATCTGGAGCTCGGGGGTCTCGTGTCAGATTATCCTGGCCCAAACAGATGTAATGATTGATTGAATGTTCCCGGGCTCATGTGTCCATCCGTCCGTAGGTCAGCGGATGGAAACGCACTGCACTGCTGCAGGTCAAACTGCGTGTGCGTCGTGTAAGACTGAGACTGAGAATGAGACTGGGACTTACAACACTGTGCCCAATTCAAAGACCAACTGTGAACCCTGCACTTCCTGCTCCCAACGCAATGGTACAGACATAATGGAGACATCACATTTTCTTTGATTCTTTTCCACTCAAGCTTTAAGATACTTTTGATGGGGGAGACGGGAGAATTTCAACATGCATTTATTTATTGCAATTTTCTAAAGTGGATTGATAATACAGTACCAGGTTAACACATTTACTGTAAGTTGTGTAAATACATCCGGCTCCTTCTGTTGTGTTTCATACAGATGATGTTGATGAAAATGTTATTTACTCAACTATTAGCATTTGCCCATGGAAAATTACCCATTATGCGAACTGAGTGTGAACCAAATAACCTTTTATTGCAACTGTTTACAATATCATGACAGACTTTAGCGGAGGGAACGCTTTCAGCATGACAGCACCCTGGGCCAGCCCTAGACCTCCCAGTCCAAGACTCTAAGCAGGATTTGTTTAGAGCAAATTAATTTGTTTGGTTGACTTGGTTGCAAATGTAGCCACAACACAGTCTGTCGTTGTCAGCTTAGTGTATAAAAGATGGGTTATATCTTACGCCCAGTGCAAGGGCAAGCGTTATCTTTGATCGTTTATTTTATTTTTAACTCTAAGGACAAATCCACTCTAAAAACCCAAGTCGTGAATACCACATGAGGGGGGGGGGGGGCGTTCATTTGCACTTATGTCATAATTCACGGTAAACACGACCCCATAAGTCACATCCAAATATTTTTGGAGGTCACTGTCTGTCTTGTTTTTAAGACAAAGTCTATCTTTGTGAAGCATCATCATTTCTAATTCCACTTGTGTGTATGCACTGTTCTTTATAGCCAATCTGGAGCAGGAGGAGGCCTGTACCCTCACCAGTGACCGGGTGTGTCGGTGCAAACCAAATCACTGGTTCACTGGCAGCACAGCCTGCGAACCTTGTACTAAGTAAGTTCTGCCTCTCTAAATATTATAAGTAATAGTAATATTATTACTATATTCTACCCCTCTAAATATAATTTATCGCCTAGAGTTTCCCTCAATTTCTGCCTCCATCGTAAATGCTTGGCAGTGCCCCCCCCCCCTCCCCCCCGGCACAAAAAGGAAAACAGATTGATTTATTGAATTGTCTTCATATCAAATCTATTGTTTTTTATTCAAGGTGTGGTGGTGAAGGCATCAAGAAAGCCTGTACAGCCACCACCAACACAATCTGCGAAGACAAGAACGAAGGTGACGATGAAGGTGAAGGTTTTGCTTTGCATGATTCTATTTGAATGGCTTCAGTTAGGAAATCATCATGTCAAAATCAAGTTATGGTATCATCATCATCATCATCATTTTATTGACAGACACAAGGTCCAAAAAACAGACAAACACACAATACATATAAGACAGGCAAGCATCACAACAAGAACACTAGCCACTCAACAATACTACAATAAGGCACTGTACCAATGTTTCCAGATGCAAGACTGGTATCTAGTGGCACTGAGACTAGGTTGAGACAGCAACATAATGATCATATTCTGGGACACATTCAGACGACAGATAAACTTATACGTCAGGTTTCTCAGCAGGGCATGAAAGGTGTTAACTCCTGCACCACAAAACATTTCACTGGCGCTGCAACACCTTGGCTTCCTAAGAGGGATCCTCAGGCAGTCATTATAAGGAACCTGGAGCTTTTGAATGCTAGCCTGCTTAAACTTGACCCACAGGGGGGCAGTATAGATATGATTGATGATGAGTATAGGTATGATTTTGTCTCATCTAAATCCAAGTCTTTGAGTTCTTGAAAAGTGCTGTTGTTGTTGTTGTTGTTGTTGTTGTTGTTGTTGTTGTTTTTATTATAATAATAATTATTATTAATATATTATTATTATTATTTCATCTCTCTGTCTCAGGAGGAATTAATGTGACAGCGGCAGTACTGAGCTCAGTTTTCATTCTAATAGCTCTTGTATCACTTTACACCTGTTACCACAAGAGAGGCTTTGGTAAGCGTTTCTATGACTTTACAGCTGTATCTAATGTGACCAGCAGAGGGCACAATAACCTCTTATTTTCCTCATTAAAATAATGAAGTGATACCTGGAGCAAAGCTCTCTTGGCTTATCTGTTCTGTTCACATTCCACTAGAAGTAACATTCACATATATTCATTGTGTGTAAATATTTTTGTGTATGCTTATTTAAATAACTTATCTCTCCCATTCTTTGACAAGTGAAAATAGCTCAATGGCTAAATTGTCCATCAGAGGTGCCCCCTACAAAGGCTGAGGTGCCTTCTAAACCGCCTGAGGTAAGTTGTTCACCATCACATCTCTATTAGTCCATTCATAGCTCTCTAGTCTAACCCCTAGAAACCACTGCAACATGTTACGCCTTTGTCCTGTTTCTGACAATATGAGACGCACACACACACACACACACACACACACACACACACACACACACACACACACACACACACACACACACCTGCATGCAAACACATAATTTCCTCTTTTCGTCTGTAGACTTGTCTGTCTTAAACCCTTTTCTGTCTCTCTCCTAACATTGGCATAGCTGTCAGTTTATGTACAAGGAGGTACAGGTTAGTTGTCTGAAATGCTCTAGCTGTCTTTGTCAGTGTGCTTGCTGCGTGTCTCTGCTGTGCTGTGACATGTGTGTGTAGAGCCTGTTGTATTACACTGTATTATACAGTGATTCCCAACCAGGGGTACGTGTACCCCTAGGGGTACTTGAGCAGCTTGCAGGGGGTACTTGGAATTGGGGATTACAATTTATTTACAAAATGATAAAAACGTTATTCAAAGTAATTTCATGGGCCCATCTTGGTAAAACTAATGACTTTTTCAATTGAAAACTGTCAGAATTGTATTTTCATTGAATAATCAGATGTGTTAGAGAGGCCTACTAAAAGTTTCATATGAGTTTAATAGAACACATTTAGGAGATCATCGTGAGTGAGGGGGCACTATTAGCATGGAAAAACAGCTCAAGGACCTTAAGCAGTCTAGTCAACAAGTCAACTCATCATTATTGACTTTTTTTTAACACTCTACCTCTACTCCTCAGGAAGCGGAGCTGCTCGAAGGTAAGCAAAGCACCGAAACATACTTTGTAACTTTTGCGATATTAGAAGATTTCTCGCTGATTTGTGTCTTTCACCTCTGCATCAGGTCGGGATCTCTCGCCTCAGCAACTCGTTGAAATAGCGAAAGTGCTGGAATGGAACGTTCTGAGGGCTGTAGCACGGAAGAGTGAGATGTCAGACGCTGTTATCGAGAATCAAGTCCGGAACAACCCCAATGACGCCGAGGAACAGAAACTCCAACTGCTGAAGGCCTGGGTGGAGAAGGAGGGCAGGAACGCCTCCAGCACACTGATAGAGAGGCTGCGAGAGACGGACAACAACGCCACAGCAGAGAAGGTGAAGGCTATTGTTTATAGAGTATTGCAGGAATGAGTCCGGAAGACCTGGACGCAGCACGTCCGGCTCGTGCGTGTAAAAGTGAATTGGATTTTTGTATGGGGGATTTCCGTTAAATGCATGAAATAAGGTCTGTGGTTAAGAAAAGTTTATGAAACAGCGAAGTTTGTGTTCAGCGAGATAATCTGCACAAATGAGGACCACTTTTATGACTTTTGAAGCGTAAATGCGTTTTTTTTACACGATTTTCAGAAAATGCTTCAAGTAGCCTACTTGCATTTTGTAAACTGTTGTGTTGTTGAATTTAAAGTTAGATTATATGGGATTAATTGACTGTATTTAACTGTGTATTTAACTGTTTCTCAGTTGATCAAACTATCAAACAAATAATTACATATTTAAATGGTCTGATTCTGAAAGTGAGTAGAAGAGCACTGAAATCACAGGTCTTGGTGCCATGTTGATAGTGTCAATGTGTCACAGCTTGTCTAGCCATAATATAATATATAATATAATGAAAGGAGACTGGAAAGTGAAAGGAGAAATTTGAAATGACTCAAAGATGGAAACTAGAGCTGCCTGTCATAATATCATAATATATGAGACAATAATAATAATACGACATGTAATACAGCACTTACAAACTACTTTACAAAGAGCGTAAAATTACGGAACAAAGTATATAAGGACATTTTGCACTGCTATCACACTGCTTCATTACTAGCCTTGTTTATGCACTTGCCAGGAACCTAAAGAGTTCAGGACACAAACTAAAATCTGACATCTTTATTCCTGATCACTCTCATGAAAGAGAATAGCCAGTAAAAAGAGACATGGTTCATGACACATACACTCTCTTGAATTGAAAGGGAAAGTGAATGACCGTGAAATCATTCCCGTCAAACATGCATGATTCACATACATTGAATTATGACATGGGGCCTCTTTAGGGAGGTTTCCTACATCATTCCAAATCATCCAGGCCAGGGGTAGCCTGGGTAAAGCCAGCCTCCATGTGACATCTATGTGCTATCAGTTACAAAGAAACGTACGCTACAGGCATAGCCTGTGACGTCAGGGGATGACATGGAGCCCCTTTAGGGAGGTTTCAATGCCATTGCAAATTGTCCATTGGTTGTTTAATGGAGAGGGGTTTGCGGTCACTGCTGTGGAGTAGGGCTGGGCGATATAGTTAAAAAGCATATCGATATAAAATATTTCATATCAGTCGATATCGATAATTATTGATCATTTTAATGACCCATTTTGATTAATAAAAAAACATGAGAAGAAAAAGGTTGCATTTAACCACTTTATTTTGAACCACCTTATTTTCAAGGCACACAGGTAATTTGTCACACACACACACACATACATGCTGTGCAACTGTTGACTTGGAAGACTCGTGATTTGACTTGACTTGAGATGTGATGACTTGGATGACTTGTTTGTGTTCATCAGTTTAAATATAAAATATTAACATGCTCAATGTTGTCAAGTGATATTAAATAGATACAGAATGGATTCTATAACGTAACTATGTACGATTCAATTGTGTGTGTGAGTGTGTGTGTGTGTGAGCGTATAAACACGCAAGTGTTTTAACATGTGTACATGCTATGCTACAAATGTACTAGGAACAACTCTATAGTATGTGTGATATTATTATGGATATAATGTGAGTATGTACACATCTCTTATATATTAATACAGTAGTATAACATGTTATTACAGTATAATACTGTCATAAAAAGCCTATAGATATAAAACAGGGGGTAGGACTTGATAAGTATTAACTTCTTCCTACTCCTTTTCGGGCATGATAAACAAATGTAAATTGATTGTGAATTTGCTGTCTATTGTATGCTGTGAATTCCAATTGACTATGATTGTTTGGCACTTCTTGCCTATATTTATTTTATTTTTGTTTTGTTTTTGTTTTCACCATGTTCGAAATAAATCTAATCTAATCTAATCTAAAAAAAAAAAAAAAAAAAGTGTTTGTGTAAAATTATCCGGTATGCAAGCTGGAAATGGCATTGCCATGATTGGATGACTGGCTGTTAGTCACGCTCCTCTCACTGGATAGTTTTGTTTTTTCGAGGAGACGGCACTTACGTTAGTAGTTAGTGGTCGTTACCGTTACTGTTACACCCTCTCGCTCTAACGTAATCGTAAGATTATTTTGTATTTCTGGTCAGACATTAACTTTAACTAAGGACTTGAATTGACATAACCTGTGACTTGACCTGACTTGAATTGCCTAAAACAAAATGACTTGGGACTTGCTTGAGACATGGACCAAATGACTTGGGACTTACTTGAGACTTGGACAAAATGACTCGGTCCCATGTCTGTCACTCAGTGCCAGATTGTTAACACAATAACAGCCTTTGCAGCCTTTTGAACAAGTTGAATCCGTTGTGGCCGTCAGCGGCCAGTATTATTTGCTTTAACATATAACAGTGCTCAAAACAGGGATTCAAAAAATACATCAATGTATTGTGTATTAGTATTATGTTAGTATACCTGCTGTTTGTTGCCGATCACATCACGTTTGCACTGTTTACAGTTGATGATTGTATGCTTATTGTCTGATGGGGTAACATGTTATTTATACATCTGACCTCATCATGTCCGCTGAATATGAGCCTCATGAAGCTATAAGTGAATCATGTAGCTCATTATTTTTGTACGTTGATTATATATTGTTATGTTGATTATACAGTTTATAGGGGTTCTTGTGCTGATTCATTCTACTCTGCTTCTTTTTCACAACTTTGTCAGTGAAAGCTGGGGACTATACACTGTACACTGTATGCTTTTACTGTCTGAAGTACCTTTCTTGTCAAAGCTTCTATGTACTTGCGAAATGTGGCTGTGTATGGCACTATCTATGCCCAAGACAAATTTCCCCTGGGGGACAATAAAGTTCATCTCATCTCATCTCATCTCATTCAATAAATCTGTTTTGGCCTTTGCCAAGGTGTGTTTAGACAAGAAATCATCTATAATCTATCAAACTGATTCCTCAGGGTGTGTATTTGTTTCTATTTTTTGTATTATTTGTTTTGTATTTTTGTGTTCTCTTGAATGTCTTCTGTTTGCTGGTGTTGGGTGCCCATATGTTAGTAGAGTTCAAGTCTAATTTCACCATGTACATATTGGCTAATACTGGAGCCATTTATTATCAAGATCAATCAATATCAAGACTTCATCAGTCGAACCTGAGCATTGTTCAGTGTCACAAGCCAACATTTTGCATGGTGCTCTATTGAAATAAAGATATGACAACAAGCCCAAGTGTCTGGTATTTTATTGTTGACCTCAAAAATATATATCACACACAAACCACACACTACACTACATATAATCTTTGAAACAAATGTTCACTGCCACAGTCACAGTGCATTTCAATATCCTTAATGTTTTAATGTTTGTTTTTTTACCTGTTAGCTAAATGTCCTGATGTCTGATGGCGTGTTTCGAAAATAGACTGGTTGCTGAACTGGTATAATCAAAGGTCAGTGATTGGCCATAACTGTTACATTACTGGTCAAATTTGGACTAAACTTGATTTTTCACTATTGTGATGTTTATGAAATGACGCAGATTGGTTCGATGAGTTGATTGATGAAAAAAATATATATATCTCAGACACCACCAGTGTTTTTTCTTTTTTCTTTTCTTATTTGAACAAAACATGGAGGGACAATGCATTTTGCCACTGTGTTCTGTTGTTTAGGCAAATTATGCTAATTGTAGGGTCCAAGGTGATCAAACCCTCATACCGTGACACTTACCGGAATGGGGGGGGGGGGTTTAATTTAAACTCTAAATTAACATGTCAGTAACCACTGGCAATGTTTTGACAAATACTCGTTTTTGTTTCTTTTAAACAGACAAATGTGTAGTAGATAGACAGTTTCGACCAACATCTGCAGTCTTCCTCAGTCACGCCTGCTCAAAGCAGCTGTTGACACGTCACAGCTGTCATTTGACGCTTCTGAGGAAGACTGCAGATGTCAGTCGAAACTGTCAAGGTAAAAAGAAAAACATCTACTACACATTTGTCTGTTTAAAAGAAACAAAAACTAGCATTTTGAACTAAGAAGACATAATGAACCTGATTGAGCTAAAGTTTTGACAAAACATACCCAGTGATGACACATTTTCTAACTTTGTTTCAATATTTGAAAACATTACACTGATCGGCTCACATTTCATTTCACTCTACCAATGTGAGCTGGTTTACCAGGCTATAATGTGATGCTAATAAAGGGCAAAATTGCTACACCCAACCGCACCCCCACCCCACATGTGCAAACTAGGTTGTCTCGTCCTGCTTCTAATCCAGCCAGTAACTTTACAATCTCTGCACTTCCTTAACTTCTTCTCATCCTTTGACCTCTACCCCTCTCAATCTCCTCCAACTCACAAAGCAGGGAATGTGCTTGACCTGGTCTGCACCAGATCCTGCTCCACCTCTAACCTCACTGTGACTCCTCTTCCTGTATCCGACCACCACTTTATCACCTTCTCTCTTCCCACCTCCCTCCCCTCCTCCCACCCATCACCCCCTCACTCTACCACCACCCGACGCAACCTAAAAACTCTCTCACCCAACTCCCTCTCTTCTACCGTCCTCTCCTTGCTTCCCTCAGCCGAGCAGTTTGCTCTCCTGTCCACTGACGAGGCTTCCACCACTCTTCTATCCTCTCTCTCCTCCGCTCTTGATTCTCTCTGCCCACTCACCACTAAGCCTGCCTGATCCTCTCCCCCTGCTCCTTGGCTGACCGAATCTCTGCGAACTCATCGAACAGAGCTTTGGGCAGCTGAGAGAAAATGGAGAATAAATCACCCTGAAGATCTCTCTTCCTACGACCTTATCCACTCCAACTTCTCTCCAAACTTCCTCTCCAAAGCAAAAACCTCCTTCTTCATCTCTGAAATCCAGTCCTCTGCGTCCAACCCCAGTAAACTGTTTTCCACCTTCTCCACCCTCCTCAACCCTCCCTCCCCTCCCCCTCCCTCCTCCCTCTCTGCTGATGATTTTGTAACTTTCTTTACTAAAAAGGTGGATGACATCAGCTCCTCCTTCCATCCTCCAGATACCCTCACTAACACTCCCGACTCCAATCCTGCTTCTCTGCCCCCCGTCCCCGGATTTACTTCCTTCTCTCCTCTCTCTCCTGATGAAGTACTTAAACTCATCAGCTCTAATCGAGCCAGTTACTGCCCCCTCGATCCTATCCCTTCCTCTCTCCTCCAAACCATCTCACCTGACATATCTCCCTTCCTCACTACCTTCATAAACTCCTCTCTGTCCTCTGGTCTTGTTCCGCCTGCTCTAAAGACTGCAAGAGTCAAGCCTCTGCTTAAGAAACCCTCCCTTGACCCTACTGCTATTCAGAACTACAGACCTGTCTCTCTTCTCTCATTCCTTTCCAAAACCCTCGAACGAGCAGCGTCCGACCAACTTTCTCTCTATCTCTCCCAGAATGACCTCCTGGACCCTCTGCAGTCCGGTTTCAAGGCCTCTCACTCTACTGAGACAGCTCTTCTTGCAGTCACAGAGGCCCTTCACACTGCTAAGGCCTCATCCCTCTCCTCTGTCCTTGTCCTCCTTGACCTGTCCGCTGCTTTCGATACAGTCAACCACCAAATCCTTCTTTCCACTCTGTCTGACCTCGGCATCTCAGGTTCTGCACACCCCCTGGTTTGCTTCCTATCTCTCTAACTGCTCATACCAGGTCTTATGGAGAGGGTCCCTCTCCAGATCCTGTCCTCTTACCACCGGTGTCCCCCAGGGCCCAGTCCTGGGCCCCTTACTTTTCCTTCTCTATATCAGATCTCTTGCCCATGTGATCTCATCTCATGGCTTTTCTTATCACTGCTATGCTGATGACACCCAGCTTTTCCTTTCCTTCCCCTCCTCTGACACCCAATTCGAGGCTCGCATCTCTGCATGCCTCAAAGACATTGGTGACTGGATGTCAGCCCACCACCTCAAGCTCAATCTTGGTAAAACAGCTACTCTTCCTCCCAGGGAAAGACTGCCCTCTCGCAGATCTCTCCATCTCCATTGACAATACCACTGTGCTTCCCTCCCAAACAGCTAAGAACCTTGGGGGGATCCTTGACAACCAGCTGTCTTGCTCAGCCAACATAGCTGCGACAGCACGCTCCTGTAGGTCCTCCTTCTACAACATCTGCAAAATCCGTCCCTTTCTCACAAGGGAAGCGACTCAACTCCTGGTAAAGTCACTTATCATCTCCCGCCTGGACTACTGCAACGTGCTCCTGGCTGGCCTACCTGCCGCCGACATCCGACCGCTTCAGCTCATTCAGAACGCTGCAGCCCGTCTGGTATTCAACCAACCCAAATTCTCTCATGTCACTCCCCTCTTCCGGGACCTTCACTGGCTTCCCATCTCGGCACGCATCAAATTCAAGACACTGGTACTGGCCTACAGGCCAGTACACCAGACAGCTCCTCTGTACCTGCAATCTATGGTCAGGTTCCAAACCTCTCACCGCTCCCTTCGCTCCTCCACTAGTGCAGGACGCCTCGCCCCTCCTTCGCTACGGGGGCTAAAAAGTCACTCATCCTGATCGCGACTCTTCTCGTCCCTGGCACCTCAATGGTGGAATGAGCTTCCACCTTCAGTCAGGACGGCTGAATCACTGCCGATCTTTCGAAAAGACTAAAGACACACCTTTTCATGCTCCATCTGGGCCCTTCTTGAACCAACTTCTTTCTCTCTCTAAAAAAAAATATATATATATATACTAACTTAACTTTACCACTATTCCTTCAGATGTTGTAGTTGTCATAGACTGTGTTGCATAGTTGATTGCTCTATTGCTGACAAAAATGTGTTATTGTAAGTCGCTTTGGATAAAAGCGTCTGCCAAATGACGTAATGTAATGTAATGTAAATACACCTGTGCACTGCCAATACAGAGAGAGAGAGAGAGAGAGAGAGAGAGAGAGAGAGAGAGAGAGCATGTATTGAATACATGCTCTCTCTCTCTCTCTCTCTCTCTCTCTCTCACACACACACACACCCACACACACACACACACACACACACACACACACACACACGCATACACCAGCAAACACAGTGAAACAGTGTAGAGATGACTCATTGTTGCCATTATCAAGGCAAATAAGTTTGTTCAATGTGGTTTTCTACTGTCTTATTGTAGGTGGAGATAGGCCACATCAATGAAGTCCTACGTGGATTTATAACTTGACTGTCTTTATCACAGAAAGTCTCTGACCTAGAGCCATCTGTCTTTGATTCTCCACTGTTATGAACCTCTAACATCACAGGTGTTTCACAGAGAAAGTTTGATGTCTGCAGGGAGAATGTGCTGATGCAGTGATTTTGGGGGGGTGTTTTACAATAACATGTTGCATCACTTAGCAATTACACCCCCTTTATAACAAAGGGATCAATCACTCCTCCAATTGCAGACAGATGTGTTTGTGACAATAAAGACAGGCTTGTCTGTCCCTGTTTCAGATGTTGATTATCTCTCTCTTTGTGTAGCGTATCTTATGGTAAATGAAAAACAGGAACTTATAGATTTCCCAGAAATATATACATTTCAGACCAGTGAGCAGCCTACATTTCCTGTGAAATTTAAGCTATGGATTTCCCAAGAGACTGGCAAATCTGTTCATATGAAATTTTCTCAACAGACTAGTAAATTCTAAATCTGTACATTTCTAGGAAATAGAGTATGGATGACATATGTTTGTACTGAAGTGAAAGTGAAAGTGAAAGTGAATGACCTGTCAAACTGACAGGTCAGGCCAGTGAGCAGCCTGATGACATGTTTGTACTGTAGTCGTAGTATTCACCTTTAAAGGCACTTGAATATAGCATGATACCCATGTGTTTTACATAAGAATGTGTGGAACAAACTCAACTATCTGAAATATGAGGTACAATTGTCCTAGACTGTGTCAAGAGATAATGTGGCCCTAATGCTGAAAATCGCCCTAATGCTTGAAATCGGCCTTTGGAAATGCTGTAAATCTCTTGTGAAAAACACACCTTTACTCATGTGGATGAAAAGTATAGCAAATTTTTAATAAATTACGAGCTAAACAGAACAAGCAGGAAAACGACACCCTAGAATTAAAAGTTAACGGCGTTTTGGTTAAAGACCCCGCAGTGCTGGCCTGTACATTTAATTAATATTTTTCAATATTTTTTAATAGTGTATTAGAAATAACACAACTTTTAGCCCCCTCTGGTGTTTCACCCAGCCCAAGTGTGGATGCCCGGCCCCTCTTTGAGCTGGAAGAAATAACTGAGGAAGAGGTAAGACAAATCCTTGTATCGCTGAAACGCTCCAAGGCGAAGGACGCCTATGGCCAGCCCTAGACACTGATTTTATAAAAACATAACCATAATAAAACCAATCACCAAGTTAGTAAACCAATCAATCAGCTCAAAGGAAGTGCCATCATCCTGGAAGGTGGCCACGGTGACATAGATCTTTTAATCTGGTAGCGGGGTATCGGTAACTACAGGCCCATCAGCATCCTCCCCACCAGGTTTACCAATTATGAGAAAAAACGTCAGCATATTGTTATATGTGACATACGGTATGTCATTGATGATGTCAGCTAGTAAGTTAGTAGACGGACAAGCCCGTCTTTTATTGTCACACGGACACACCCAACACATGCATGCGGCCACAAACACACACTCATGCTGACGGTGGCCTGTGAAATTTGTCCTCTGCATTTAACCCATCCAGGCTTGTCCTTTCCTCCGGGGGGCAGGCCAGGAGCAGTGGTCGCTTTTTCTTTCCAGCGCCCGGGGACCAACTTCGGATGTTGTCGTCACTGGTCGGATGGCGATGACGATCTTCTGCATGTTTTTAGTGGGGGGGTTATGTACGGAGGAACCCCCTGGGGAGCACGGGGAGAACATGCAAACTCCACACAGAAAGGCCCTTTCGACGAGATAACCCACCTGGGCAGTAGGCACTGAAGATATGGGGGGGAACACAACCGCAGCGCCCACAGCGTCCCAGGCGAGAATCGAACTCAGGACCTTCTAGCTGTGAGGCGACAGCGCTAACGACTGCGCTACCGACTGCGCCACCGTACCCCCCTAACCACCGTACCCTCACTGATGATATTAAATCCAATCAATCAATGTATTACCGATGGTGTACTGGAATTTGAATGTCTGGGTTCCCTAGATTTTTGTGATTCAAAGTGGGGTCACAAGCCAAAAAAGGTTGGGAATGGGAACCCCTGGCTTAGAACATTATCATGGAACTTAGGCTATACATCATATACACACAACATAGGTTACACATACTAAGCATTTTACTAGATTATATAGCCTACATTGCGATCGATACTACACAAACATAACATATCTTTGGACTGTAGGAGGAAACAGGAGCACTGAGGGGAAACCCATGCAAACATGGGGAGAACATGCAAGCTCCACACACAGAAAAGACCGGAGAGGAGATTTGAACCCACGAACCTTCGTGCTGTGAGGAGTGTTAACTACTGAGCAAGGGAGCCTGAATTCGGGGCCCCCCATGGGTCAACTAGTATTAATTAATACACAGGACAAGATGTTACTATCCCTTGTGCCAAAATCCGAGGAAAAACACATTTAGAAGCCCAATCCAGAATAAAACAAGCTAACAGGCTAACAAACTAATAAACAAGACACAAATCACCAGTTACCTACCCTAGCCAACAGCAGTATGAAGCATGTCATTGGGGTTTTCAAGTGGGCACCTTCCTTCACCGACGTTTCGTTAAGTTAGGCCCACGACACCTCAAGAAGGCTTAACGGTGTAATCCAGCGTCCTGGAAACACCCCCCTCCATGCTACCACCGCACAACTGCATATTACCTCACTATCTAAGCCTAGCTATCCAGGTCGATTCGGTATGACATTCCTGACTACACCACCACTGTCAATGATTCAGCCCTGTTGATGCGGACCGTTAATCATGACCACCAACAAACAATCCCTAACTACACCACCACTGTCAATGATTCAGCCCTGTTGATGCGGACCGTTAATCATGACCAACAAACAATCCCTAACTACACCACCACCGTCAATGATTCAGCCCTGTTGATGCGGACCGTTAATCATGACCAACAACAAACAATCCCTAACTACACCACCACTGTCAATGATTCAGCCCTGTTGATGCGGACCGTTAATCATGACCAACAACAAACAATCAATCTGACCTTAGCGAGCTCCCCAGCTAGCATGTTTCCTCCTTATCCACAGCCATTCACTTGCTCGTTCTGCTGCCTGAGACATGTTGCTAACCGCAAGTTTCAGGCTCCGTCCCCGAATGCCCAACTCAGTTAGTAAGGCAATAACGGACTTTGCCACAAAACCACGGCAGCCCACCTCTACAGGCCGCACTCGAGCCCTCCAACCTCGCTGCTCTGCCTCTGCTGCCATTTCAGCATACCTAGCTTTCTTGCGCTCATAAGCCTCCTCAACTCGATCTTCCCACGGGACTGTGAGTTCGATAAAATAAACTCTCTTCTCTACCTCAGACCACAGTAACAAGTCCGGACGTAGCCGGGTGCTAACTATATGTATGTAATAATGATCATCATCATCATCATCATCATCATCATTAATTATATTAACAGAATAGGGCCCTTTTAATATTGACCTGAAAATATAATTCAATAATGAGAGACTAGAAAGTTTAACAAGCTTTAATGATACAACAAATTAATTTTGGCGTATGACTACATGATATGATGACGCTCTCCTGAGATGATGAGAGGGCGTCGTCAGTGAAGAATAGGATAGGAAATCGAAATCCCCCATAGGGAATTCTTCAATCAGGAGTCATGACGATGGTGGTGGTCAGGGGGGGAGGTGGGGCGAAAACAACTGCTTCAGTGATGATGATCAGCAACTGAGAATGACACATGGCACATACACAGCACATAGCAAACAGAGTGAAACATGGATCCTGATATACGCTGATTAGGTGATTGGGATCAGCTGGAAAGGAATAGCTTGGGCTGATTGGTTATTGCCACATGCAGCATGGTAAACTGTGAATGGATGAGGAGACAGCATCAATGAAAAGGGGACGAGCCTAACAATGAATGGGTTATACAACCTCAAGAAAGGGGGTGTGCACTGTGATATGACCTGAACTGGGCGTTAGCTGCTAAGTAGTCTTCATTATTGAAAATAGCCCAAGACATTATTACTGCCAGACTACTGTCAATAAAACCTATTCTCGTATTGTCCTCAAAATGACATCATGCAAAGTGATTTTTTTTGGGTGGTATTCTCAGTGTGGTATCTGTAAAAGATTAGCACCAACATTGAGTTTGATAGATTTAGATTTTTTTGTGCAGTGTCAAATTTAAAGACAAATTTACCAACCCCAAAAAGGCCCCCAAAAAGTGCTATTTTTGGGCCTCCGGCTATTTTTTTTTTTTTACAAAAAGCATGCATTTTATTACTTTCTCTGGGTTCTCTGTAGGCAAGGCTTCCAATTTTAAGATTTTACTTGTCATTACAAAACTGACGTCATTTTGATGACATAATTTCCATGTTTGGCATCAGTTCCATGTTTCCATTGGTATATCATTGAAATCACACAAAAAATTATAATTTGGTGTAAGTGAGCTCTATTGACCATAAATTCCAATAGAAAGCATAAGAATGGTCGTGATGGTTTGGAATGGAGTTGCTAACAAGGTACAACATAGAATTGGGTGAACATTTATACTTCATGGTGCTTTTATAAACAGTCAAACCAGACCGGGTCAATTTGACCCGGGAGGACAACAGGAGGAACTATTTTGAATAAAACACCCAAAATTAAATTTAATTAGTTCAAATTAATTTTATTTGTGAAGTGCATAGTATTGAACCACCCATGTGATTTTCTCACATTTTAGTCGTAATAATGGTTCATCAAATTTTATAGCAATCATTATTCATCATATACTCTTATTTTTTCAAGTATAGACATACACGCCCAAAAAACATAAATGGAGTGCACAATTAAATTAAATAGAAAGAAAAAACTGGGATGGGGAGATGTTGGGCAAGACAGGGAAAACAGAAGAAACATATCAAAATATAAAACAGTCTCTATATCAAAATGGATAACAGAGAGATGACTAATTGTATTCCTTTAGAGAAAATCATGTATGTTCTGAAAAACAGATTTGATGTATTCCTAAGTATTTGGCAACATTTTATTGAGTACATGAAAATATTATCCCTATACCAACTGTGGACTTGCTACGACTTCTGAACTGGTTCCACTATAGGTCAATAACAACATCTACAAAATATGGTTGAGATATCCCATTGTACTTCATGACATAAAAAAAAATATTATTTTATTTTCTATTATTATTTTCTATTACTGTTTTTTCTTTCTTTCTTGTCTACATTGAAAACTTTCAAATAAAATATACAACAAAATATATATATAAAACAGTCTGGATCAATGGTATTGAAAAATTGCAACCAGTTGCAAAATTGCAAATTTAAATAAAGGGTCAATTTCTCCATCATAAATAATCTTTTATAATTAAAATAATAATAATCAGACTGTAACCACTTCCTTGTTATTGTTTTCTTAGCAGCCAGGATTATTTTGAACAAATAGGCTACTTCTGTCTTTTAAACAGTCCAACTTCAAATGTGACTTCTTAACCTTTTACCCATGTGATTTTCTAGCAATTTGATGAAAGAAAACCAGAGGGTTGGAGCGATTACATCTTCAGAAGACATCAAGATCCAGGCCATTGTATCTTCATCCCCAAACTCAATATCAATGTCTTTTTTCATCTTCCACTTCTGCTCTGTGCAGCGTGCCAAAAAGCCGGTCCCAGTGTGTGAAGTATGGCGCGTAGTTCACCTTGAACTTGAGGTGGTGCAAGTCATGGTGCATGGCTCCTCCGTACAAACCGAGAGGCACCAGTCTATGTGGGGACCAGGGGAAGTTGTAGCCTGAGTGTCCGTCCACAGACAGAAAGATGTTGATGATGTAGAAGAGCATCTCGGTGAGCGGGTGGCAGTGCAGCAGCGTGGGGCTCACGGTGGCGAAGAAGCTGAGGCTCAGGGTCTCCCAGACACCCGAGTGTTCTGTGGTCAAGGAGAAGGGTGCTGTGAAGCGGTGGTGCTCCTTGTGGAACATCCGGTAGAGCCAGGGGATCTTGTGGTGCATCAGGTGCCACACAAAGTACTGCGTGTCGAACAGGAGGAGGCAGGCCAGCACATCCCTGACTACGGAAAAGGACCCAGGGGCCAGCGCAGGAAGAGCCATCGTGGGTCTCCAATACCAGTGCAGAATGGTGATGGGGAAGATGAAAAAGACATGGTTGAGGAAGATTTTGAGCAAGCATCTCTGGGCCGTCGTCCAGGTCATCCTGCTTTGGGGCTGGATCTTGAATTGCCGTAGCCGGGTCACTCTGGAGGAGAGTAGATCCAGACATAAGTAAGGCAGGCAGCAGCTCAGGAAAACAGCCAGTGAGAAGAAGAAGGCGAAAAATGGAGAGCTGAGGAGGTCCTGCTGTGCTCTTATCCAGTCCCACAGGGTCTGCAGAAGGAGCCTGTCTGAGTGTTCCATCCTTCCAGGTTGAGTGAGTGAAATGTCATACTGCACTGGAGAGGTCTACTTATATCTGACCAAGTATGATGTGCAACCCCCTCCTTATATGGGTTTCCCTGGACATCCCACATGAAAGACATTCTCCTTGGCAGTGGCCTTATTCATTCTTGGGGTATAGGCTAGTTTTACCCATAGATTCATAGATAGACCCTTGTGTTTTTACCTAAGCAGGAAGCGCCACCTTGTGGATGCAAAACGGTAACATTCTACCCAGATAGCAATGGACATGCTGTAAATCTCTTGTGAAAAACACACCTTTATTTACCATGTGGATGAAAAGTATGGCAAATTTTAAATAAATTACAAGGTAAACAGAACAAGCAGGAAAACG
This sequence comes from Poromitra crassiceps, assembly GCF_964638095.1. Lineage (NCBI taxonomy): Eukaryota > Metazoa > Chordata > Actinopteri > Beryciformes > Melamphaidae > Poromitra > Poromitra crassiceps. The sequence goes on from NC_139633.1 coordinate 22,749,137, forward strand.
ACACCCTAGAATTAAAAGTTAACGACGTAGTGCCGCAGTGCTGGCCTGTACATTTAATTAATATTTTTCAAATCGTGTATTAGAAATAACAAAACTTTTCGCCCCCTCTGGTGTTTCACCCAGCCCAAGTGTGGATGCCTAGCCCCTCTTTGAGCTGGAAGAAATAACTGAGGAAGAGGTAAGACAAATCCTTTCTATGAAATAGAGTATGGATGACATATGTTTGTACTGTAGTCGGAAGTGAAAGTGAAAGTGAATGACCTGTCAAACTGACAGGTCAGGCCAGTGAGCAGCCTACATTTCCTGTTAAATTTAAGCTATGGATTTCCCAACAGACTGGCAAATCTGTTCCTAGGAACTCTTCTCAACAGACTAGTAAATTCTAAATATGTACATTTCTAGGAAATATGTATATGTAATATTATGGATGACATATGTTTGTACTGTAATCGGAAGTGAAAGTGAATGACCTGTCAAACTGACAGGTCAGGCCAGTGAGCAGCCTACATTTCCTGTTAATTTTAAGCTATGGATTTCCCAACAGACTGGCAAATCTGTTCCTAGGAACTCTTCTCAACAGACTAGTAAATTCTAAATATGTACATTTCTAGGAAATATGTATATGTAATATTATGGATGACATATGTTTGTACTGTAATCGGAAGTGAAAGTGAATGACCTGTCAAACTGACAGGTCAGGCCAGTGAGCAGCCTACATTTCCTGTTAATTTTAAGCTATGGATTTCCCAACAGACTGGCAAATCTGTTCCTAGGAACTCTTCTCAACAGACCGCTAAATTGTAAATCTGTACATTTCTAGGAAATAGAGTATGGATGACATATGTTTGTACTGTAGTCAGAAGTGAAAGTGAAAGTGAAAGACCTGTCAAACTGACAGGTCAGGCCAGTGAGCAGCCTGATGACATTTTTGTACTGTAGTCATAGTATTCACCTTTAAAGGCACCTGTAGTTACACTATAAGTACACTCTTGTTACCCTGTAGTTACACTATAAGTACACTCTTGTTACCCTGTAGTTATACTATAAGTACAGTCTTGTTACCCTGTAGTTATACTATAAGTACAGTCTTGTTACCCTGTAGTTATACTATAACTAAGTACAGATCTTGTTACCCTGTAGTTATATTATAAGTACAGTCTTGTTACCCTGTAGTTATACTATAACTAAGTACAGATCTTGTTACCCTGTAGTTATACTATAAGTACAGTCTTTCTTGTTACCCTGTAGTTACAATCAATCAATATCAATCAAACTTTATTGCAGACTCCACCGTCCAAATAGACATACAGTCACATATAGTAAATAGACATAAAAACACACACCACAACAACAACAAAAAAAAACATTATAAGTAAGGGATAATGTATACTGAGCCGGTGATTACTGTGGAAATAATGACCGACAGGTGAATGATTTAGCCCGACGCGCAGCGGAGGGCTTAATATTCACCTGAAGGTCATTATTTCCAGTAATCACCGGCTCAGTATACATTATCCCGCTTAGAACACGGCCTACAACTAAATCATTCAATAATCTGACAAAAATAATTATTCAAATAGATTTTTTAATAGCGTTTTCAACACAAAGCGGTTTCATTCGTAATTGGCACACAAGACACCACAGCTGCAACTGGTTGGCTTAGTAGCGTCTGCGGACAAAATGCTCTTACCAACTGATTAATCCAGGTGTGGCAGAGCAGCGGTCGGTTGTCGAGAAATAATGACCGGTGAATATTGTTGATTGACCAATCAGAATCGAGTATTCGAGAGAGCCGTGTTCTAAGAGGCGATATATCACATATTAACAAAAAGTGCTTATGCAAATTCAATAAAAGGCATCTAAAGATAAGAACAGTAAATGCCATTAAAATGCCATTTAAAAGTGCTTTATACACATTCTATAAAAGGCACGAATACCAGTGTGTCCACATATAGGATTGGTATCTCCCAGAACTACACCTTGGGTTGGTCAACTGTATAATGAGATCATTCTGGGACCCCTGCAGTCTATGAACTTATACATTAGTCTTCTCAGGGTGGCCTGGAAGGTGTTTATCCCTAAGTCACAAAAAAGCTTGCTGGCACTACTACCCCTGGGCTTCTTGAGCAGGATTCTGAGACAGTCATTATAAGCAACCTTGAGTTTGCGCAAGCTCTCTTTCTTATATCTCACCCAGAGAGGGGCCGTGTACATAGGGGTGCAGTAAGCTCTAAACAGGTTCACCTTCACTTCATCAGAGCAGTAGTGAAATTTTCTCACTAACACATTGGCTTGGACATAATAGCATTCTTCTCTGTCTAAGCATGTCAGCATCATCCTCCATCTTATCATTGATGATGTGGCCTAGATATTTTACATTGGTACACACAGACAGGGTTTTACCAGACAAATAGAAACCTGGGAAATTAAGATGTTGATCCGCCTTGGTCCTACATATCATTATTACACTCTTTTTGGCATTATACTTGATGTCAAACTTGACCCCATAGTCTGAGCATATGTTGAGAAGCTGTTGGAACCCTGCACTACTGGGAGATATAATGGCCAGATCATCAGCGTACATGAAATGGTTGATTAAGGTGTTACCCATTATGCACCCTGTTCTACAACCTCTCAACTGCCTTGACAGGTCATCCATGTACAGGCTGAATAGGCCTGGGGATAGAAGCCCTCCCTGCCGTACCCCATTACCAACTCTGAAGGGAGAGGATGAGATACTCCCCCATTTTACCTGCATAGTCTGCCTGTCGAACCAATATGCCAGGATACGTATGATGTTACCTGGAACACCCCTATGCTTCAGCTTGGTGAAGAGCTTGTGATGGTTGACTCTGTCAAACGCCTTAGAGGCATCAATAAAGCCATAAATGCCATGTGTTACCAACCCTGTAAGACAGATGGACAGCAACACAGCAACCCTAGGGCTGGCTAGCTTCAGGTGCTCTGCAGTAATGTTATCCTTGCCACATGCTTTGTTATCCGCTAGTTGCCTTATGGCTTGGGAAATCTCATAGGGGCTGATGTGTACCACTTCCTCCTCTATGTTGCCTGTACAGTAGGGCTCGCTTCTGACACAGTTGAACAGAGCAGCATAGTGCTGCCTCCATAGTTCAGTTATATTTTCTCCACCAGATACACCCTCAATGTTACATGGCAGTGCTGTTTTACCCCTATTTATATTTTTAACTTCTTTCCAGAAGCCAGTGACATTGCTGTCAAGCAGTTTTCCAGCCATAGAGTCAGCTCTCAAGGCTTGCTCATGCTTGCCAACAAAGCGCACTGCATATTTGTATCTAGCATTGGTTAGCTTTTTATGCTCTAGAACAGGCCCCTGTCTAGGTCTGCCAGCAATAACCCAGGCCTTAGCTTCTGCACGGGGGCCAGCTACATATCTATTCCACCCAGGCTTGGTGTTTTTAGCTTTGCCAAGGTGAGTGAGTAGAGGTCTGCTGGCCTCTAATAAGGCATACACAATACAATTGTACATTTCACAGAGGTCATCACAGAGAGGTGTCATTACAATTGACATTGGAGCAGAGAATGGCATTCATAGGTAAATGTATTTTGCTCAAGAGTGCATCTGATTTCCCACAATAAAATAATACATCCTCTGAGGAGAGTTTAGACCAGCCTATCTTAGCCTCACTTGCACTATTGTCCTCCCTCATTATCTCAGGGAGACTGCCAGTGTCAAGTGTGATCTCAATGGGGAAATGATCAGTTGTAGTAGCCTCATACAGTACTTTCATAGGCCCAAGTGTTGCATGAGCATCTGCAGTACATATCAGATGATCAAGCCAGCTGGTTGTTCTGTGTTCTATAAGTACAGTCTTGTTACCCTGTAGTTATACTATAAGTACAGTCTTGTTACCCTGTAGTTACACTATAAGTACAGTCTTGTTACCCTGTAGTTACACTATAAGTACAGTCTTGTTACCCTGTAGTTACACTATAAGTACAGTCTTGTTACCCTGTAGCTATACTATAAGTACAGTCTTGTTATCCTGTAGTTACACTATAAGTACAGTCTTGTTACCCTGTAGTTACACAGTCTTGGTACCCTGTAGTTACATGGTTATTTGCGGGCTGTATTCTAAAGCATTACCGATTTTTTCTTTGTTTGTCTTTCATCATAAGATAAGGAATTCAGGTCAAATTTAGCTACAACATGCCAATTGGTTATGAGAAAACGAATAGGCTATTTCCAATTACCAATGAAAACATAAAACTTAGTATTTCATTATTACTTCATTCTTCCTTCCTTCGAAGGAAGAATGACTGATGAGTCTCACGTTGAGGCTATTATTACTATTATTTGGTAACTGATTTTTCCACTTTACTCACAAGCACTATTCTTATCAATCAATGTAGGCATTCCAGTGAAACTTAGATGGAGATGGGCATTTTGAGAATCACTGTATATATTTACTGTATGTCATTTTAATAGTTAAAAAAAGAGAGACAGAGAGATAAGAATTCACATATAGGCGATATATATGTTTTCCAAGATTGAATAGTTTGACTGTGCACACATCTTAATTGTAGAAGTTATGAAACTTTCACTCTCTTGTTTCATTATGAATCCTAGAATAGCCTACTGTAACGTTATCTCTCTATCATCCCAGGCCACTCCCCACACCAGTGGTTCTCAAACTTTCTCATGTCAAGGACGCCTAAACTGACACAATTTAGACCATGTAGGCTACCCCCATTTGATAATATTTTGGCCCAGGGTCCCCCATCTGATAGGATGTTTACTTTTAGATGTTTCATTACAGAACTTGTATGAAAGCCATGACCATAATAGTCATACATTCTGTTATTGTGTTACTTATTAATTGAATTAATAGTTAAAATAAAGTTTTTGTTGGGGACCCCCCCTCAAGGAGCCCTGGGGGTCTCTGGACCCCACTTTGAGAACCACTGCCCTACAGCAGCATGTATGCTTTGATGCATTGATGTTACAAGCATAAGAATGGTCGTGATGGTTTGGAATGGAGTTGCTAACAAGGTACAACACAGAATTGGGTGAACATTTATTACTTCATGGTGCTTTTATAAACAGTCAAACCAGACCGGGTCAATTTGACCCGGGAGGACAACAGGAGGAACTATTTTGAATAAAACACCCAAAATTTAATTAAATTAGTTCAATTTAATTGTATTTGTGATGGGCATAGTATTGAACCACCCATGTGATTTTCTCACTTTTTTTTTATTGACAGTCATAATGGTACATTAAATTTGATAGCAATCATTATTCATCCTGTACTCTTATTTTTTCAAGTATAGACATACAAGTCCAAAAAACATAAATTGAGTGCACAATTAAATTAAATAGAAAGGAAAAAACTGGGATGGGGAGATGTTGGGCAAGACAGGGAACACAGAAGAAACAGATCAAAATATAAAACAGTCTCTATATCAAAATGGATAACAGAGATGACTAATTTTATTCCTTTAGAGAAAATCATGTATGTTCTGAAAAACAGATTTGATGTATTCCTAAGTATTTGGCAACATTTTATTGAGTACATACAAAAATTACCCCTATACCAACAGTGGACTTGCTACGACTTCTGAACTGGTTCCATCATCAGGTCGAGTGGACACTATAGGTCAATAACAACATCTACAAAATATGGTTGAGATATCCCATTGTACTTCATGACATAAAAAACAACAACAATTCTATTATTATTTTCTATTACTGTTTTTTCTTTCTTTCTTGTCTACATTGAAAACTTTCAAATAAAATAATATATATATATATATATATATATATATATATATATATATATATATATATATATATATATATATATATATATATATATATATATATATATATATATATATATATATATATTTATATAAAACAGTCTGGATCAATGGTATTGAAAAATTGCAACCAGTTGCAAAATTGCAAATTTAAATAAAGGGTCAATTTCTCCATAATAAATAATCTTTTATAATTAAAATAATAATAATCAGACTGTAACCACTTCCTTGTTATTGTTTTCTTAGCAGCCAGGATTATTTTGAACAAATAGGCTACTTCTGTCTTTTAAACAGTCCAACTTCAAATTTGACTTCTTAGCCTTTTACGATCCAGTCCATTGTATCTTCATCCCCAAACTCAATATCAATGTCTTTTTTCATCTTCCACTTCTGCTCTGTGCAGCGTGCCAAAAAGCCGGTCCCAGTGTGTGAAGTATGGCGCGTAGTTCACCTTGAACTTGAGGTGGTGCAAGTCATGGTGCATGGCTCCTCCGTACAAACCGAGAGGCACCAGTCTATGTGGGGACCAGGGGAAGTTGTAGCCTGAGTGTCCGTCCACAGACAGAAAGATGTTGATGATGTAGAAGAGCATCTCGGTGAGCGGGTGGCAGTGCAGCAGCGTGGGGCTCACGGTGGCGAAGAAGCTGAGGCTCAGGGTCTCCCAGACACCCGAGTGCTCTGTGGTCAAGGAGAAGGGTGCTGTGAAGCGATGGTGCTCCTTGTGGAACATCCGGTAGAGCCAGGGGATCTTGTGGTGCATCAGGTGCCACACAAAGTACTGTGTGTCGAACAGGAGGAGGCAGGCCAGCACATCCCTGACTACGGAAAAGGACCCAGGGGCCAGCGCAGGAAGAGCCATCGTGGGTCTCCAATACCAGTGCAGAATGGTGATGGGGAAGATGAAAAAGACATGGTTGAGGCAGATTTTGAGCAAGCATCTCTGGGCCGTCGTCCAGGTCATCCTGCTTTGGGGCTGGATCTTGAATTGCCGTAGCCGGGTCACTCTGGAGGAGAGTAGATCCAGACATAAGTAAGGCAGGCAGCAGCTCAGGAAAACAGCCAGTGAGAAGAAGAAGGCGAAAAATGGAGAGCTGAGGAGGTCCTGCTGTGCTCTTATCCAGTCCCACAGGGTCTGCAGAAGGAGCCTGTCTGAGTGTTCCATCCTTCCAGGTTGAGTGAGTGAAATGTCATACTGCACTGGAGAGGTCTACTTATAGGCTATCTGACCAAGTGTAGTGATGATGTGCAACCCCCTCCTTATATGGGTTTTACTGGGACATTCACCTAAGGAAGCGCCACCTTGTGGATGCAAAACGGTAACATTCTACCCAGATAGCAATGGAAATGCTGTAAATCTCTTGTGAAAAACACACCTTTACTCATGTGGATGAAAAGTATGCCAAATTTTAAATAAATTATGAGGTAAACAGAACAAGCAGGACAACGACACCCTAGAATTAAAAGTTAACAACGTTTTGGTTAAAGACCCCGCAGTGCTGGCCTGTACATTTAATTAATATTTTTAAAATAGTGTATTAGTAACATAAAGAAAAGAAGTCGCACACTCAAAATCTCCTCTGCTGTGTTTTAATGGTTACACCAACATGTTTCGGCAAGAGTGCCTTCGTCAGGGTGCAGTGACGAAGTGACTGCACCCTGACGAAGGCACTCTTGCCGAAACATGTTGGTGTAACCATTAGGGATGTCAATTTTCGGTTAATTTCACTTTCGATTAACCGACGCTAATAATCGATTAACCTATCGGTTAATTCATAATTTTTTAATATTAAAAAAAAAATTTTTTTTTTTTTTTTTTTTTTTTTTTGTCTATTTACTCAATGAACTCATGCCCAAACAAGGCGTGTCTATTTAGATGCTGAAATGTTAATGCTTTTTGTGTTAGAATTTCTAACACAAAAAGCATTAACAAGCATTAACAAAAAGCATCAACATTTCAACACAAATTCTTTTTGTGTTAGAATTTCTAACACAAAAAGCATTAACATTTCAGCATCTAAATAGACACGCCTTGTTTGGGCATGAGCTCATTGAGTAAATAGACCAAAAAAAAAAATTTTTTTTTTTTTTTTTTTTTTTTTTTTTTTTTTTTTAAATATTAACTGATAGACCGACAGCAATAACCGAACAACGACGTTAGCGACGGTTAATCGATTAACGGTTAACCGTTGACATCCCTAGTAACCATTCAAACACAGCAGAGGAGATTTTGAGTGTGCGACTTATTTTCTTTATGTTACTTTGACTTTACATTAGTCTGCACCTCTTCAAACTTTTTGGGTGTGCTCCACTCTATATACTTAAAATAGTGTATTAGAAATAACAAAACTTTTCGCCCCCTCTGGTGTTTCACCCAGCCCAAGTGTGGATGCCTAGCCCCTCTTTGAGCTGGAAGAAATAACTGAGGAAGAGGTAAGACAAATCCTTTCTATGAAATAGAGTATGGATGACATAGTAAGTAAGTAAGTAAGTAAATAATTTATTTCTGTCAATTTTTCAGTTTCACATGAATGCATTACAGTAATAATGTGCGTTTACATATAGGAGACCGAAAAGGTGTAGGCTGAAGCCGCAGCTTATAAATGCCTACAATGTTTGTATTGTAGTTGGAAAGTGGTTGAAAGTGAACGTGAATGACCTGTCAATCTGACAGGTCAGGCCAGTGAGCAGCTTACATTTCCTGTTAAATTTAAGCTATGGATTTCCCAACAGACTGTCAAATCTGTTCCTAGGAACTTGTGATGGAAAAATTGCTGAAATGCCCTGCTGATTCATCAATAATTGTATCTGTCAGGACATGTGCTGGATGTGTGTAGCAGTACTAAATATCTGGGCCACATCATTAATGATCATATGAGTGATGACGATGACATGTATAGACAGCGACGTATGTTGTATGCACAAGCAAATATGCTGAGAAAGAAGTTTTATTTCTGCTCTGAAGAGATTAAGATAACCCTGTTCAAAGCCTATTGTACATCGCTTTATACTGCCCCCTTGTGGGTCAAGTTTAACAGGCTAGAATTCAGAAACTGCAGGTGGCCTACAATGACTGTATGAGAATACTGCTTGGGAGGCCAAGGTGTTGTAGTGCCAGTGAAATGTTTTGTGGTGTCGGGGTCAATACCTTTCATGCCCTTCTGAGAAACCTGACCTATACATTTATTTGTCGTCTGAATGTTTCTCAGAATATCATAATCTTGCTTCTGACTCAACCCAGTCTTAGTGCAATTAAGTGTCCAGCACTTGGGCTCATTGGTACAGGCCCTTATTGTAGTATTTTTTGATGTGCTGATGTTAATTATTTAATTGTTTGATGTTGTGTTGTTGTTTTTTACTGTGTGTTTTTATTGGACCTTGTGTCTGCTAATAAAGATTGATTGATTGATTGAATAATGAGATATCCGTTTCAAGTGTTTTTAGGAGGTTTTTATTCTAGATTAACATCTGTGCACAGAAGTCTCCCCGACCACGTTGTCAGACAGGAGCCCCGAATCATAGTTACAATTCATCATATACTGAAACTATGACACCCCCCCCCCCCCCCCCCCCATCTGGAGGGAAGTACTTTTCCACTTCATACAACCTCTCCCCAACTCAGTATTATTACTTCATTCTTCCTTCCTTTGAAGGAAGAATGACTGATGAGTCTCACATTGAGGCTATTATTACTATTAGTTGGTAACTGATTTTTCCACTTTACTCCACAAGCACTGTTCTTATCAATCAATGTAGGCATTCCAGTGAAACTTAGATGGAGATGCGCATTTTGAGAATCACTGTATATATTTACTGTATGTCATTTTAATAGTTAAAAAAGAGAGACAGAGAGATAAGAATTCACATATAGGCGATATATGTTTTCCAAGATTGAATAGTTTGACTGTGCACACAACTTAATTGTAGAAGTTATGAAACTTTCACTCTCTTGTTTCATTATGAATCCTAGAATAGCCTACTGCAGTGGTTCTCAAACTTTTTCTGTCAGGCCCCACTTTGGAGGAAGAAAATCTTTCGGGCCCCACCGCTCCAACAAAATTGAAACAAAACGGTCCAAGTTTGACTTTTATTGACATAATGACCATTCATTTCTATATTCTGGCTGTTTTGCACTGCACATCTTTTCAAAAACAATAACAATAAAGTGCAACCTCTACAAAACAAAATAAATTCAAATATCTTAATTGTGAGTTCAAGTCACTATCACTGTATTAAGGGCTGCAATGAGCCTGTTTTCCACTGCAAATCTTTTCAAAACAATAATAAGGTGCAACCTGCAGAAAATAATAAGTGCAGACATTTGTGAGAACTCAAGTTTTCTCAGCATTAAGGGCTGCAATGAGCCTGTTTTCCACTGTAAATCTTTTCAAAAGAATAATAAAGTGCAACCTGTGCAGAAAATAATAATAACTGTGAGGACTCAAGTTTTCTCAGTATTAAGGGCTGCAATGAGCCTGTTTTCCACTGTAAATCTTTTCAAAGGAATAATAAAGTGCAACTTGTGCAGAAAATAATAATAATAATTGTGAGGACTCAAGTTTTCTCAGTATTGGATGATAGAGAGATAATGTTACAGTAGGCCCTACTGTAACATTATCTCTCTATCATCCCAGGCCACTCCCCACACCAGTGGTTCTCAAACTTTCTCATGTCAAGGACGCCTAAACTGACACAATTTAGACCATGTAGGCTACCCCCATTTAATAATTTTTTTGGCCCAGGGTCCCCCATCTGATAGGATGTTTACTTTTAGATGTTTCATTACAGAACTTGTATGAAAGCCATGACCATAATAGTCATACATTCTGTTATTGCGTTACTTATTAATTGAATTAATAGTGAAAATAAAGTTTTTGTTGGGGACCCCCCTGGATCCCCCCCTCAAGGACCCCTGGGGTTCTCTGAGAACCACTGCCCTACAGCAGCATGTATGCTTTGACGCATTGATGTTACAAGGGGAACTGCATGGGCGGTCTCTCATGGGTGGAGCGCGCACTGCCAGGAAATGTGTGTCGAGTAGAGAGGTGTTAACCAGCTCTGTATGGTAAACGGATCTTTACACAAGAATTACACAAGAATCAGATGCATTCAGATCATTAGTAGGTTGCTTTTCACACTACTCCAGGCTACGTTTTGTCGTTATGGGCTTTCTCAAAGATCAGCGCAAAGAAGGCAAGTTTGTATCAACTTTTCATCTCTGTCCCAAACTTGTCCTCGACACTTCTAACGTGGGATGCTTTCTTGCTACATTGTGTCCAAGTTTCTGAACATGATCTCTGCTGTAAACCATCATGCAATGTTATTAGCCGACATTTTGTAATAGCTGTGTTCGTGATCAGCGTGACGTCAATGCCACCCAAAAATGCGTAACCCCGCGGAAGTTAGTTGTGCCAAACAAACGTTAATATCTCAAAAAGTATAGCCTACGTCACATCGCTTATATTTTGACATTCTGAGTGAGAGCACTGCAGAATTAGCTCAAGAGTTTGATGTATAATATATTCATGTCGTGTTAAAGTTGTGTGAACTGCCGCAGTTTTTAAATTGTAAACACGGTCAGCCGGCTAGAGTCAGACGCTCAAACAGATCCCTCGTATAGCAACATGCTTCCAGAGGCATACAGAGTTTGTTAGTTTACAGACAGAAATGTGACTCATGGCTTGGATAACGTTACTTTTCCGTGATGATCATGAGCAGGACACTATTTTGTTGCTAAGACAACTGGTGGTAACCCATGGCAGTGTGTCTAAACTATGGTAGCCTCACACTGTCTTACAAGAACCCCAATTTATAAGTATTCAGCCTCTTTTAATTGACTTATTTTGACTAAATTTTCTGTAGCAATTAGCTCAAATATTTCTAGAACACATGGTTTATGTTTGTTTGGATGGATTTAACTATGTAACTATTGGAAATCATCCAACTCATGGGAGAGATGATTGGAAAGTGGCTCTGTGGCCTTACATGCACAGCCATTAGCTACATAGCCTAACTGTAATTTTCAAAGTCAGAGAGAGGAACTAGTCTAGTAGTCTTAGATCTTACAGTGAGCTCATGATGTAACCTTCCTGTGTAATTTCTCATATATATAAGGAAGCCCTTTCCAAAGCCCTATATGCCCTTCAAATTAAAGGTTAAATCATAGTTTCAGTAAACAATCAATCCTCTATTACATACATTTTAAAAGGCTTCTTGTCTCTTTACATTTGACTAAAACATCACATACGCAGGAACCTTATGCAATTTCCTTTCCTCTTCTTCTCTACAATATTGCATTGCTTGCTGGTTTGGTAATGAAGTTCAAAATAATGTATGTCAATGTCAATGCTATCCAAAACATCTTACTTACATGCTCAGTAATAATAAATGATCTCTTGGTACACAAACTTTATTGGTACATTTGTGTGTGTGTGTGTGTGTGTGTGTGTGTGTGTGTGTGTGTGTGTGTGTGTGTGTGTGTGTGTGTGTGTGTGTGTGTGTGCGCGCGCGTGCGGGCGGGCGTGCGGGCGTGCGTGCGTGCGTGCATGCATGCGTGCGTAGAGAGAACAGGATGTAAATGTTAACCGGTGGGCACTAAATTTGGCTATCACAGAAAGTTGAAGTTCCTCTCTAGTCTAAAGGGCTCGATCTTCCTTTCCTGTTACGCAGTTTGATACTGGACTGTAGTGCGTCACTCCGCCCACTGCCTATATTTAGAGGTACAGTCTGTGCTCCCTCATGATGGGTGGAGACTGAGAGCACTCAACAAAAATAACTATACAGAATTGTCTTCATGCTATGACTTTCATCCACCTTATGGTATATACATGATGTTTTAAATACTGTTCTGGGGGGGACGGCGATTTAACTCGTGACTGCTTACATGATATCTCTTCTCTAGTAATCCCATTTGCATGTTTGCGTTTCAGGTTCTGGGTTGCAGCCCATCAGCCTCGTGTGAGCTGCCTCAAGGTGTATGGAGTCCTGGACGTACCATATAGGTGAAGATGCAGGGGGCCATTGCACGAGTGTGTATGGTGGTGGCCGCTGCCATATTGAACCATCCGTTGCTCTTTCCTCAAGAGAACTCCACACTCCCGGAGCAGGACGAGGAACTGATCGCTCGCATGCGGGAGCATGAGGAGAGGCTGCAAATGGAGCAGGCCAGGCTGGACAAGGAGCTTTCACAGCTGGACTCCAAGCTAGAAGAAAGCAGCTCAGAGGACGAGGATGGTTACGGCTCGTACTTCTGGTACACCCTCTCCCTGGTCATATTCTTGACTATTGAAGTGGCCAGGGTGGATCTCGCTGACACAGAGAGCCGGCCAGTTGAGGATGAAGACATATATTCAGAGAGCGGAGCCGTCAGCTCCAGGACATTGGCGCTAGATAAGGATATCCTGAGCAACTTCTGTGACAGATGCATCTACACTTCAGCCCATGAAAACTGGAGGGTGAGGGAGTTTGTGGAGGGTTTTGCCGATGACCTGCTGGAATCGCTGAGGAGTGTTTGTGACAGGGAGGCAGACATGGAGGTGGGGGACTTTGTGGGGGTTGGGAGTATGTTTGAGTCCTGGAAGGTGAGCAAGCCTCTAATGTGTGACCTTCTTGTGCCTTTCTCTCCCCCGGAGCCGTACTCGTTCCAGTTCAATCTGTGGTGCGGCCCCTCCAGTGACATGCCCCCGGACATGCAGGGCTGCGGCACCATCAAGGTGGCCAGGTTGGGGGAGGACGAGGAGGGCTGTCTCTGTGGTTCCGCTAACCTGGGAGACGACATGCTTTGTCTTTTGCACAGTAAGAATGACAAGGTCAGGGTAGACCATAGTCCCGATGAGCTGTTGTGCTCCAAGGACACACCGTACTTAGCCAAAGATCAAGTCATGAAGTGGTTTCAGATCTCGGTCACCAAAGCGTGGGGACGCATCTCTCACAAATACGAGTTTGAGGTCACTTTTCGCAACCTGGACGCCGCCGGTGCTCTGAAGATCAGATTCCGCTCGGGGAAAGTCATCGTGATGAACATCATCCCTGTTGTCCAGCTGGAGGAGACAGATGCTTACTTTGTCTCACACTTTCCATCCGACTGCGACAGCTCTCCGGACCCATATTGGCACCTCTCCTTCGCTGTCTACGAGAGGAACTTACTCAAACATGTGGCTAAAAGCCTACCAGACAATTCCTGTCATCTACACTGCCTTCAGATAGTTACTTTCCTCCACAGAAAGCAGATCGGACTCACGGGGAAGAGTGCTCTGACTACCTACCACCTAAAGACTGCTCTGTTGCACCTGCTGATCAGTAAAAGCCCTTCCGAGTGGGGCGTCGAGAGGCGGGAGCACAGGCTTCGGGATGTCCTTGGCTTCTTGCAGAGGAGCCTACAGGAGAAGAGACTTCACCATGTTCTGATTGGGAACAGCCAAGTGCCAGAAGAGGTCCGGGTTCCCGAGATATTTCGTACGTCAGAGCCCATCAATCTGTTCCGGCCTCTGGTGTTGCAGAGGGAGCTTTATGCAGACACAGTCCGACACTTCCAGGAGATGTTGAGGAATGCACCTGTGCTTATACAAGAGTACACACCTCTCTTATTGAATGGAGGCATCCGTCACAGACTAGATGAAAGTTTGTGAGCACTTTGGCCCAGTTTGTTATACATACAATGTCCTATTTTTGTAAGACAGCTTCAATATAGTCTCGAGGGGTGGGTCTGACCACGCGAGACTAGCTTCAATAGGTAGCACTTATTTAAATGTCATTCAACGTGTTACCTAGTTAAGACATGATCATGTCACAGATGATTGCACAAGATACTGAAGCACTGAAAAGATGAACATAGCCTAGAGTTATTATTACATTATGATTAATATCAAGACATGTAGTGGTTTTGCTGAAGCTGCTTTATGAACCCTTGACAATGTAATCAGTGTTCTGGGAAACCTGTTTCCTAAGCTATTGGTCAGATTGCTTCACAGAATTCAGAGCACCAGTGTATTAGTGTGTTCTAATATTTGTCATGTAAAGCTTAGTGGCAAGAGATGGTGTACTGTATATCAGGGGTTTTCAAAGTCTGAGACTGTGGGCTTCCCCTCAGACGCTGACGCTTGAACAAAGCCCCCCCCCCCCCCCCCCCCCCATGATTATGTTATTTGATCCCACTCAACAATTGAACTAAGATAACCTGTTTTTGCTGCTGTTTCTGACTCTGGGAAAAATGGTCAAATACCCCAAAACGACGTATCTCTGAACTAACCAAATCACACACATTTAGGCTATTCTATGTGGCCTCCTTTTGATAATGTAATATTTCACTGCCATTCGCTCACTGAGCCTCCCCTGAAACCGTTTGGAACCCCTCTGGGGAGGCCCGCCTCCCACTTTGATAACCCCTGCTGTATATCATCCAAGACTTGATGGGTATATCATATACAACAGTATTCTAACATGACTGTTACCAAATGCCTTCTGGATTCTATAAGACTGTTTGTCAATCTTACAAGTCATGCTGCCCCTTTTAGAAGCATAACTTGAGGGGAAGGTATTCAAGAATAGACACTCCTGTTAGTAGAGAACTACTTGACGGATGATAATTTTAGAAATTCCTGTCACCACAACCACTTGAGAAAAGACAAAGCACATTAACAGGTGACAAATGTTACACATTGCTTTACAAAATACCTCTCATACTGTGCCTATTGTAAGAGTTATAATTTACTGTACAGTGTACTGTTGCAAAGTCTCCTTTTTTTTAATGCTATGCTGTTGCTAATACTGATGACAGCTATAAAGATTTCATGTAAAATGTTGACTCCTTGTTTTATATTGCTTACATTAAGCATCATATTGCCATGTGACATTGATACACACTGATGTCACCGTTTGCTCCACTTCATGTAATGGGAGCAGAGGATAATGTAGTCTTTGTGTATGGTAATAACAGGCATAATCAAGTCCACATTCATGGAGCTATTACATGTACCAGTTTATTGCAAAAGATTACTGCACTTTGAAAATGATCAGAAATGTATAAAATTGATTATATTGAAAACACGTTCACATATTAATCGTGAATCACATGATTATTTACCACATTCCCATCACCATGATGATTCCATGACAAAATGCTCATTCTGCAGGGTCCCTTAAATTATTTCCTCTTCAATGCAATACGGAAACACGTTAACACGTCTTGGTCTTAACAGAAGCATGATTCTTAATACTTAAAAAACCAGAAAAATAGACCTGTGATCCAGATTATCACCACAGCAAAGAACATGAATACAAAATAAAACGGGACGGTTGAAGCGTTGAGTTGGCTTTTCCCTACAGACCGTAGTCATAGTTGGGCTTCCCTTCCATGTAGCTCTTGTAGAAGGCCTTGTAGGTGTCGATGCTGTGCATGGTGGCTTTGACGGTAGGGTCCTCAAACATGCGCTCAACCCACTTCTTCAGCTCTGGTGTTTCATCCAGGCAGCTGAGAAGAGCAAGCAAATCAAATCATTCACATAAGACAGTAGAACACTTAGGACATTAGTGACACTGAAGACATCTGTGCACTTTTCAAATGTCATCAAGGAATGATGACAGGAAGAGCCCCGAAAAGCCCCATTTACACTGGACAAAAAACCCGCTAACATCTGACTTTTGTCTTCAGTGTGAAAGGGTACAATCGGCTTTCATTCGGGGGTGAAATAACTGCAGTGTGCTCCAGCCTCGATCAGCAGCGATCCGTCCCTTTTCCGGTGCGATGCTGCGTCGGGACCCCCTCAACGGATGATGACTCAGTGTCACTGTACTCACGTTAACTTTCTGAGTGTTGAGCAGCATTAGAATTGTCCGATTGAAAAGTAGGCTATCAAGCAGGGTGCAAAATAAAAAAAAATACCACCAGCCACATGGCTAGTAGTGAATGCAGGTAAAGCAAATCTACCAGCCACTTGTATATTTGACCAGCATTTGGCTGGTGGCTGGTGCTAACTTTGTGCCTCTTCAGTTCCAATTATCCCACTCCTGATACACATTTTTGAACCAACCAGCACTCAGCTCGACAAATGCGCACTGCTGGCACTGCTCAAACTGGACTTATTTCAGTTATTACTTATATTATTTTACCTCACACGCACGGCTAGCCTCTGCTCTGGGTCAATTGACTCTCCACCTCTTCTTCAGGTGTGGTGCTCAAAGTGGACTCAAAGTGTGCCACAGACATCCTGAAGTAGGTCCGAAAGCGGCTCTTATAATAATCACAACTTATTTTGTTTACGAACGTTTTCAGAACGGGAGGTGGACTGTCCGGTTGAGTACAGAGCTACTGTATCACCAAATGACAGACATGACACGATGCGCACATTAGATGCATTACAGAGCATTTTAGATCAATTTACATACCGTACATTGATTTTTATGGTGTGCCAACCATGCTGATATTGTGGCACCAGTATATAAAAAAACAGTATATTATATTTTCATTGTCTTACTAGTACAATTTGGTATTTTAGTTACAGTATCTCAGCTTGTGCCTATTACATGTTCAATGTCAGTCTGTCTCCTAAAGTCATTTCCTGCAAAGGATCAATAAAGTATCTAATCTAATGAATACTTACTGCTTCAGTTCAAAGATCTCCAGTCTCTCAAACCACGGCCACATCATGTAATCGATCATTGTAACAGAATCACCGGCAAAGTACTTTGTTTTCTTATTAACCAAGTCCTGAAAAAGAAAGAAAAAAGTATTTACCAACCTTGTATAAAACATTCTATAGCACTGTAAATCATCTGCGTACATAGCAAATATAAAACGTTCACATAAATGATTATCTAAACATAAAATATTCTCTAACTGAACTTAATCAACATTCATTGTCTTTAACTGCTTATTTTAATTCATTTAAACCTGGGCATCTTCAATCCACCAAACATGCATGTATGTAGAAAGTAGGAGGCAAGATAATGTACCTCATTTAATTGGGCAAACTTCACTTTCAGTTCAGCTTCCAGTGCTGACACATCATCACCATTCTTTCTCCCCATTGGGATCTTGTAGAAGTATGGTGTTATCTGTAGAAAGAAAACATGTCCAGAATGGATTAAATGTATTGATGTCATGATGAATACGATTGTATGATAACAGTAGCAATAAGCTCAACAAGCCTTGAACTGGCTTTTGGCATCTCTCATTTGATAACATACCTTGGAATAATTCTCCAGCATCATCTTCTGTTGAGCTTTTTCAAAGGGATTTGAAGGAAGCAGCTTGTTGTCAGAGTAGACTTCATCCAGGTATTCACATGTGATTGGAGACTCGTATATCACCTGGCCAGCAGGTGTCTCCAATGTTGGGACAAGGCCAAGAGGATTCTTCTCAAAGTACCAATCAGGTTTGTCCTTCAGATTAATGTTGATGGTGTCATGCCTGAGGAAACAAACTAAAAATTATACAGCCGTAAGATCGTACAATGCTGCTGAATTTGGAAATGTAATCAAAATCTGTAAACAAAATAGAGTGTTTTTACATTCAAATACAGCTTTAGTACACTCATAATAATGAACGTAAATTTTCATTACTTGATCCCTTTGGCGTGAAGCACTAGTCGGGCCCTCTGGGCATACGGACAGAATCTCATGCTGTAGAGTCTGATGTGGCCCTTAGCCACTGGACCAGGTGCAGCACTTCCTGAAAGACAATGTATTCACACATAATCAAGATCCTGCAACTAGAGCGCGTAGTTTCATGTTTGCCAAGGTCACTGTTGTCTAGAAGGTCAGTTATGCCCCACCCTGCCCCACCCATTAGAGGTATGCACATAGAGATTAACAAAACAAGGCTAGGTCGAAACCTAGCGTATGGCCAGCGCGGAAAAGCGTTGACGAGCCTGTTGGTTGTATCAGGCAGCAGCATTGTTAATGTGGAAGGCTCTGTACTTGAATTTAATAAAACATAATCCATTCATACACAATAACTTTGTGAGGTGTGTGTGTGTATTTATTGTAAAAAATATAAAAGATGTGCATTTGTCGCATTAAAAAGGACCCCACCCCTCTGTATAGCCTCATGGTGCCTTCTCTTCAACTTCTATTGTTCTAATTACATCTCTCCCAGTTTTAGCAGTATCCCAAAATCACAAGATCATCATGAAATAGCCTGTCCACTTCTGCCCTCTGGGGGATAGCATGTAAACACAAAACAGTGGTCATAAAAAAAAAACTCTACTGGTCTGGGTTACATAATCATAGTGACTTCGCAAAAATGCCCAGTCATGATGGCAATGACATTATACAATGGGTAATTTGGGGGGATTTACTGTACGTTACAGGACATCCCAGTCTAACCACCAGCATAGCTGCAACTCATGGAGAGTGAAAAAGTTGACAGGTTCACTTGAGTGCACTATTTTGGGGAAGTCACTTCAAAAAGGTGACAAGTTTACAGAGTCTTTATCACACAGAGTTTGAAGAGCTAGAGGTTTGAACTAACACAAAGTTCAGTTTTCCGCAGATAAACGAAAGTGCTACTAAACTCCCATAATGCCAAATCATGTTTTATGGAGAACTGAAATGAAATCTAGTAAATGCCAACGTTAGCTAGGTTAGAAGAAGTTGTAGCGTATGTCTTACCTTTGGCGAAACACTTCTCAGTAGCCATGTTTATATCTTAGGTGATGAGTGAAATCAAAGATAAAGGTTCCCTCGTCAAGGCGGTTATGAAGACCGAGAAGTGACCTGGATACAAATTTTGGCACAACACGGGAGAAAGGAATGGTTCAATTATTTTATTTGCACTCCTCTTCCGGGGTGGGCGTGTCAGTCAACGTAGCAGCCAATGACATTGCATTATATAGGGCGGTTCGTTTTGTTAGGTTGTCAAGGATACACACTGCTCTCCTGTTCGTGTCCATCTATCTGCCTGTTGAATTTTAGTGTACATTTATCGTTAAGTTAATGTTGAAATGGATACCGTGGGAAATTTAGAAGTCAGGTATGTACGTGAAAATGAACTATAGCCAACGCCCTTTTTTTCTTTTTTTAATCACTGTCGACTGTCAATCCACATTCTGTTGTTTCTCTTCCAGGTGGGCACAGGGTTTTACAAACCACAATGTTGAGTTTGTTGACAAGACAACAGCTTGTTACACGTGTGGGAATTACATTGTATTCCTGAACCTGGAGACAAAAATGCAAAGGGTACTTCAGAGTCCTGGAAGAGGCATTGGTGCCTTCACTGCAAATGGCAATAGTAGGATCTTTGCCTTCTCTGAGCAGAAGCTAACCCCATCTATATTTGTGTACAACTTCTCAGAACTTAGTTTGAAGAGTGAACTAAAAGGTAAGGCAATATTTTTCCTTCAGCTCAGTAGTATCACTTAAAAATTGTTAATAGCCTACTCTTGTGGTCGACAGATATGGGTTTTTCAATGTGTAGCAGTTAGCTATAGCTAGTAGCCTGCATTTAAAACGTATGACCTGTGTTAATTCATACAGAAAGAGCATGCAGTTCTGCTTCTTTGAACAGCCGCAGAGCCTCAGATTGGATTTACCCTATATATGAAAATGTATTTAACACTAATCTTATGATGTGCATTGCACAGCCTAACATGTTAGTAAGGAAAGTCCACTTATGTTCTGATGATGTTAAGATGAATCTCTTTAGGGCCTACTGCACCCCTATTTATATTGCCCCCTTGTGGGTGAACTTCAGGTTGCGTATAATGACTGCATGCGGATATTACTGAAAAAACCCAGGTGGAGTAAGTCTCTTGCTAGTGACCTGTTTTACAAGGCAGGAGTCAACACCTTTCAGGCGCTCTTGAGAAATCTGTTGTACAAATTTATTTGTTGACTAAATGTTTCTCAGAATGCAATTATTATGCTGCTGACTAATCCTGGTCTTAGTGCTGTGAGATATCAGTCACAGATGTGGAAATCTTGGTATAAGTGCCTATAGTTTTTACTGTCTTCTCTGAATTGTTGTATATTTATGGACCTTGTGTAAGTAAGTAAGTAAGTAAGTAAAACTTTATTTCTATAGCGCCCTTCACAGCACGAGTGCACAGAGTGCTTTACATAAATAAAAACAGCATCAAAAAGAATACAAGCACAGGAATAGTACAAGAAGTGGGGAAACATAAAACAAAAACAGGGAACAAGGGAACAAAGGGTGGCTGCTAATAAAGCTGATTGATTGTCTGACTCGGTTAGAGCCAAATAGCCAATCTAACACTTTTAATGTCTTTGACCGCTTTTGGCTATTTGGCCTACCTGAGTCTGTTGAGAGTGTCAACAAACATAAAAAAAAAATGCTTCAGGACAGTTTTTGGAAGGTGGAGAAGTAGTTTAGAGCCCCGTGGACATTTCTTTCTTTCTTTCTTTCTTTCTTTCTTTCTTTCTTTCTTTCTTTCTTTCTTTCTTTCTTTCTTTCTTTCTTTCTTTCTTTCTTTCTTTATAAATAATAAGTGCACTACAGTGCGGACAGAGTACAGATCTACTATGTCCTTGTGGCTCACCTGGTAGCATGCATACCATAGAGGCTTGGTCCTTCGCGCGGCCGACATGGGTTCGAATCTGACCTGAGGTCCTTTGGAGCATGTCATCCCCTCTCTCTCCCCACCTTTCCTCTCTGCCTACTGTCCAGTCTGATAAAGGCAAAATGCCCCAAAAATAATCTTAAAAAAAAAAGAAGTCAGCAGAGACATTAGTCTTAAATTTTCAGCAATTTTGTGTCTTAGTGCAGTGCCCGTTCGACCCGTTCCTTGGGTCCCCCGCAACATACCCGCCAAGTGTTGTAGGTCAGACAAACAGTTCTCGAGATATGCGAAGGACAGACAGACAGACAGAGACACAGACAGACAGACAGATAGACAGACAGACAGACAGACAGAGACACAGACAGACAGACAGACAGACAGACAGAGATTCCTGTTATTGCAGTAGTAGAGAGATTATTTATGATAAGAAATTAGTATTTTATCAGATGCAAAAACAACACCAACAACATGATTTTGGCATTATATATCAGCCATCGGTCACTCTGCTCTATAAATATCGGCATCGGCCATTGAAAAACACGTTTTGTTTATCAGCCTTGTGAGCGCAGGCATCAGCGGATGCCGATTATCTCTCAAAATGCCATTAATGTGACAGATTAATTGGCTGACCACAGTCGACCACTAATACTCCTACTGTAGGCTAAATAGAGAGTTTATCATGACCAGTGGTATTTTGTTTTAATCTCCTATGACATTCCTATAATATTTGTATAGGGATGTATAGTTTTATTGTGATATTCGTTGTATCATTGTATACGTCATTATAACATTTCAATCTTATTTACTCACATCAGTGGACTTAAATACAAAACGTTCACCCTTGTGTTGTGATGCTTTTTCTAGGAACAGCTCAATTGGACTACACTTCTCTAGCACTAAGTGATGGCGGGCCTTATTTGGGTTGTTGCTCCAGTCTTCCAGACCACATGATCACAGTGTGGTAAGCAATCAACTACCGTATACATACTGTCTGTTTTATTGATGTAGGCTGAGTAGGCCTATCTGTATTACTGACTACTGACTGACTGACTGACTGACTGACTGACTGACTGACTGACTGTGTGATGCAGGAACTGGGAAAACGCGGAGCCAATTTGTTCACGACCACAAAGTGGGACGGATGTCATTTCTTTGGTGTTCAACCCGATGAACTGGCTCCAGATTTGTGCTTTGGGGACGACATCCATCACTGTTTGGACTATTGAGAAGAGTGACAGCTTTCATATCATGAAACCAAGGTAAAGTTGGGCTATGCTGTACAGGGGTGCAGCTCAGATCGCAACTGATAACATGGGATTTCCTTTGTGTATTTATTTACTTTCTGTATAGCTGTATATATGATTCAGCCAATAGAGGAAACTGTTGCACCTGCATTCAGTCCTTAAGGTTAGTTGGTAGCAGGTGAAATGGCGACTAAAGAGAAACATACAGTAGATAACCTTGATATTATTCCCAAGAGGGTTGTTGTTGTTGTGAACCTTTGCACTTAATTGGCACATGGGTTAATGAATGATCTGAGATTTGAGATAACAATTCAAACTGCATTATTTATGGTTTTACAGTGTGATAGAGCTTCCGGCAGCTGATGGCTCCTACGTTGAGAGAGAGGTGCCCCCGTCGGTAATTGTCGACAGCTATTTTGGTCCACAGATTCCTGCATTAGCCATCTCAGCACTCACAGGAGACAAGGCAGACAGCAATATGGTACTGTCCTTCTGTCACTCACTATACACTAATAAGGAGAAAATAAAGATACTATCATCACAAGTAGAATACATTGTTTGTTTTGCTAATTGAGCCATATCATATCTTATATGAATCTGATGGAAGTAACAATTCAAAACTTTTTTTTAAACACAACTGCCAATACCGTCAAAGCACAAAACATAAACTGAGCTGAATTTCCAGCTCCACTTTTGTTTACACACAGACTCAGCCATGCATCATCAGAGCCAGATTGACTCCCACTGCCACCTGCTGGACAGCCACATCAGAGCTGTACGTGGGCTGTCACCAAGGCTTTCTGCTGCTTATTGACCCAGAGAGCCTCTCTGTCTGCGTTCTGTTCAACCCCACGGGTGTGTGCGCACACACACACACACACACACACACACACACACACACACACACACACACACACACACACACACACACACACACACACAAGTACCTTTGATCTTATTACAATGCGGGTTCAAAAGGCATAGTATTTACATGTGTGTGTTCCTGATAAGTATTGCCTCAGCGAGTAATTTTATTAGGCAACAGCAATTCACTTTGACAACTGATTTGATTTGTGTTTTCACTCTGGATCAGCTGCCGCTGCCATTCCTGAGCTCAAGAACGCTAGCTTCCAGAGTTTAGCCCTTCACAGGAATGGTTTGATTGCTGCAGGAAAGGTACAACACCTCAGAAATGTAATGCAAAAATAAAATAGGGGGAAAGAATAGTGTTCTGCACCCTGAAGATACATAATTTGCAATTTGATACATCTGATATTCTGACTTATCTCAAATTAAAAAAGAGATTTAAAAATGCTTCACAGGACAGTGTGGTGCACTGCCTGCGAATCAGAGGCACTCAGATTGACATCACACAAACGTGGGAATTAGACGGACCTGTCACAACTGTCATGTACTCCCCTGACTATGAAACATTGCTTTTATCTTCTCATACGGTGAGTACTTACATTAACCATAGAGTATGTGACCTATTGTAGATAGAAACATGTTCATGACATTCCATAAAACAGCAATACTTCATTTCTGCTGTTAACACTACTGTCTGTTTTTTTCTTCAGGGGCAGATCTACACGTACAAACCAACCCAGTCAGAGAAGGTGGTCAAGGTCCTGGACGTTCTCGGCGGCAACTTTGTGGCAGGAGCTTTGTTGCACACTGACAACAACATTTGTGTGGTAAAATATGACTGTTGGTCAAGAGTCCACGAGAATCACATGACCTCATGGTGCTGTGTGTTATCCTCTCTTCACTGAGTGCTGTTGTTGTGTGTGTGTTTTTCTTTTACTGCTGGTTGGTTGCAGTCAGTGAGGGATGCTGGAGAACTGCAGCTGTGGTCCGCAGATGGCTTCTGCATTGGCTCCCTTCCTCTTCAAGCTGAGGTCAGATTCACCGCAGACAAATGCAAAAAAAACACGTCGCCCTAACCACACTGGCACATTCAATCCATCAGCATAGCTTAAATGGTATCAAATAAAGGAACGACAGATTCAATGTATCAAACTACCCACTGTGTGTCCGCTCAGGCGAGCAGCTTGGCCTGCTGTCCCGTGGCGCAGTATGTGGCGGTGGGAACGGTCTCGGGACACGTCCTCTTCATTGACCTGATCAGGCAGCAGCAGCCTCACCTCGTCCACAAGGTTCATCTGTCCCGCATGCCTGTGGATCACCTAGTGTGAGTAGTAGGGATGGGGCCGATCCGATCCAATATCGGTATCGGGTGCCGATATTGGCACTAATTCCCGGATCGGATCGGAATCATAAAAAAAAAAAAAAATGCAATTCCAGCGCTGGCCGTAATTTGCCCATGTATAATAGTATCCTCCTTTGCCTTGTATATTTTCTTAATTTTGTCTGCTTTTTGCAAGGTATATTTAAAAATTTAATTGGCCAAATCTTTGCCTATACTGTATATTCAAGAAAAATATTGGTATCGGCATATCGGTATCGGCAGATATCCAAATTCAGGTATCGGAATCGGATCGAAAGTGAAAAAAGTGGATCGGTGCATCCCTAGTGAGTAGCCTCCACCACTGTGATACCATGGAGTTTTTAATCTTATACCTGTACTTATGTCAGTATATCTCATATGTCATTAGTGCATTTGTGAAGTGGAGACATGGGGTGTTGTCACTATAGACAATATTGTTTGACACATATAACTGCAGTTACACTTCTGTTCAGTCAATTCAGAAAGCAAATTTTCACTCAAAGGGTTAAGCAGGCTTTCTTACGTGTGTGTGTGTGTGTGTGTGTGCGTGTGTGTGTGTGTGTGTGTGTGTGTGCGTGCGTGCGTGCGTGCGTGCGTGCGTGCGTGCGTGCGTTCGTGCGTGCGTGCGTGTGCGTGTGCGTCCGTGCGTGCGTGTGTGTGCTTTACAGTTTTGATCAAGAAGGGAACTACCTGCTCACCGGCGCCTCAGACTCACACGTCTATGTACTGGATGCAAAGCCATCAAAGAGGTTTTCGGTCATAGGGTACACAGGTAGTTATTCTTCGCTGTTAGTGGTTTAGAAATGTTACTACTCCCCTTCTACCAAGGGAAAATACAAATCAGAAGTGATGGTCACTTAAAGGAACACTCCGCCCATTTTCAACCAGCTTTGTATCATTAGAACATCAGTAGTATATCAGAAAACTGTAAACGGTTTTGAAGTCTGTCATTTAATTTTTGACAGTTATTGAGTGTTAAAGTGTGGACCAGTGACATCACTGGTCCACACTAACTCAAATGAATAACTCATTAACTCAAATCAACTCTCAATAACTGTCAAACTATTCATCATTCATCTAGTTTGACAGTTATTGAGAGTTGATTTGAGTTAATGAGTTATTAATTTGAGTTAGTGTGGACCAGTGATGTCACTGGTCCACACTTTAACACTCAATAACTGTCAAATTAAATGACAGACTTCAAAACCGTTTACAGTTTTCTGATATACTACTGATGTTCTAATGATACAAAGCTGGTTGAAAATGGGCGGAGTGTTCCTTTAAGCTGAATTATGACATCCCCTATATATAGCTCAAACCTATGGAGAATCAACTTCACATGTCTGAAATGCCATCATTCAGAAAGAACATTTTGTATTTGAAATATTTGAGGACAGATCACACTCTCACCTGCCTCCTGTTGTTGCATGGTTTTCTTTCCAGTTGCTCCTGGACCCATTTTGTCCCTTTCCAGCCAGTGCATCAGGGAGTGTAACCAGGTGAAGGTTCTGGTACTGTGCACTGGACAGAAGGACGACAAGTATGAGGGGAGCCTGCTCACGCTGCTCACGCTGCCTGCCAGGGACCTGACAGGTACTGTCCACTGCACGACCCACAACCTCAGTTTGGATCTCAGTCACTGATCCTGTATCTGATCTGTGTTGCAATCGGATTTCTGATGGGACCCAATAAAATAGCTGTTTACAACAGTTTATGTTGTTTATGTTCAGCAGTTTAGTTTAGTTTATGTTAACAAAGCACGACACTCAAGAAGGGATTTCACACGTTTCTGGGATAAAACTAACAATTTATATAACCAGTCTGAAAGCAGTGTATTTTTGTATGCCTGCTTGTATTGCAACTGTACTTTTGCTAGAATCCTGCAGTACTTTTGTAGATGGGTGTTAGTTGGACCTCTGTGGACACTGGACAGGGATTGTTTGAACTGAACATGAAAGAGAACTTGATTGTTTCCAATCACTCGTTTTCTGCTTAATAGGTCCAGGTTGTGTAGACCTGCGGGGTTGTCTATCTAGTCAGATCCTGCAGGAGTCCGTATACAAAGTTCCTGATGCGGTCCAGTCCTGTGTCCTGGGAGTCAGTGAGTTCTTTGCTTACTGCCACAGGAGGAAAGCTCTTCAGCGATTCAGCCTGCCTCAGGTTCGCTGCTCCATGGTTTCTCATCATGCTTTGTCCTCTGTCTTCATCACCCTCAAATGTCTCAGACACATTCATAGCACAGTATCATTGCAACTCTTATTATTATAGCATGGTAAAGCTTCCTATAAACAATTCAAAAGGTGTTCGGCTTTAGAGATGTGTTTTTGTTCTGCGTAGTAACACCAGGTGACACTGTTGTAACTTTGCTCCCACTCCCTGATTTTTTCTCTCAGGACACACACCGTGTGTCCAGTGGAGAGGCGGTCCAGCTGAAACCAGAGCAGGAAGTGAAGGGCCATCCTCTGGGCCCCGCCTCTCTCCTCCTGTCTCCCCACCACACATGGCTGGCCTCCGTGGGCCGAGACGGCCTACTGCGCATCCGAGAGACCGCCTCCATGGTAAGAGTTTTCTTTCCTCAAAATCGCCAAAGATTGATGTGTGTGTGTGTGTTTTTTTTTTTACTATTTTCCATTTGGAAATAACACAATGGAATCATGCAATGACCAAAAAAGTCTTCAATCAAAACGATCAATTTTGACCGTTGCCTTGATGGAAAGGCATCAACATCACTATTTATATTTGTCTACGAAACACATTTCAAGCATTTAAGCATGAGCCTTTATATCAAAATGTCTTTAAGATAATATAAAGCATATTCCATGCATGTGGTCCAAACATGTAACCGCTAGTGTATTTCTGCCCCTACAGGAGCAGTACACTGAGATACAGTGTCACTCTCTGCGTCTTGGTGGCGTGCGGAGCGTCTCCTTCTCCGCAGACAGCCAGACACTCCTCACCACAGGCTTTAGAGACGGAGCTCTTGTGTGCACTGATCTCACTCTCAGGTAAAGCAGCAAGCGGCCAACATTGAACACCGGGGGGCACTGTCGGCCTCAACGGAGATGTCACACATTACTGTAAACAGTTTGACATGCACAGTACTTTTCTCTCTTACTTCTGGGAGTGAGGGACATAGTGACTAAATACAGCTGCTGAGGTGCGACCAGAGAGGTCACGACCACAAGCTGGGGAAAACAAAGCTCCAATAAACTTCACAGAACTCTCTCTCCCCCTGACTCATATCCCTCTCACATTCCACATCTTTTCTCTTCCTTGACTTGCTTCTAGCTTGCTCTGGGTTTGAAGTATCTCTTACTTCTTTTTCAAGCATTCCTCTATCTCGTTCTGTGTTCTACATCTCCATTCTATGCTCAAAAGAATATTCTGTTACTTTCGCTATGTCTTATCCCAGCTAAATGCTTGAATTGTAAAATGTAAATATGAGTCTCTTCATTCATACTTATTTAAAGGGACATGTTCTGGCACCTTAAACACAAGATTTACCAACTTTTGTTGCTTCTTCTCCAGCTTTGCTGTGATCCATTTTTGGCAAACCCTTCCTGTCCTATCTCTGTCCTCTAAATACAAATTAAATAGTCTTTTAAAGCAGAAGGAAACAAAGAACAGTACAAATCCACTTGATTCCTCTTGAAAAGCATTGAGACTAATCTTGGTTTATGAAAGCTCATATCCTTTACCACTGTAACTGTTTCTCTCATAAATAATTTGATGTGGATCAACTGGCCATTATTAGACCATCATATTCAAATATCTTCATATATGTATTCTTTCACTGTGTAATAATCAATTTTTCATGGTTCCATAAAGAATCAAAGTGACAGGTGCTGATAAAGGGACCAAAGCTGCACAGTACAGCCAGTCTATGGCCCATCACTTAGAGAACGTATTGAATGCAGAGAACCTCGTCCTCAGTGGCTTGCCTGACTGGGAACAAGCGTCTCCGCCCCCTACTGGCTCCAAAGAAACACAGAAAGTGGAGGTAATCAATATCCTGCTTCAAACTACTGTAGATTCTCATTTAATTTAGATTGTATCACAGTGAACTAACACCACATAACAGTTTACCGATTGTTGCACTAGGGTTGCAGGGGTGTAGTGTTAAATACAGAGGTAGGTAAACTGTACAAGGTGAGTACGGTAGTTTACCCACCTTGTTTCCCCTCATTGACTGATACAGGTGATCTGAAAATAGGTGAGTAAACTATTAATTGGTATCAAACACTTGGCGGTCAATTATAAGATAAAATAATATATACGTATTAAAATGTATGGCCTATACTGAACAGCAGCAGGTATATACAGTATATATGATAGAAGGATGCATCCCAGCAGG
Source organism: Poromitra crassiceps (assembly GCF_964638095.1). NCBI lineage: Eukaryota > Metazoa > Chordata > Actinopteri > Beryciformes > Melamphaidae > Poromitra > Poromitra crassiceps. The sequence goes on from NC_139633.1 coordinate 22,778,276, forward strand.
ACAACATATAAAATTGCTTATCTTAAACCATTTTAATTCACCAGCTTGTGTCAGTAGCCTGCTTATGAACCGTTCCACTGATCATACATTAACCAACATTTTGTATTCCTTACCAATATATTACAATATTATTTGATTCAATATTATGATATGATTGAGAAAGTGGTATCATAAGATAAAATGTGCATCATGACAGCCCCATATTTCACCAATTTATTATATGCTATTTATTATTACTGATTTCACACAGACTTCTTTCTCCTCCAAAGATCGTTTTAGCAACGTGTCAAATCAAGTTTGTGTGTTTATTCACAGCTGTGTGTTATTTTGATACTGGTGCTTGTGCTAATACAAGTTCCTCTCTGACTGTAGGCCAATGGCAGAACAGGGAGTGTGGACGTGACAGAGCAGGATGAGAATGACACCTACCTGCTGCCTGCTACAGCTTCAGACCCCACCTGGCTGGATGACAAGCGAGAGGCGGTCAGTGACAAGTACAGTAGTTGCGGTGACTGGTGACATACAATTCTCTGTGCTCATTGAAAAAGCGATTTCCTACAAGAATGACTTGGGACATCACAAATACTTGGAGCCAATCCGTGTCCAGTATTCAGCAGTTAAACTTTAAAAAGCATCAATATTTGCACATTGACAGATTCTGGCAGTTTTAATGAGGGAGAAGGAGGCGGAGTCATTTTAAGGATTTTAACAAGATAATTTCACTTTTTTTGTGGAAAAACCATATCAGACACAAATTATGAGTCAAAGTAGAGTATTTTACATACATCTTAAAAGATGACTTTAGGGGGTCTTTAAAAGTCGCTGGTGGAGAATTTTCCCTTTGCATGTGTGTGTGTGTGTGTGTGTGTGTGTGTGTGTGTGTGTGTGTGTGTGTGTGTGTGTGTGTGTGTGTGTGTGTGTACAATACCTTGTGTGAAAAAGCACCGGTGTTGCTTTAACCACATTCTTTCTCCATGCATCACCTTGATTCATCGTTGCTTGATACAGTGTGAGAGTATCAAGCAGTGTTTCAATGGCAAACCTCTATAGAGCAGATAAGCATTTAAGCGTTTATAAAAACAAACAATGTCCGATAACATTGTTGATAATGATAAACTGATAATAAAGGCGTGGCCGTCTTTGTGTTGTGGGTTTTCCACCTCATTCACCCCGACATCCACGAGTGAGCCACTTTTGCCACATGCTTTCCAATCTGTCTCAAGTGATTTGTGAGCATGATGACGTTGTTGTTGTCTCTCATTCAAGTTGCGTCGTGTTGAGCAGTGAAAGGTTTGATAACATATCATTTGCCTTTTTTTCTGTGTTGGGAAATTTATCCTAATTAGCACAAAATTATTTTACCAGTCACTCTGGTGTTTCCAGGGATTCAAGCAAAAAAAAAAATCTTCTGACCGAAAATTCTTCCAGGCTTATTTTAGCTATTTCGGGCTTTTTAAGGTGTCCGATTTGTTTCCCACGTGCGGCCGTTTCCCATAGGTTTTCATGTAAAAAGGTGGACAGTGTGTACATATCACACTCATTTCACTCTAAAGTTCCCAAACACCCAATGATGCATGGATTGTGTTCCAGGCTGCATCAGTATGCTGTAGGTTCCAACATAGACATACTTTTCACATTTCATATCTGACTCCAATTGACTGAAATCCGTCATAGTGAGTGAGAACTTGAATCCCTGTGTTTCTAATAGGTGTTTACTAGGCCAACAGTAGTGTTGAGAAGTTGACAGATGTGTGTGTACTGTCTAGACTGTACTGCTTTATTACTCTAATAAATCTAAGTTGAAATGTGCCACTAAATGTCACTCTATGTCCACAGGTTTTGAAAGCAGATAATCAGCTCTATTATGACACGAAGGAAAATTTGAGGAAAAGTATCAAAGTATTGCGTGACACTGTAAGTTTGGTTGTTGTTTTTGTTGTTGTTTTTTGTCTATTAATCCTTTACTTTGCCAAATAATCCTAATGAGATAAAAACAACAAGATCCTTCATCTTAATTTTCAACTTACCAAGACATTATTTCCTATTTTTATTACTCATTGTTTCTAGGAGATATGATAAGATAGCACTTTATTGATCGCCTTGGAGAAATTCAGGAATACAATGCTTAGTTTATGGTTGGATTAAAAGCGTGTCCTCAACAACTTCATATACTGATATTTTTGGGATAGGTGTACAATTACAACAATGAGCCACAGGGAGCTTTTGAAGTGTTTGGAAAAAAAATCTAATGAATTAGAAGAATCTGACTAAACTGTGTTGTCTGTGTATGGTCAGATCCAGGAGATGATGCGTGAAAATGAAAAGCTCCCAGACATCGAGCGTCTGGAACAACAGGAGTTCAACCTGGATGTGGAGGAGCAGAGGAGGCTAGAGGCCAAGGGGCAGCAGGAGGTTACTAGGGTAATGCGTGCGCACACACACACACACACACACACACACACACACACACACACACACGCCCGTGCTCGCGCGCGCACACACACACACACACACACACACACACACACACACACACACACACACACACACACGAGCACACACACACACACACACACACACACACACAAATACACTGAATCTGAATCTTAATTTTTTTGCTGTAAGGAGATGGTAGTGATCCTTATGTAAAAATAAAAATAAAAGATTTTAACTACTTAAAGATAAATAAATAATAAACAATAGAAAAAATACAATAAACAAATGATAATACAAAAAAGACAAAAAAGAGTGTGAGGCTGACAGATGAAATTATGTGGTGTGATTATGCAGGCGTACACTGATATCTATCTATGCACAGACAAATCTGTACATATAGTCAAATATCATTGTGCCTTTCATATTCATCTCATCTAAAAAAATATATATATGTGTTTACCTTTTAGGTGAGAAATGAAATCGAGCTGGAGAATCTAGCAAAACGCTTCCTGCACGACGTTCTCAAGAGACAATGCTGGGACTCTATGACGGTCAAAGGCAAAGCTGTCAAGGTAAAATGGCTTCCTTCAGCACAGAGCATGCCTCGAGCTGTCAAACGAATAGGAGTTAAAGTTCTCTGTTGTCATTGCACATTATCTTTCACTATGTTATGATTTGAACGTAGTGCACTCGACTGCATGGGCTAAATCAACTCAACTCATCAAATCTGTCCGCAGGCCTTCCATTCTGAACACGAGGTGAAGAACTACCCCACGAGAGAGCGGACAGACACAGAGCTGCAGCAGCTTCTGCGTGTTCAGAGTCTGAGGAAGACCGAGGAGGCTGCCTGCACTGTAAGCAACCCGGCCACACCCATCCAGCTACCCCGGCCACACCCATCCAGCTACCCGGCCACACCCATCCAGCTTTGACAGGCCTGCACAGTCTGTGGTTCAACACTGCAGAGCAAGGCACATCACACATGTGATGAGTTTAGATCAGATGGTGACTTTCTTTAAATAAAAACAGAAATGCAGCATATGTGTGTAACCATAACAATGCAAACATCAGGCTGACCAAAAGTGGCATGATATTCTAGAATCTGTGAAACACAACTTTTTTGGTTTTTACTTCCTGGAGCTACATTTTGCGGCTGACCCCATGCACGTCAAAACAACTTTTACTGCTTGAATGTTATTTAATGCTTGCCAACAATTCTGAATCAAGGAGTCTGCTGCTTGACCTTTGAATGCTCGAACTTTTTTAAACGATTGAAAAAGTTCCAGACCGTCAGTGTTGACGCTTTCCTTCATTATATGCCTCTGTGGCCTAGAATAAGTAAGAGTTATCGCCGATAGTACTCCGCAGCTGCAATTATTCTTGGGATCAAATAGATCATCTTATGGTCACAGTGTCACAGTCTTTCACTTGTATTTCAACCCACTCATTCAAAGTATGTGTCTCCCTTCCAACATTCAACTGCAACAGGCGACGCTGGAGAGGAGTTCCAACACAACCGCTGAAGAAGAGGAGGAGGAAGGCCACGGGGCGGAAAGTGCTGCTCTAACAGGAAGTCTCTGCGCTCAGTTGGGATGTTGGAATCCCTACCTGTATGATCAGTTCAGCCTGCAAACTACAGAGCAGAAGATCAACCAGATCTCTCTGCTACAGGTGGGAACCTGTCTCAGCAAAACTGTCAGTAATAATAGCTGGGATAATAATACATTTTGCTTACCGGTATATAGAACTTCTCCTTCTCAAAGTGGTCCTTGAGGGGGTTCCAGCAAAAAGGCTGATCATTTATTTTCACTGTAACACATTGACAAAATGTATGACTTTGGTCATGGGTTTCATGCACTTGCTTTAATCTAAAAGCAAAAATCTTATCAGATGGGGGACCCTGGGAGAAAATCCTATCAAATGTGGATCCGTAGTCTAATTTGTGTCAGGTTAGGAGGGGTCCTTGATGTGAAAAAGTTTGAGAACCAAACTAAATTCTATAATTGTAATAAAATATCAATTAAATAAAACGAAAGAAAATAAGAAAAGAAAAATAACACACAAGAAAAATAGAGAAGAGGAAAAACATTTTGGCAACAAATTAACAAAACCAAGTCAAGCAATTTGAATGATGAAACTGACTTTGCTGGCCTATTCTCTATTTTGCCTAGCAGTAGTTTTATCATGCTGAATAGTCTCCGAATGTAATGCAACCTCTGTTCCACTGGTAGGATGTGATTTACCAAGTCAAGAAGGCTTTCAACGCTGAATTTGAAGCCACGTACAGGCAGAAGGAGCAGGAGCTGAGCCGTGTGAAGGACAGGAACAGGCGCATCATGGAGATCATGGCGGACCTGGACACGAGGGAGACGCTGTGGGAGCCCGGCCTGGCAGACAGCGAGCGGCCAGAGAGGGCGCTCACTGTGGACCCCTCAGAGGTAACCCCTTCAAGACACATTTAAACAAGCCTTCGACGCCGTCAGGTTTTGACGGTGTGGCCACTAGGGGCCACTGATGACATCACAATTGCTCGACTGACATCACCTATGACATCACTAACTGATGACAGCACTGATTACATCACTCACTGATGATATCATCACTGATGACATCACAATTGTTCAGTGTCATCACAATTGTTCAGTGTCATCAGTGTGACATCATTGGAGACCCTGGCCACTTTCTTTCTTTCGTGGGGACATAGAACTGTATGGCATCATCATCGGCAACCTGGCCACTTTCTTTCTTCCTCTGCCCCTAGTGGCCACGCCGTAAAAACCTGTTAGCGTAATAGTGTTTCAGTAGCAGCCTACCAGATGTTATCAGAGGTTGGATGAGTTCAACTGAAAGGAAGAGTCTTTGAAATCAAGCATTGGGAAAAGGTACATTAATATGGAAACAAATTAAAGTGTCTGTCTGTCTGTCTGTCTGTCTGTCTGTCTGTCTGTCTGTCTGTCTGTCTGTCTGTCTGTCTGTCTGTGTATCCATTTGCGATGCGATAAGAATGAGTGTGTATGAACGCGACACTGGGTGATTTGGCAATGTTACCATCCAGCTTAGCAAACTGCTTACTTACATCTTGAACTACTTGCTGGTTTGGACTGTTAACAGACATGTGAGCTATCATAATAGAAGATGATTGATCGTAGCTGCTCTAAGAGATACACATGCCTTTGTCCCACTAGATAAAAGTGGAAAAATACTTCACGCCAGAGCAGGAGAAGAAGGAGGAGGAGAGGAAGAAGTTGGAAGAACAAAGACGTTTGGCTGCCAAGGTACGCTACTGTACAAGAAATGTGTTTTTGTTTTTCAACGTCAGTTTGTCTTCATCTCCAAATCCTGCAACTAGTCAGTAATAGTGGCAGTGTTGACTTGACACTGACCATGTTTTTTGTCTTTATATTCCAGGCGGACAATATCAGAGACAGGGGTCTGGGTGTCATGATGGGTGGAGAGCTTGAAGTGAAGAAAGAGGACATCTTGAAAATGGTTGGTCAAACATTAAAATTCTTAGTAAAGGATTTATATTTGATTTTTATTTAATTTGTTCCAAGATAATACAAAATTTTGATTTAAAATTGGGAAGGAGAGGGAGAAAGAAGAAAAGTCTTTCCTACCCGTTGCAGTCATTTCTTACACAGCATCCCACATGTCATTGCAACCAAATTACTTGAAATACTTACTTAATACCAGAAAGTTTAAATTCTTGTCTTTCCCCTTTAAGAAAATGAGCTGTTCTTTTTCTTGAATTCTTTGCTAGGCAAAGTCACTTGACTTAGAAGAATCAGCATGACATGTGCACAATGTCTCTGTTGTATTTTGCCCACAGGAAATCCCTCAGCCTGAGTTTGTTCTGACCAAACCTGACATTCAGTGGAGCGAGGTGGAGAAAAAGCTCTACAAAGAGTATGAAAAGAAAACCAAAGAGCTGAGTGAGGAACAGGAGAAATACAGAAAGGTATCAGATACAATGCATTTAGAGCTCTATTTGTCTATGTTGGGAAATATGATTTTCTTCTGTTGGCTGGTGATGAGAATTTGAAAACCATTATTCCAGATCCTGGAAACTGAAATGAAGAAACTACAGGCATCCATCAAGGATGCTACCGAAGGGTTTGATGAAACCCTGATAAAACTGTTTGAGAGGAAAGTTAAATCTGAGATGGTTATATACCAGGTGAGCCAACACACTAGCCTGGGTAAACCCAGCCCCCAGTGACCTGCTCTCAGGCTCACCCTGCTTACAGTCACAAGGTGGCTAGTGACTGGGAACTGAGAGAGCAGGTCACGTGGGGGCTGGGTTTACCTAGGCTACCAACACACATGCACGCGCGTGCACACACACACACACACACGCATGCACGCACGCGCGCGCACACACACACACACACACACACACACACACACACACACACACACACACACACACACACACACACACACACACACACTTTTATCTGCATTGTACCACTTGTCTCCCTTTTCTTACTTGTATCAGATAAGATAAAGGGCCCTCTCTCCACACTGGTTTTCTCTCTCTCTCGCCTGATCATTTACCATAAGATGCAACGTATCTCGTGTTTATATGCGACTCATTAAAACAAATCTTGTTTTATGATGTATTTGACAGGAAGAGCTCAAGATGACCAATCTTGTTTACTCAATCCTCATAGAAGAGGAGCTTCGTCATCGAGAGGCAGAGCTCAACTTCAAACTGGAAAAAACGTTGGCATACAAGGTGAGCGACCCAGTTCTTACACAGTAATGCTGAAGGTATTTACGACTTCTAGTTCCAGTTTTTGTTATTTGTGTGATACCTGAGTTGTTGGCCGTGGTATTTTTCCAAATTCTAACCAGCCAAACAACCGACCAACCAGGTGTGTTTTGCAAGAGCGAACTTGTGCGGCACGTTAATTCTGTTGGCCTTCAAGACTGCGACTGTTTCCAGGACTTGCTGCTCGTGTCTCATCCACATTCATGTCTCTGGCAGGATCAAGCTGGGGAAGAACTCAAGAAGCACAGAGACGATGTGGAATTGTTTCGTGAGACGTATGACAACATTGTAGCTGAGGACAAAGTAAGACTGGTGGTCAAATACAAATGTCTGAAGGCCTTTGTGCAGTAAATGGCTGTGTACAGATGGCTACTGTAATATTGTCCATGTCTCCCAAAGCTTCTTGACAAAGGATTCAGGAAGGAGTTCTTTGATGTACCAGCTAATGTTGTCGATCACCTGTATAAGCTATACAAGCGTAGACCCAGGTTTGTCATACTTTTATTTTAATTACCAATAAAATAATATGCCATTAAATGTAGTAGTGATTTGCATTACTTATAAAAGTACATAATGGGAGTGATCAATCACAGTTATCGTACACTGTACCAGTCAAAGGTTTGGACACACCTGATTGAATGTAGTGTGGGGCGGGTGTGGCTCAGGAGGTCGTTTGCTTTGGATGAAAGAGGTCGGTGGTTCGATCCCCGGCTCCTCCAGTCCACATGTTGAAGTGTCCTTGGTAAATTGCTCCCGATGGCTGCGCCAGCACCCTGCATGCTAGCTTGCCGCTATCGGTGTATGAATGGGTGAATGTAGGCGTATTGTAAAGTGCATTGGATAAAAGCGCTATATACTGTGTATGCAGTCCATGTAGTATGTTTTTCATTAAGCCATTTAGATCTATAGACTTATGCTCAAACGCTTGAAATAGTGATAATAGTGCTTGAAATAGCTATAAAAAGTTGATGCTTATCTATGAATTTCTCTCCTTTCCGGCAAAGGGATGCAACTTTAAATAATCTAAAATATAAATTTAGTTTTGGTTTGTTTGAGACTTTCTTTTGGTCACTGTACAATTCCATTTGTCATATTTCATCGTGGTGAAAAGTCTTTACTATTATTCTAAAATGGGAGAAATAGTAAAAATAAAGAAAAATGTGTGTGTGCAAACTTTGGACTGGTACTGTAATCTAATCTGTCAATCATTTTGCAATTGTGTTTTGTGCCTCAGAGTTCAAAAGCTGAGGACCCAGACGGACGACAACATGGACCCGTTCAGAGAGCGGCCCGCCTGTGGCTCGGTGCCTTCTGACGGGCTCAGCCACATGCTGAAGGCCATGGAGGAGCTGGATGGTCCAGAGAACATGCCAGAAGGCTTGGAGGCGTCCATCTGGGAGAGGTTCTGTCTCGCCCGCAGAGCAAAAGTAGAGAGCGAGCAGCAGGTAATAAGAGCACATCTCAATGTTTGGACCAGTTAAAGTGAAGAAGAGCCTGTGGAAATACAACAGCAACTTCACTGATTCCAATGGAATGCACCGCTATGTCCAGATGACTGACGCACACACACACACACACACACACACACACACACACACACACACACACACACACACACACACACACACACACACACACACACACACACACACACACACACACACACACACACACACAATTCTTCAATTATGCTCGGTATAATCAACAATAGCATTCCATATATTTAGCACAATTTATAAATCCTGGTTCTGTATCACTGCATATTTTCAGTGTTTTTCAAATACTTTGCATGTTTGAGGTTATCTGATATACTGCCATTCAGTTACTGAAAATACAACACTTTATCACTAAAAAATGTATCACTGAAATCATGGAATCTTTTGGTTCAGTTCAACAATTAAACAAATCAGGCAAATCTAGCAAATTGTCATTTGTATCTGTGTATTTTCTTTTATAATGTGTTGGACACTTTAGGTCAAAACAAAGGCTCTGACTCTGGCTGAGATGCAGGCTTTCCTGCAGAAGAGGGTTGATGACGACGAGACTGCGAAACAGGAAATTAAAAATCTCACCGATGAACTTGATGGGTATGAATGGGATTGTATCTATTAGAAAAGCATACTAAGCAACTATCAAGACTACTCAGCACTTAGGCCACTATTTGTCATTCAAATTTATAGTTAAATACTAATGCATTTGACATATTGTACCTCAGCCCCTCTCACATTTAACTGTAAGCATTCATACTGTATTATGTACTGGATGCTAAAAAAAACCCCAGAAACAACTGCTCAACACTTGAATAATAATAATGGGTCATGGTGTTAGTATTCTTTATGGAAGATTTCTCCTCCTGTGGTTTCCTTGTCCTGCCTGATTCCAGCCTGCATAAGGAGAAGAGCCGTTTCCTGAAGGACATCATGGTCCAGGTGCTGATCAAGCAGGGCCAGGTGGAGCTGCCTCACACAGACCTGGTTCCTGACTACTCTGACTCTGTGCTTCACCACAGGAGCGTGGTGGAGGACCTCAACGGAACCATCAGGGTCAGCCTATATACCACATACTACTGGACTGGGACTCTGTAGCACATACATGTAGGCTGCATAGCCCAAATGCTGGATCTATACACAAAAAGATGACAAGAGATCATACTTGAATTTGCATTTTGATGTGATGTAGTAACTTTGCGAGGCAGCTGGATTCGCACGAGAACACATCACACGATAAATCCATCTTGCTACGCTCCAATCTATTGGTTTGAATGCGAACCACTGGCCAATCAGTGTCTTATGATGCAGCTATGGGCGGGTTTTAGGCATGACGCCAGCAAGGAGCGCCGCCGACCAGACGGTGATACACTGATGGTTCACCCAATCACCTCCCAAGTACTTTTAGAAAAGTGCCTGCCCCTTTTAAATGGTTTCCTGAACGAGTTCCCAGATGACGATGTGAAACAAACCAGGTTAATGATGTGGGTAGGGCATTGATAATACAACACTACTCCAACAAACTAGGTTGATTAAAAAAAAAAGTGTTTACAATTTATTGAACAAGTGACAGTCAAATGCAAGGAGTGGAAAGATGTACACGTCTTAATGTGGCCCATCAGTCTGTGTTCCACAGACAAATGATCATCATGTCCCTGTGGCCAGGTGTTGGGAGAGCAGAAGATAGCCATCATGGAGGAGTGCAAGGACTTCCGTAAGGGCATCATCCACCAGGAGTGGGAGCACAAGATGATGAGGATGCAGCTAGAAGACCTCAACACCAAGGCCAGGGACATCCAGATGCTGCGCCTCTCTGAGCAGCTGCAGGAGGTGAGTGTGATCACAACTGGTATCGCGCGAGGAACAGCGCTCAGGCGAGCAGTACTAGGGCTGTGCAATAAAATCAATACGGCACTATATCGTGATACTTTTTTCCGCAATACTGTATCGATATTTCAGAAAAATATCGTGATATATCGCCATATCTACTCTTTTGCACAGCCGTGTGTTCAGTGACACAATAAGAATACTTTTTATTTCAGTGCGTTCAGTAAGACACTCAACACTCAGTAGTTTTGACTAAATGTGTCCACTAAGTTGTCAATATAAAGCGATGTACATATTATTACACTACCTGGGTGGTACACAGCGTGTTGTATTTTTAGCTCTATTTTAAAATTTTCAGTAAATTATGTGGAGTATTGCAACATATCGCAATATGTATTGTATCGCAATGTACCGTGATACAATCGTATCGTGAGGTCTTTGCCAATACCCAGCCCTAAGCAGTACCAAATGTATCTACTTGAAATGATTCTGCTATCAGTTTGTTATGATGCATCAAATGACAGCTGCCCTGAATTATAAGCCTAAACCACCCCAGTGTTAGATTAATGCTTTCTCTTCTCTCACAGATCTAAACATATATATTTTTACCTCAATCAGTGTACTAGCTTGGTGTGAATCACCACTAAATCAAGTTTTTGCAGCGGTAAACATGATTATGTGGCTTATATACAGTGAATAATAGCATGTTGATTTCAATTTTTTTTTCGACCTGAGAATTGTTGTTGCCCTGCTCTCCATTGCCTGGAACTTTTCAACTGTCACTGCCACACCTCATTCACTGATGCCAAGCCAGGCATTTGGTCTTTGGCAGCATGAAATGGCTCTGCGATCAAAAAACTGCTACCACTCCCAAGTAGAGATGGATGATCCGTCATCACAGACACACATGCCCATTCGCGCTCGCTTCCCATGCCACTTTTTCCACATCTTTCAAATTTGAATAGTAGGCAGACGAAAAACGGCTTGTTTACGCACTCTTTAGAATGATACCACACTTCCCCTAATCCTTCTTTACATCTCAATGGTGGTGTTTGCACATTGATTCAAAATGTAAGGGAAAATAGACTCGACAGCATTTGGGCCTGAACGCCTCACTACCCACACACACACACAGACAGAGGAGGCTGTGATTCACTACCAAGCTATGTGCACATTTATACTTCTTATCGTCACCATAACAAATTCTGGGAAATCTCGTCACACGCTTTGCCTCCTTTACCAAATTAAGACTGAATAACGACGTGAGAGGCAGACAGCATGAGAAACGGCCGTGACCCCTGCTTGTGCTAACCTTAACCCCGCAGGAACACTCCGAACCGATTTAATTCAAGAGGTTTGGGAGTTTTACAGCACAAGAATGTGTTTACATGTGAAAAAGTGAATGCCTCTGAGCCAAACAATATTGATTTTCAATGTAAAACAGTTATTACCCTCACAGCTGGATCTCATCACGAATAAAATACACGGGCCAATCGATAAGGTGTCCACTGTTCAGATGTCTGGACTTTGATGTCTCCCAGGATATGTGTGATGATAAGGTATTGAGAGGAGATGTCTGGACTTTGATGTCTCCCAGGCTGTGTGGTGAAATGACTCATGATGAATCTTGAAGGGATGAGCAGGCAGTTTCATCCTGAACATCTCGGGAGGGGAACACTGTGGTCGGGTTGCAGTGCATTAACCCCTTATTACACATTAAGAAGTGGTATAAAACACATGCAGCCGGGGACTGAGCAATGGAAAACATGTGGTTTTCCATATGGTCAGATGAGTCATCCTTCACTCTATTCTCAACAAGTCCATGAGTATTTGTGGCACGCGTAGAAGATATTTACAGTGTTTGTTTCCAAAAGCTTCAGGTGGTGCTATTATGGTGTGACTTGCATTTTTCTGTAGTGGTTTAGGTTCTCCTGAAACCTTAGGAGGGAGGAAAATCCCAGTAAAAATAAATCTATTCTGAGAGATCTCGTTCATCCTCTTCCATCCGAAGGGCAGGAGTGGTCATTGGATGAAATGACCATGTAATGTAAACCATATTGTACCATGTCAACATTCTGCAATCCAATTAATTCTGGAGTGGCATTATGTACTTTTCTGCGTAAGAATGTCGTCACATCGCTCCTACAGATTTCCAGACACTTTTAGAATGTTTTTCAAGGAGATATCATTTGATGCCAGTCTCCTTTCCCCTCTTCTCTCCAGTATCTCAACGAGGCAGATCATGAAAGCCGCATGTCGAAGCAAGTTTCCACTTTGGAGAAAACCATAGCTTTACAAGAAAAGGTAACAGCTAAGCAATAACACAAAATCAATCAGCTACATTATTGGTTGTGTGTTTACTTTTTACACTTGATTCATAATCATATGAACAATAACAGTATTATGTAATTATGCTCTTTTCAGACTCATCAACAGAGTGTAGAGCATCGTATTAAAACGATTGAACAGCTTAAGAGGCAGGCAGCAATGAAGGATGAGAAGAACGACATTTTAGACGAGCATCTCGCCGATATGCAAGTGACCGTGGCTGAGAGGAAACATATCTATGAAGCAACAGGTAACTTACACTCATTTTACAAAACAAATAGAGCACACATCGCAAAGGGAAAGCTCTTTCTAAGAGACATGGCAGCATTATTTTGTCTGATTTAGTTAGTTTAATTTAAATCAAAATACATCCA
>NC_139633.1:22796501-22803352 GCF_964638095.1 Poromitra crassiceps
ATTGGAGCAACTCCTCCATACACTGTCCTCCTCGGGGGCGTTTGTTTCCCCTCACTGGGGCAGATTGGAGTCATGCTCGCTGACTCATGCAGGGTGGGTGAATGTCTATGCAGGGTGTGGTGGGTGAGGGTTCCTCCTGGCGCTTGCGGCTGCCAGTGGGGGAAAGCGTCTAATTTGACTCAAATTGCATATAATGCAAATGAATGGGTAGTAAGTTTTGATTATGATCACTGTTGAAACACATTCAAACCCTGCTGCTGCTGATGCTCTAGGCCACATGGGAGTCCCCCTATCATAAACAAACTGCTATTTAGTGGTGCAACATGCAATTTCATAGTGTATTTTCAGAAGATTATCAGCAGGTCAAATCAAAACCATCTTCATTCTGATGTATTTATTTTTGATATCTTAAAAAAATATCTTATATCATAAAGAGGTTAGGACAAACCCTTCAGTCACTGCAACAGGAAAGAAAGAAACTGATACTTCCAACACATATGCGTGTGTGTGTGTGTGTGTGTGTGTGTGTGTGTGTGTGTGTGTGTGTGTGTGTGTGTGTGTGTGTGTGTGTGTGCACGCACAGAGAGAGGAGAGAGACTGCAGGGAGAGGGAGAGGAGAGGGAGAGACACCGAGGGAGAGAAAGATAGGGGGAGAGAGACTGTGGGAGAGGGAGAGAGAGGAGAGGGAGAGACAGAGAGGGAGAGAGAGACTGTGGGAGAGGGAGAGAGGAGAGGAGAGAGGAGAGGAGAGGGAGAGAGAGAGAGAGAGGAGAGGGAGAGACAGAGGGGGAAAGACTGAGGGACAGAGAGGGGGAGAGAGACTGAGGGAGAGAGAGAGGGAGGCATTGTGCAGCCGCCAAAAGGGCAGGCAAGGCCACACAGCAGCCGAGCTGCGAATGCGAGCTGCAGGGCCAGCTCGGCGAGCTGCAGGACCGGCGGCCAAGCTAGCGAGCCCGCGCAGCGCGCGAGATGGCTAGTAATGATACAACAGCTGAAACCACCTCAAGTTTCCCTTCTTCCTCCGCCAATGTGCGCACCAGATGTAGCCTACTAATCCTGCTGGAATTGAATGAATCTGCTGATGCAGGCACAATAGCTCAACAGATTATGAAATGTTAGTGGGCCGGGGATCGTGCGTGTGCGTAGGTGTGCGCGCACGCGTTGCGTGTGTGTGTGTGTGTGTGTGTGTGTGTGTGTGTGTGTGTGTGTGTGTGTGTGTGTGTGTGTGTGTGTGTGTGTGTGTGTGTGTGTGTGTGTGTGTGTGTGTGTGTGTGTGTGTGTGCGTGTATGTGTGTGTGTGCGTGTGTGCGTGTGTGTGTGTGTGTGTGTGTGTGTGTGTGTGTGTGTGTGTGTGTGTGTGTGTGTGTGTGTGTGTGTGTGTGTGTGTGTGTGTGTGTGTGTGTGCGTGCGTGCGTGCGTGCGTGTGCGTGTCAGAGGCTGTGAGGTTCCCTGGCGCTGTCTCCTAAAATGAAAACAAAAAAAAAAAACTCGCCCAAAAACTGTTTCTCTCCCTCTTCCTAAAACTGTGTCCGTTTCCAAAGAACCCGCTGCGGCTGAAGTTCATCACCTTGCTTGTTTGCAGTTAACCGACTAATGCGACTATCAGTCTCCGCTGAGATTGATTGACGACTTAATTGGTCCCCTGAGGGTCTGTTTTTTTATACGTGCTTTCCGTGTGCTGTCTGGTAGGCTAGGCTATTATACACCTGCCTGCCAAGCTCCAGCGCTGATGGGCGCGGCTGGGACCTAAGCCCAAATCTCTGTTATGACTTGCCTGGGAAAGTTGAGCGAAAAGGCACAAAAAGAAAGAGGAGGACTATTAGGGACATCCCACTTACCGCGCGTCAACTTCACACACACGATCCCCCCTGTGGACGGGAACAGTCGGTCCATCTCCGGGATCAGGGTTTGATTGATTCTTACATCGACTTGGCTGAAGGTATGGATTTTCTCCTTGATTACGCTTTTTTTTGGGAGTAGTAGACATGTGCGCTGTGCGTATGTGGCGCAGCTGTGCAGCTATTAAAGGAGACCCCTTGCACAATAGTTTTTTATGCTGGATGTTGCGGATGTTGCTTCACCTGGTGGTCGCTGCACCTTTTGACCTGCACTGAGTTTGGTGGTGGCGGGCTGGCGTGCCATCAGGCGTTTTCATCTGCACCTGGGCTGACCGCTTTGATGGAATTGGCAGTTGTAGGCTTCCTTAATAGCGAAAAATCGCCATAACAGCTCTTATCATACAGGGACTTGCAGAGTGGAACTAAATGGTGAGTTTATAGTATAATTGTCTCTCCTGCATGTGGAATAATGCAAGAATTGTTATCGGGATGATAGCACAGGCTACCTCAGGAGAAAAATAACACCATTAATTAATTATGAGGTTCCACAGATAGTTATATAGGCCTACTATTTACTATTTTTTCGTTGGAGGTAGGCTAAGCATTCAAAATCGTTTTTTATTTTAATTTGAAGTGTTGGTGTTTATAACCGGTAATAGACTGTTCATAATCATAATTATGTGGCAGTGTGGCTTTAACATTGATAAGTTGTGCAAATAGAGTGACTTTGATCATCATAAAAAAAAACGGAGAAAAACCCTACATCTGGCTTTGCAAATGTTTCTGCCTTTTCCCCCAAACAAATGTTGCTGTGAAGTCTCCACGATGCAGCACATGCTGTTGATTTAAAGGTCTTCAGCTGAAGGGTGTGGTGATGAGAAGATGGTCTTTTGTGCTTTCAGACCAGCGTAGCCTACAGTGAGCCTTCTTTTGTTACATGGCTTTCATAGACACAAAGTGAATCCTAACTCTATTGAAATCTATAGTGTCACTTTCTGATGATGGTGCTTTATAAGCCTCTAGGGCCTTTCTTGTGGTGCCTGCTGCCATTCAAATCAGATTTCAATGTGTCTAGAAAGTTCTTCTTCTTCTTCTTCTTCTTCTTCTTCTTCTTCTTCTTCTTCTTCTTCTTCTTCTTCTTCTTTATTTTTAAAAACAGGCTGTGAGAGCTGAATGTGGTGTTTTACCTGATCTACTGTATCTGAGGCCTATAGTTTGCTGCTTCTGTCAAGGTGGGGAGAAGGTTATTACGGGAAGAACTGTACATTGTACATGGCACTGATGGCAGCACTTGTGTCATTTATTTAAACTTTCATTAAGCATGTTTTGAATCAAATTGTTTGATCTCCTCTTGGGTGTTGTTGTGGCATGTAAACGTGGCCTCAGTTACAGTATGCGATTAGGGAAATTTGATTTTCGTGTGTGCCTCCAGGCGTGTGAATTTCAAAAAAATGAAATATACATGCTCCGACACAATGTGGCTACTCACATTCACATCCCACATCCTGGGTTATTGCTGGCATATCTCCTTTGACCTTGAAATGTCTCGCAGAAGCATATTTAACCAAAGTTATTAAGTGGCACTGGCACAGTATTAATGTCCATGCCCAACATTTGATCACCTCAGCAGATAATATGGAATGGACGATTTAACAAGACAGAGACACTACTCAGGAGAGATGTCAGGAGGAGGACATGGTGAGACTTTTGAATGAATCTCTATAGTTCAAACCATTAGATGCTTAATATCACCGGAATCCCTCAAAGATCCATATAACCCTGTGTTAAGTTTTCAGATGACCTTTCCAAATTCAAAATATGTGAAGACCATACATTTGAGTTTTCCATGCTTTTTAATAGTTCAATAAAACACTCTAAACATTCACACAAGAAGTGATATGGATTGGCTGTGCAAATGCAAGCCCAAACAAGGGTGATTCTTCGTTTGAATGATTATTGCCATGTTGATTGGTGTAACTATACACAGGGTCATTTGTGTTCAAAGACCTGAGGTTTCTGGTTGTTGCATGATGTGGCGTTGGTTTACTGTCATTGCAGTCAAATCCCACAGAATGTGTGAGGCCGTATAAACCCGATGCATTTCTTCGATGCGTATGATTGCAGTCTTTTCTTGGGCGTTTGCTTTGGTCTCTCTTTTTTCGGGCTTACTGTCACTAACAACAAGGCATGCCCTCACTAGTCTGGCTGGCACTCCGTCCATATTAAATCCAAATTAGTAGTTCCAGCACGCCTTCTGCCCCAGTGTTGGTCTTCTTCCACTTCTTCCTCCAGTGTCTGTGACAGTCATAATAATCATATGTGATATAGGACAAGTCAACTTAGCCTAAGTGCTTTGACACGTGGCTGGATGGAGAGGTCATGAACGTTTATGATTATATGTTTAGCACTGACTGATGCTATTATACTAACATATAAACCCGATAAACATATAATCAGCCTCTCTGTGCTCGTCTGTCTTCCCTTGTTTTCAGCCCTATTGTTTTATATGTCACTGTTGAAGGGAGATGGAAGTGGAATGGAACTTCCACCATCTATAACTGAATCAAATAAAAGAGAGTTGAACTGTAGATTGAGTGCAAGAGGCCTCCTAGTGGATGCATCGTGTTACTAATATCAATTACATGCTAACTAACCTACTGCATCATAAGCGATGAGAGATGACATACCCATACTATGCCAATAATGCACAAGGTGTCACATACATGCATTGGGCGGCTGATTTCTGATTTAAGTGAGGGAATGCCTAACATGCTGTTTAGTGGTAAAAACAGTCAATGGTCATTTTTGCTGTCACACCCATTATGTATACTTAAGAAATGTGTATACTCATTTAAGAAAAGAGAGCGTGTGGATTGTTATTGCAGCTACTTATCCAATATATTATTTTGCAGAAAATCATCACTGTTCATTTAACTCTGAGAGTGTAAACGTCATCAACACAATGACAGTGTGATTATCCATGAGTAATGTGTCAACCCCTGTCCTAAAATGACTAAACAGATACTTGTCTGTTGTGTGTTTTGTGTGTGTGTGTGTGTGTGTGTGTGTGTGTGTGTGTGTGTGTGTGTGTGTGTGTGTGTGTGTGTGTTTTTACATGAGATTCCAGTATAAGCCCCTATCCTATAGGGTTTAAATCTCACTTACACAATTTGTTTCACTTTTGTTTCCCCCCATTTCATTACACTTGAACTTGAACTTGAGCTTGCTTGACTGACTAAATTCAACGGAGTTATCACTGATTTAGTGTCGTGAGTGTAAAGATCAAGGCAAGAATGCATATGTGTTTATAAGTCCACACCCAACCGATTTATTTTAACACTTTCAGATGGTGTCAAACACTCACGCCAAAGCCATATTAGCTATGTGAATGAACAAACAACTCTTTTATCAACGCTTGTCATCTCCAAATAATTGTCACTGAAAAATCTAAACACTTATTAACACTGTAAAAACCTCTCTGGATTATATGACTGAACATTCTGTAGTAGATCACAGCTAGTAATATTCTTTCTTTTTGGATTCCATCAGTGGTGACAGAAACTATAACTACAACAAGACTCACATCTCTACCACCAAGTGAGTGTCTCTCCTTACCACAGTCATGTATATGCACACTTTAATTATTTGAATGATCCTTAGATATACCAAAATAATTATAGTGAGCAATTGTAAAGGAGGTACCCCATGAGTAACACACTGTAAAGGAGGTACCCATGATGAGTAACACACTCTCCTTGTTTTGCTCTGTGTCTTTTCGTTGCTAGAGGGAACAAGTGGCTCAAATCACAGGAATATGTCCAGCAGTGCTGGCGGGCTGGGCTTGGAGAAGAATGTCTTAAACCAGAACAGCAGTGGAAGTTATTTCACCTCATGTGAGAGGAACCATTAAACTCGTGATCTTTGAATTGGGTTCTAGGGATCTGCGATCTGTCGTCAGAGTCACTCTGAGATACTGAACATTATCGTTTTCGCATCCCGTAGAGGAAAAACACATGCAACGTTTTAGATTTTGTTTTTGTCTGCTTAAATGGACATTTTTCAAACGTGCAAATTCATCCACATTGAACTACTGCCTAAACAAAGCATCAGATTTATCCTGATTATTCAAAGATCACAGACTTTTATGATTTGATGTCATGACGCTTATGATGAATGATGATGACTCCTCTGTGTGTGCATGCATTTTAGTGCTTCAGGGTAACGACCGGTGTGTATCGCCCCTGCTACAGCCTCTGTAGGTGTGAACGCCAGGAGCTACAGCTCCTCCTCGGGGGTCTTCCTCGGAGGAGGAGGGGACTCCTTGGGAGGAGGCGATGGAGCGGGGAGCTTGGAGAGGAGAGGGCTACGGAAGCGGAGGCGGAGGCGGAGGCAGTTATCTGGTGAGCTCGGTGTCAAAGGTCAAGTCCAGCTCGTCAGGGGGAGGCAGGAGGAACACAGAGCTCGGCCTCCTCTGGCGGCGCGTCGCCAGCTTTCCGGGACAGGAAGAACATATCGAGCCGCTCGGGAGGCTATGATGGTGGGTTTGGATCCTGCCAAGCCCAGTCAAATAAAGAGAGTTGTTGGCATCACGGTGCCAGAAACAACAGGCAGAAAGTGTTGAACACGGGGGTGTAGTTCTCACCTCGCTCAACTACTGTGTTTGTGTTTCCTTGTAGGAAGTTCCAGCGCCAACTCCTCTCCAGAATTTACTCGCAAAGATTATGGAAACTATTGTAAGTAAGAAAAACAGCATGTGATTATGTACTTTGTAACTGCAGCACTTTCTGTCAACTGTCTGTGTTTACATACGGTTTTGTGTGTGTGTGTGTGTTGTGTGTGTGTGTGTGTGTGTGTGTTGTATGTGTGTGTGTGTGTGTGTTGTATGTGTGTGTGTGTGTGTGTGTGTGTGTGTGTGTGTGTGTCGTGCGTGCGTGCGTGCGTGCGTGCGTGTGTGCGTGGTCGTTTCAGGCTCCAGTACAGCCAGAGGAAGGAGCGACAGCAGAGGTATGGCTT
>NC_139633.1:22803552-22898552 GCF_964638095.1 Poromitra crassiceps
CTGACGACTAATCAGACTCTGGAACAATATGTTGGGGGTTTCCAATGTAGAGCGGACGTCCGCCACAAGTCTTGGCTTCCGTGATCCCCAGTCATTGTTTAAAGTCCGAATTATATAATTTGGGATGGAGTTGGAGTTAATCAATCAATACTGTTTGTACTGTAGGTGTTTTAGGTCCAGAGACGACATTTATGCCAATCTCTATCCACCGTATTTCTAGATGCCATGATGCCTTATGGGTGCTTCTTCCGGTGTAAGCCTCCAGCCCCCCCCCCCTCCCCCCCCGTTCCGTTGCTGACAACAGACACAACATACTTTAGCCCGTAGATCTCTGTGAAGTTAGCATCAATCTCCCACAGTTTGAATTTCGGTTTAGCGATTTTAACCCTAAACCCCCGTAGCGCGTCCAGCTTGGCAAAAATCTCATCAATAAATATCCATAGTTGTTCAAAGAGCAACAGAAATAGCGAATGTGATAGATCAAATTATTACATTCCCTCAAATAAGTCGTCAAACGAGTGTTATTCATTGTGACAAGCAACGTTTTTTCCCCCAGCGTCGGAGTTTTAACGAGGAAATGCGCAAGCTGCAACAATCAGTCACGTTCTGAACCGGACCTTGCACCCATCATTATTTTACAGCGGGGCATTCAAAAATAAGGTGGATAAACAACGACCGAAGCAGACGGTTTTGGAGCGGGGATCCGCTCTACAGCAGAACCCCCGAAATATCGTCCGTCTGTCCCAGAGTCTTGTTAGGCATCAGACTGATAGACTCTGGGTGCCCAGATTTCACAGACAAGTTCTCACGCTCTCTCATTCCAATAACGTAACGTATTCCAATAATGTTTTGAAAAATGCTTTTTCATCGTCTTAATTATTGTCTTCATCTCTTTTCTTCCCTGCAGTTTTAACCCAGTTTGATACCGGTGTGACCTCAGGGCAATATGACATCGGTCTCAAATCAGGCCAATATGATACCGGTGTGACATCAGGCCAATATGATTCCAGTGTGAGATCAGGCCAGTTTGATTCCAGTGTGAGATCAGGCCAGTTTGATTCCAGTGTGAGATCAGGCCAGTTTGATTCCAGTGTGAGATCAGGCCAGTTTGATTCCAGTGTGAGATCAGGCCAGTTTGATTCTGGTGTGAGATCAGGCCAGTCTGATTCCAGTGTGAGATCAGGCCAGTTTGATTCCAGTGTGAGATCAGGCCAGTTTGAAACTGGTGTGAGATCAGGCCAGTTTGATTCTGGTGTGAGATCAGGCCAGTTTGAAACCGGTGTGAGATCAGGAGTTTATGACACCGGTCTGAAATCCAGCCAGTATGACACCAGCGTGAGGTCAGTCCAGTATGACTCTGCCACGCTGGACTCTGCCGTCCCCTCCTCCTCCTGGTCCAGCTCCACCTTCCCCAGCCCCTCGGCCACGGTGGCAGTGGCCGGCAGCAGCAGCGCCTACACCTACCAGGTCAACACCAACAACATGTCGTCAGGATCCTCTCTGCCCACCTCTCCCGCCTCACCCTCCTCCCTGTCAGGTGAGACCAAGGACACACGCATCTCACTAAAGGGTGGGAGTCACCAGAGGGCACACGATACAATATTATCACGATACTTAGGTCACGATACAATATTATTGCGATTTTAAAAGTGTTGCAATATATTGCGATTTATTACCTTTTTTCAACTGCAAATTATGTCCCCAAAGGAAACAGCTTTGTCAACATCGGTTTTACGATAAAGATTCCAGTCTGTTATTCCAGCAAAATAGGATTGTCAAGCAGACAGACTGACCAACACTGTCATAAAAACGTGTCATAAATGTTACATGCATCTGACAATTTATAAAATAAAATATCGCGATACTTGGCTTTGTGTATTGATATAATATTGCCACACAAAATATCGTGATACTATGCTGTATAGATTCCCCCCCCTACCCCTAATCTCACTCCTGTCACCTGCAGATGAAATGTTGCCCTGTTTGAAATGTAGTAAGGAACATTTCGGTGATGGTTTTCATGTCTTTTTTTCATGTTCATGTCTGCGTTCTCTGTTTGCAGTTTACGGCTTTCAGAATAATCTGGCGCCCACGACCGGCACCGTGCTCACTACCAGTGGAGCCAACATAAATGCCAACCTGGGAGGTATGGTGAGACAGCTTCCAAAATATAGACAGTGTGAATCTTTTGCAGTCAACAGATATATAAAATAGCACCTTGTGTGTGTGTGTGTGTGTGTGTGTGTGTGTGTGTGTGTGTGTGTGTGTGTGTGTGTGTGTGTGTGTGTGTGTGTGTGTGTGTGTGTGTGTGTGTGTGTGTCTACAGGCTATGGTGTACAGAAGAACGTCTCAAATACTGGTGGTCTTGTCAGCACTGGAGTCTCTACAAGTTGTAAGTCCAGACAGTACAGTAGTTTGTATGACAATGGAGAGATAACAGCATTTAAAAAAAACAAATAGATATATATTATATAAGCGCTAGGCCTATAAACAAATTAGCAACAATATTATTACGAATCTCATTATCTTGTAACAAACTAATACCCGTGTTGGTGATGTATGTTATTCACACTCACAATGATCTGGATTAACTAAAATGCAAACTTATATTATTTCTCTTCTGACATTTTCATTGTCAAAACAGTTCTCAGAAGGGGGAGGGATTTGAGTGTTAATTTCCCATGGAATGATCTCTGAATATCTTCTTTAGCATCAGCAGTTAGATCCCAAACTGAGGATGGATACAAGAAAGACTACAAGTTCCTGCTGTTGGAGAAGGAGAACGTTTCTACCAAGCGCAGCCAAGACACAGAAGTGCTCATTATGGCTAAAGACAGCGGCAAGCAGTTCAGCAGCGTCAACAGCAGCGTGTTCATAGGAGGAGGAGGGGGAGGAGGAGGAGGAGGAGGAGGAGGAGGAGAAGGAGAAGGTGAGTCGGATTCTTACCGCCCCCTTGTGGAAGAATAATTGATTTCCTCTCAGCATAATAGACCGTTTGCATAAAGCATCATGACATCACCGAGTCCTCTTGGGCCATCTCACAGTGCCACACAGTCCCAACATGTCTGCTTCTTAACCAAACTGTACCAGTTCATCTGGCTGACATGCTTCATGTGTGGTGCGAATATCAGGACTTCGGACTTGAGCTTGCAATTATCAAAAATATGTATTTCCTATGAAAATACAATTCTAAAATTCAGGGGAAAAGGGAGGCGGAACAATTGAGGCACAGGTTGTCAGGGTTGCTCTATCTCTTGAGCTCACACAGGTGAGCAGAATGAGTAGAATCAGTGAGGCGTGACGCACAGAGACGTCGCTGTCCGTGGTGCTGATTTCTTGACCAGAGTTAAACTAAATTAAAGTGCAACATCATGCACATGGTGCTTTGAGGTAATACACCATGACGTGTGAATGAATATGTCACCACCTGGATTCACAAGAGAGACACAGGAATCATGATGTGACAAATGCTACTTATAAGACTTAACTGATGAACTGATGATTTGACTACTGTTGGGAAAAAAATCACTTATTCTAAGTCACTTTGGACTAAAGCATTTGCTAAATGAGGTAATACATTTGGCTTTCTTCCTATTTTGAATGAATGTTGCTGTCTGTGTTCATAGGATCGCTGTCAGGAGATTCCATCAAGAAAGAGAAAGTTATATCCAGCTACACTGAGGCGGCGCAACTGAAGTCAGAGACGGGCAATACTTTATGTGAGGAATTATTTAAAATGTTCCAAAATGGCATTAATACTAAAAAAGAAACGCCCAATGATGCTTATTAATAGTGTGACTTTCATTTTATAGATGGAACATCTGGAGTTGTAATGAAAGACAAAGCAACATATGCAGGTATTTCTGATTACATGTCATGATATGATTGTGTGGTTATAAGACTTGATAAGAACAACAATTAAATCGTGATGAATATTTTGATATTTTGAGAGTTATTTTGACTTTCCTCCGTCCCCAGAGATCCACAGGGACAGCGGTTTCCTCGGGGGTGGAGGTGGATGGTGCTGCTGTGCCAAGGACGCTTGCTCCTGGTGGTGGTGGCTGCTGGGTCTCCTCCTGCTCGCCCTGCTCCTGCTGGGACTCCTGTTCGGCCTCATTGCCCTGGGTGAGTTGAACCAGCATCCTGTGCCCCTGTTCGCTGACAGAGCTGACGAATAGCGGGCGAACGTCCACACCGTAGGGATGAGGAGATTCACCGATTCTCATCAGTGCATCAGCATAAAAGGTCAAGATGAAATTGCACCAGTTTAAAAAAGTATGCATCGGATACAATTTGGGATGAACTCACATTGCATCGTTTCTAACATCTTTGCATCGGTCAAATTGGATTTATATTACTAGAGGCCCTATGCCTTTAACGAAAAAGCAATGAGATGCTTACTGAGTTACAGTACTAGAGAAACAAAATGTGAAGTTAAAATGGCACTTTTGTAGTTAATTTATCATATCATATCATATCATATCAGTTTCTATTATGTATCTTTAGGACAGAGGTTTTCAAAGTGGGAGGCGGCCTCCCCAGTGGAGCTTCAAACCGTTTCAGGGGAGGCTCAGTGAATGGAAGTGAACAAATTTGCTTAAAGAGATTCAGTAGGTTTGGGAATTTTTACTGTTTTTCCAACTTTCCCAGAGTCAGAAACAAATAAATGCCTTCAGACATTATAGTCTGAAGATATCTTGTCTCAATTGTTGAGATTAAAAAATTGTTGGGATCAAATAACATAATCGTGATCCCATAGGCACCCAGGAATTTAGCAAAACTACAGTAAGCAAGTAAAGAGGTTTGCACCCAAGCTCTGTCTGAGGGGAGGCCCACAGCCTCAGACTTTGAAAAGCCCTGGTGTAGGAGATTCCCACCGTACCGCTTGCTGACGTGCAAGTGCTCTTCTCCAACTGTGTTAAGGAGCAGCAGTCTTATGAAACATCTTGCGGTCGGGTTTTATTAAGCATTCTTTGAGTACAACGAAACATCTTGGGGTTATTAGAGGGGGAAATATGGCTAATGTGACAGTCACAGACTTGCAACAGAGTTCACATAATGCTATGCTATGCTATGCTAATGCTATTGCAAAATGAAACAAATCTCCTCCGAAAGCGCTGTGATGTCAAGAGTCACTCCAGAGGCTTTCTGTAGACGAATAAGATATTTGTTTGAGCTTTTACAGGCAGGCGGGCGGGTTTTATTTCACAGCGTGGCTAAGAGCTGTTAGAAAGAAAATGTACCTCTCTCTCTCTCCCTGGAAAAAGGACCCTGGGCACTGTCTGTCTCAATGCCATGAAGTCGGTCTGGTATTCATTGTCGGTGGATCACCTCCAGAAATTGTTGCTTGATGACATCACAGACTCAAGTCTTGTCTAGCACCAGCAGAGACTTGTTGATGTACACAAATCTAAATGATACTGTCTGAGATCATGGAATGACACGTGGACGTTGTTGTTGGAGTAATCAGAAGCATACACACAAAACCTGCCGAGTTTACATATTAAAATACATGGGTCATGACCCATAGTATACAGTACACATAAAGTATAGACCCTGTGCAGTATATTTTTGCTATCTTCTCCTGTTTCAGTATTGTGTGATGATTTTCAACAATACAATAACAACATAAAATTGCCCTAAGTAACTTTTAACAACTACATTCTGCAGTGGATTGGCGGTTTTTAAAAGAAATATTAGTATTTTTAGGTAGCTTTTATTTAAAATGTCCACAGTGATAAATAGTGACACTAACTAATGAGTTAAATGTGAGTCTCCCCCCCTCCCGCCCATAGAAAAACCCAATACCACAGTGTACATAAATGTTTCCAATAGCTCAGTCCTCAGAAGCCCTTTCAGTCCTCCATCTTCACTTCTGGAAGTATGTCTGTCCATTCTTTTCCATTTATACAAATGTGCCACATCTACTCCAATACACCCACATGGCACATACCCACTTGTAGTGTGTGTGTGTGTGTGTGTGTGTGTGTGTGTGTGTGTGTGTGTGCGTGCGTGCGTGCGTGCGTGCGTGTGTAACCCCGTTGACCTAAAAAATATGGACAGAGCTATAGACCAGAGTAGTAATTCTAGGGCAGTCAAAATGTCATTTAGCTTCTTTGTTGAGTTATAATGAATAAATTAATAGTTTGGCACATTGTGTGTGTGTAACAAATCTTGATGCCCCTCCACAGCTGAAGACGTGAGGAAGCTGAAGAATCGAGTGGCTGACCTGGAGGCTGAGTCGTCGGTCGTTGCTGCTCGCACCAGTCGGCTGTCAGCCAATGACATCAACATCATCAACTCTGGCACCGCTGTTGACCGTGGAGGAAGCCCCCACACTGACAACACCCTGCACCTGGGTGCCGGGGGAAGCTCGGGCACCGGTACCAGAGTCAGCATCGGTGTCGGCACCAGAACTGGCATGGGCGTCAGTGGTGGCACTGGCGGAGGCACTGGCACCAGCTTCAGCGGCGGCACCAGCAGTGGCACTGGCTACGCTGGAGGCACTGGCACCAGCTTCAGTGGTGGCGCGGGCGGAGGCACTGGCACCAGCTTCAGTGGTGGCGCTGGTGGCGGCACTGGCACCGGTTTCAGTGGTGGCACTGGCTATGCTGGAGGCACTGGCACCAGTTTCAGTGGAGGCGCTGGCGGAGGCACTGGCACCGGTTTCAGTGGTGGCGCTGGCGGAGGCACTGGCACCAGCAGTGGCACTGGCTACAGTGGAGGTACTGGCCTTGGCACTGGCATCAACATCGGCACTGGCATCAGTCTTGGGAGCGGCGTGGGCGGCGGACACGTTGATGGAGCTGCCCTTCAAAGCACCATCCAACAACTGCTGAGAGCTGAGATGCATTCTCAGTCATTCAGAGGTGGTGCACATATACAAACTAAAGGAATACACATACACGCTGTATAGGCAATCCTATGAACCAAACTTGCCTTGAGGCTCCAGGTGTGATGTTTGCAGTTAGAGATCCTCCAAATCAGAGTCCTGATGTGATTTATAAAAATAAACTATATTTTATTTGAAACCAAAGTATATTCTGTCTCGGAAGCCTCAATCGCTTGCTATAACTAGAAAAAACAAACAAAAAGTTTCTATAAGCCTTCAAAATAAGCTGATAAAATGATAATTGAGTGCGGTGAAAAACAGTACCGTACCGCACCACCTGGGGCGTACTTGAGCTCTCATTACCTCCCATGATATAGGAGTGGTAAAGGGGAAACAGGGCGGGAAAGGGTGTAGACCCAGGCAAGACTCCATATTCGATATGCACAATACAATATAATAATAAACCTATTTACTAAACACAAAGTACAAAGAAGTTAAACTGAATGTCTAATGGGGCAACAAAGATAAAGTTTTCACTATATTTTGAAATGAGGAATTTAGCTCACACACACTACACACACACACA
The DNA here is from genome assembly GCF_964638095.1 of Poromitra crassiceps. Lineage (NCBI taxonomy): Eukaryota > Metazoa > Chordata > Actinopteri > Beryciformes > Melamphaidae > Poromitra > Poromitra crassiceps. The sequence goes on from NC_139633.1 coordinate 22,810,971, forward strand.
CACACACACACACACACACACACACACACACACACACACACACTGAGAGATAGAGAGAGAAAGTTAATGATACACATTACTGTCCACGTTCATTGAACTGCTGTTTTCTGTTCCAGCTCTCATAACAACTACAGCTAGAGGAGAGCCTGGACCTAAAGGTAAAATGTCTAGTACAAATGTTATTTTTTCTTCTATGAAATCCACATATTCATAATTTTCCATGAATTAACCTGGATCATGTTGGTTTACCGTAAAACTTCCAATAAGGGCCTGGTCCCCAATTGCCGTCCAATAAACGCCTGGGGTCAAACTCAATTTTGCACATAAGCGCCGGTCTTCCAATAACAGCCGGGGGCGGTTATTAGAATTTTTTTTTCAGTGATCCCAATAGACTACTTGCACAACTCCACTACTTCCTGAAATGAGTAGGGCATCTTGGTTTCCTGTCCTACACTATTGGATGAACTGATTAATGTCAGGTGTGCCTTATGGCTCATTTCCACCACATATAACAGCACAGTACAGCTCCACTCTATCTGGTATTACTCGGCTCTACTTGATAGAGACTCTGTTTCCATAGCAAGTTTACTTGCCTCCGCCCACACCAGCTGGTCGATAGCGACCGCATATCGGCCCTCCGCCCATAGCCGAAGTAGGCTATAAGTATAACGTTAATTGAAATCAATACACAGAACTTTTAAACTGATTATGAAATACTGGTGCCCCTAAATGACCTACAGTGTACATGGGCAAATGTGACAATCGGCTAGGAGAATGGATATCACTTTGTTGTTACTCAAACTCACATGCATGCACTGCGCGGGGACGGGAGAGGCGCTACGAGGAGAACCCCAGCGGCAGCTCAACAGGCAAGACCGCGGCTTTGCCTGCGGCCTAGCGGAGGCAACTACAAAGGGCTTCCCGAGGAGCGCATGTTAAAGCTGAGCAAGGAGATCGATTTTATTTCACCAGCGCCAAAGGCAGCAACACAAAAGACTGATGGAAATAACATAACAGAAGAGAAGGTAAGCTAACTAAACTGGTATCCAGCATTGACAGTAGATGCCTACAGTAAACACGATTCTGCCTGACCAATCAGTCGTCTGCAGTGTTTTCACGTCACCATATAGTACCGGGTCCACAGCCCTAGAACCTCAACAGAGCAGGGACCAAAAGCAGCACGACTCAACCCCGATCAACCCGGGTTGTCCATGTTTTTGATCGGTGGAATGAGACAAAAAAAGCGAGACGAGCTGTGCGGGGCCGCGTTGATACCAGCGGTGGAATTGGGCCATTACTGCTGCAGTCACAACAACAGTGATCAGGCACACCTGACATTAATCAGCTCATCCAATAGTGTAGGACAGGAAACCAAGATGCCCTACTCATTTCAGGAAGTAGTGGAGTTGTGCAAGTAGGGGTATATTTACCATAGCATTTTGATACTGCTGACCAGGAAATCTGTACAAAAAATAATAATCGCCTGGGTCAATTTTGTACAATAAAGAAATAACCGCCTGACTCCAATTGCCGCCTGGTCTCCTTTAAACGCATGGGGTCAAACTCGATTTAGCATAATAATAAACGTTTTACGGTATTTATTTATTTATTTATTTATTTATTTATTTATTTATTTATTTATTTATTTATTTATTTATTTATTTATTTATTCATTTATTTATTTACTTAAAATGTCCCATGTTTACTTTTCAGGGGATGCTGGATTGAAAGGTCAGGGAAACAAATGTTTGGTTTGAGAAATATTTTCTTTTTTGAGGTTTTTCAGTTGTATTCACACGTTTGTCATCTACTGAATATACTATGATTCTAATCATGTTGATATTTCACTTGTCACAGGAGATAGTGGTTTACCTGGACTTCCAGGTAAGGAATGATGAAATTATAAATTTACTGTATATTATCCTTGAGTCATTACCAGTATAGTATCTTCTCTGACGATTATAATGTATGGGGTCATAATGCCACTTTTCTAACACTGACTTTTGACCTCAGGTCCTCCTGGTGCAATGGGCCATTCAGGACCTGAGGGGCCGAAAGGACAGAAAGGAACTCCAGGTATCAATTCAGTTCCAACTATGTGATGCAAGTACAGTTTAGCCAATTTACTTGTGCCAGTTTAGTGTGTTTGAATGTCCATATGTGAAATGTCTGATCAGGTGATCATGGATTGGAGGGTCCACCAGGCCTAAGGGGTCGTGAGGGCCCAACTGGCCCCAGAGGTGAGCCAGGACCCCCAGGCTTCGGAGAGAAAGGTGACAAAGGTACAGCTTCTATTCACTGCAGTAACATGTGTTGTTTAATTCTCCTAATGACACCACAGTTACACCGGGGAATAGAACTCATTACGGTCAGGTAACTATGTCAAGACTCAAGAGTCTTTTTTGTGTTTGTTCATGCAGGTTTTCCTGGATCTCCTGGTTCTGCGGGACCTGCTGGCTCGATTGGACCAAAAGGTGTGATGATGTTAAAGATAACTGCTTTCAAATTGCGATACGCAGGGTTTCAAAAAAAGATAGTGGATGTCATTGTCTGTGTCAATGTCAATGTCATTTTCTTACGTTATTTCCAATGTCAGTTTACTACATTAGTGTCGTTTTTTTGCACCATCACCCAAGGCATGCTAAAGCTTTAAGAATGTTCTGGTCAGTATAATCGCAATAGCAAACATTTCTGAAGATTTATGCTCATAATGCATCTGTGCTCTAGGCTCACCTGGAGCTCCTGGGCTCTCTGGGATACCAGGTAGGTTTTTTGCTGTATTCATTGAATATGACCTCAAATCTACCAGCACTGACTTCAGCACAAAAACTGTGCACATAATGTTAGTCATGTATTGCCTTCAGGCCTTGTATTTTACATGACTCTTTTACTTCAGGTCAACCAGGTTCTCAGGGCTTCCGAGGCGAGGCAGGGCCACCTGGACCTAAAGGTAGGTCACGACTCACATCAGCACAGTTCATCTTCTTGCTCTTATTTGCTGTAATGCTGCTTGTTCTTCTGTGCAGGGGAGAGAGGGCCTTCTGGATCTCAGGGAATTAAAGGTTTGTTATATCAGATTTGTAATACAAAGGGACAGGATCATGGCTGTAGGGGCTCAGCAAAATATCTAAATGTTTGATCAATGTTTGCCTTAGGTGACCACGGTGAAAAAGGCCCGCGAGGCCTGTCAGGTGAGTACAACATCTGGACTGTGTGAAACAAACAAATAAAACTATGTTCGTAGCAGCCAAACTGCCATATTATATATTGATTATGGTATGAGCTGCTCTGTCCACTTGTCTCCCCCTCAGGTGACACTGGTTTACCAGGACTGTCCGGGCCGGCTGGAGAGAAGGGATCCAAAGGATCAGTGGGTGAGTGATGGGTCGGATCAGATTATTCCTCCACCTGTTGACCCGACACAAGCCTTGTTTACATTTGAGCTCCACGGTTGGATTTTCCAACACTTTCTGTTGCAAACGTAGACCGTAAAGGTCGACCGGCCGTAAAGGCCTGTTCGGGGCGGAAGGGAACTGCACATGTATCGGAGGAAGCATGTGTATGTCTACGGCTCTCCCCAGATCGGCAGACCTCGGCAGAGGTCAAAAAGACCGTAGAAAAGGTTTCGAAGCATGATACTGAGCTAGAATTCCAACATTTCTAAGTTACATGAAGAATGAATGTGATCATTCCCAAAAAAATCACCCATTCTAGAAAGTGGCAGTGGCATTCTAGACATGATTTATCTTAAACCCTATCATTAGTCTTTTTTTTCATCTGTAGCGTTAAACGGACAAAGCTAATGACATAAACTGCCAACTTGTTCTAGTTCATTTGTCTTTCTCATTTTGTACTTGTACTGTGAAATAGGCGAAAGTTCTCAGCAGTTTGGTGGCAGCACAGCAATTAAACAACTCGAAAATAATTGTGGCAAGTGAGGCAGTTTTGTTATATTTACAAAATCCACCAGGTGGCGGCCTAGAGGCAGCCTCAGAAAGCCATGATCTAACTATAAAGTGGGATTTTGGTTATCTTTAGGCAAGTAAAACAACTTAGTTGGGTTTAGCCAAATAAAGCAACTTGGTTAATGTTAGGATTATAGTTTGGGTTAGGTTTAAATAACAAAAATGTGGGCGCCCGTGTAGTGCAGCAGTAGATTGTCTCTATGAGCAGCATCGAGCTTTCAAACCCCTCCGTCGAGAAGCAATGAACCCTTCTGCTCAAGTGTCAATGTGTCTTTGAAATGTTTCTGTGACACATACGTAAATACGTGCGTATCACTGAGTGGGGATCACTAAGTTATGGACGATGTTTTTGTAATGCGTTTGTTTTTGTGACCAGGATCTCCCGGAAATGATGGTGAAAAAGGCTCAAGAGGTAAATGACCCATTTCAATGACCTTTAACCATTTGAATTATTGCAATATGTACACTGACATTACAATAGGTCAGTGGTTCTCAACCTTCTCAACCAGTGGTACCCGTACCACAGGTTCTCAACCAGTGGTTCTCAACCAGTGGCACCCGTACCACAGGTTGAGAACCACTGCAATAGCTATTACACAACGCTGTACAACAATTTTATCACCCTATCTATTTTAACCTGCAACTGCAACTTTGTTGATTTTCGACATTTGAAGGATCGCATGCTCCTCTATGGGTTGAGAAGATTCTGTAACCCTGTAAGCCCTTCCACCCAAAACCCTTTGGAAATGGCATGATGCTTAAAACAATGCTGTTCCATAATTCCTGAAAAGTTTGGAGACACAACAGTGTCACCCGACAGCGACATTATATTAGTAAGACATTAAAGATTTAATACAACTAGGCAAATCGCGTGCTGCGTGCGCTCGATTCCTAGGGTCGCCCATTGCGCGGCCTCACCCTATCTATCAGACGGGGGTCTGATAGATAGACAGATGCATGTAAGACTTACATGCTCCTCTTCTGTTTGTGACCAAGGGTCTTCTGGGCTTCCTGGAATCAGAGGTCCTACTGGGCCTCCTGGAGATGCTGGCCTTCCAGGTAACATGAGACACAGGCATCATTCCTATGAAGCATGATCTTTATTATTAGCATTGTTGTTAATGGATGTGATAAGATGATGTTCATAATTTCTGCCTCTTTCTAGGATCACCTGGGCTTCAAGGACCACCAGGTACAGGATGCCTCCTTAGTACACATTCTGTCATCATGGAGGTCTAACAAAAAGCTTGCTAGAAATTCCTGCTTTTAATTCAGTCGCTGACACTGGAAATGTTCTCAATGTTCCTGTTAGGGATTGCAGGGATTCCAGGACACCCTGGGGCCAAAGGTAAAACCATGATCAACCTCAGTACTTCAATGAGATGATACTAACTAGACTAGACCATGTAGGCCTACTGCAGCAGGACATGGGAATCCACTTTGAAATCTGTTGGTTGTATGTATGAAACTCTACAGCTGCTCTAGCATGTGTCTTGTCTCCTTCAGGCCAAACAGGTGAACCAGGAAGAGTCATTAATGCAGGTGACATGATACAATTAAAGAATCTGTTTTTTCATTGCACCATTTGTTCGGCTGTCATTTGTGGATATCTGATCATCATGGTGATTTTCCAGCTGGCTCCAACTCTGTGGGCATCCCCGGACCCCCAGGGCCTGCTGGTCCCCCTGGCACTGCAGGACATCCAGGATTATCAGGTCTGACCTTTGACATTATATATAAATAGCCAGAACTAGTCCACCACGGTGTACATCTTGCATCTTAGCCCTGAATGATTGCACCATATCAGAACAATCCTCTGTACTCTTGTATTGAAAGTGGTGCTACATTTCTTCATTCACTTTTCCTGTTTTCATTCAAATGTAAGGATGTATCTGTTGTGTTCATTTACCTCCTCAGGTCCCATTGGTCCTGCTGGTCTGCCTGGCCAGCCTGGTAGGTCATCACACTTTTCAAATCCAAAGGCGAGCATTTTAAACTGATATGTAGCCTACTGAGTGTCCTACATGCAGCATTTTTTCTGATTCACAGGTTCTAAAGGTATCAAGGGAGATAGGGGAGACCAGGGAGAAGCAGGAATAACAGTGAAAGCTACTGAAACTGTAAGCTCATCCAGATCTGAGAGTGAGTACTTTCTATGATGCTTTCTGTAACAAATCCCACAGTAATTAGCAATTAACTACAAGTTAGAGAGCAGTGGCAGTTTTCTACTCCTTTACCTCGGTTTGTATCTACAGATCAGAGTGATGTCATGACATACAGTTCATTATGTAACATCGTGGTTTTTCCGTTCCTGCTTTAGGACAGTTTGCCGCTGCTGGAATCCCAGGACCACCTGGCCCACCTGGGCCTCCTGGGCGTACAGGTAACCAACATACAAGATGCCATGTTGCAGTATCTTCAGAGATATCCATGCAAACATCTTCAATGTTTTTGTTAGAACTTGAGATCATCCAAGAATAACGACATGCTACGGTCTCCTTCATCCAATAGAGTCATATTTCTTTCAAATTAATCATTGGCCTTTTTTGTCTCCCATCAGGTGATTCAAGACCAGGACAAGCAGGGCATCCAGGGCCCCCTGGCCCGCCAGGTCAGCCAGGTAAGTCTTTGAGCACATCAAATGCACTCTTTTGAATACTGACACTATGGCGAATGGATGTGTATTGTACAGCATCGTTGGTAAAGCTGACATCCATTCTTCATATCAAACTTTCACCATCGTCCCTGCTGTAGGATACTCGAGACCAGGACCACCAGGACCAAAGGGGGAGAAGGGAGAAGCAGGAGGCTTTGCAGGAGGCAGCTCTGGTATGATCAAACATCTTCTCAGCTGGTGCTCTGTGTGGACATGGATCAGACATGCAGTAGAATTAGCAGATGGCTCTATAGAGCACATTGGAAAGCTGTGGCTGTGACATTGCTGATTGTGACACTGCTCTTCCAGGACAACCAGGCCCTCCTGGACCTGTTGGGCCTACGGGATCAACAGGTGAGCTGACTTTAGAAAGCTGTCTGAACTCTTGATCTTATGAAAAACCCTTTCCCTTCCTTCAATTTCAATAATATGACTCTCCAATATCATTTTAGGTTCTCCTGGGCAGAGGGGCTACCAAGGTAATTTGCTTTGTTTCATTTGTGTGTATCTTCACATTACATTTTTTCATCATGCGTTTGTGTTTAAGTTGCATTTACCTTTGTCTTAGAGTACACAAATTGTTACCAATACGTTCCAACACAGATAGTCGTGAACCAGCCTGTGAATAAACTATTCCAACGTAAATAATCGTGACTTTTTATTTGTGTCTCAGGTGAACGAGGCCTGCCAGGTTTGCCAGGCACTCCAGGCTCTCCAGGAAGACCAGGAAGCTCTGAGCGAGGTCAGCACTTCATTCACCTATCGCTTCATCCAAATCAGACAGCAACTGCTGTTTTGTCCACTTTCCTGCTATTATAAGGAATCATATAGGAATTTTACAAATGATTACGAGAAATCCTCAAGGATTCATATTAAACAATAATACCACTTTCTTGGTGGACCAGTGGGTTGGCAGCCAGGATCATAACAGCCTCAAGGTATGAGGATGTGGTGTGAGCAGGTTTACAGTACAATGCAATACAAACATTTTTTTCTCTCTCATACAGATTCATCTTATGGTGGAAGAGGCCAAGTGACACCTGGACCACCAGGGCCTCCTGGGCCTCCTGGACGCCCAGGACCAGAGGGACGTAAAGGTAAATCCAACAACACAATGAAAGCTTTGGTAGGAAAATCTGTGTCCATTATGAGGGATTAGCATTTAAAGACTTTCTTTCCCCTACTGTACAGCACTTATTCCCAAAGTGGGGTACGTGTACCCCCAGGGGTACTTGCAGTTATGTCGGGGTACAGAAAAAACACAACAAAAAACAAAAAACAAAGTAGTAGTAGGCCTACCGTTTGGAGGTGCAGGGGGTACCCACGAGGAGGTTGAATGTTAGAGGGGGTGCAGGACTACAAAGTTTGGGAACCACTGCTGCCCTACAGCAACCTGACGATGGGAAATTGTCTGTTGTCTGTATTGTAGAATATCTCCCAGAGTCCCCTGCCTGTGTCCAGCATGTGAAATGGATTTAGATATAATAGGTCATTTGTTCTCCTTTGTCATTTCCAAGGGGACACTGGATCTCCTGGTAGGGATGGCTCTTCAAGAGGTATAGTATCATTAAACTCATAACAAAAAATTATAATTGTTGTCCTTACCACTCATTACAATACTGCACAAATTAAAGTGTAATTAAATCACATACTACTACCATGAAGAAAACGGAGCTGAGAATGACTAAACACTTAAAAGGTTAGCACCTTCTAAAGTTTGAGTCCCTATATTTTCTTCAGAATCTTTATTTTCTTGTTTTCCCTCAGGCTCAGTCTCGGCCACCTCAGGGTCTCCTGGTCCTCCTGGTCCTGCTGGCCCTCCAGGCCGGCCAGGCCAGCCAGGCTCCTCCTCGTCTCCCACTGAGATGCAACAGTACATCAGCGACTATCTCAGTAAGAGTCTTACCACCCAAACTATCAATCAAAGCCTCTGTAAGAGTCTTACCACCCAAACTGTCAAGCAAAGCCTCTGTAAGAGTCTTACCACCCAAACTATCAGCAAAGCCTCTATAAGACTCTTACCACCTAAACTATCAGCAAAGCCTCTGTAAGAGTCTTACCACCCAAACTCGCAAGTAAAGCCTCTGTAAGAGTCTTACCACCCAAACTCTCAAGTAAAGCCTCTGTAAGAGTCTTACCACCCAAACTATCAGCAAAGCCTCTATAAGACTCTTACCACCCAAACTATCAGCAAAGCCTCTGTAAGAGTCTTACCACCCAAACTATCAATCAAAGCCTCTGTAAGAGTCTTACCACCCAAACTGTCAAGCAAAGCCTCTGTAAGACTCTTACCACCCAAACTATCAGCAAAGCCTCTATAAGACTCTTACCACCCAAACTATCAGCAAAGCCTCTATAAGACTCTTACCACCCAAACTATCAGCAAAGCCTCTGTAAGAGTCTTACCACCCAAACTATCAATCAAAGCCTCTGTAAGAGTCTTACCACCCAAACTCTCAGCAAAGCCTCTATAAGACTCTTACCACCCAAACTATCAGCAAAGCCTCTATAAGACTCTTACCACCCAAACTATCAGCAAAGCCTCTGTAAGAGTCTTACCACCCAAACTATCAATCAAAGCCTCTGTAAGAGTCTTACCACCCAAACTCTCAAGTAAAGCCTCTGTAAGAGTCTTACCACCCAAACTCTCAAGTAAAGCCTCTGTAAGAGTCTTACCACCTAAACTCTCAAGTAAAGCCTCTGCAAGAGTCTTACCACCCAAACTCTCAAGTAAAGCCTCTGTAAGAGTCTTACCACCCAAACTCTCAAGTAAAGCCTCTGTAAGAGTCTTACCACCTAAACTCTCAAGTAAAGCCTCTATAAGAGTCTTACCACCCAAACTCAAAAGTAAAGCCTCTGTAAGAGTCTTACCACCCAAACTCTCAAGTAAAGCCTCTGTAAGAGTCTTACCACCTAAACTCTCAAGTAAAGCCTCTATAAGAGTCTTACCACCCAAACTCTCAAGTAAAGCCTCTGTAAGAGTCTTACCACCTAAACTCTCAAGTAAAGCCTCTGCAAGAGTCTTACCACCCAAACTCTCAAGTAAAGCCTCTGTAAGAGTCTTACCACCTAAACTCTCAAGTAAAGCCTCTGTAAGAGTCTTACCACCTAAACTCTCAAGTAAAGCCTCTGCAAGAGTCTTACCACCCAAACTCTCAAGTAAAGCCTCTGTAAGAGTCTTACCACCTAAACTCTCAAGTAAAGCCTCTGCAAGAGTCTTACCACCCAAACTCTCAAGTAAAGCCTCTGTAAGAGTCTTACCACCCAAACTCTCAAGTAAAGCCTCTGCAAGAGTCTTACCACCTAAACTCTCAAGTAAAGCCTCTGTAAGAGTCTTACCACCTAAACTCTCAAGTAAAGCCTCTGCAAGAGTCTTACCACCCAAACTCTCAAGTAAAGCCTCTGTAAGAGTCTTACCACCTAAACTCTCAAGTAAAGCCTCTGCAAGAGTCTTACCACCCAAACTCTCAAGTAAAGCCTCTGTAAGAGTCTTACCACCCAAACTCTCAAGTAAAGCCTCTGCAAGAGTCTTACCACCCAAACTCTCAAGTAAAGCCTCTGTAAGAGTCTTACCACCCAAACTCTCAATCAAAGCCTCTGTAAGAGTCTTACCACCCAAACTCTCAATCAAAGCCTCTGTAAGAGTCTTACCACCCAAACTCTCAAGTAAAGCCTCTGTAAGACTCTTACCACCCAAACTCTCAAGTAAAGCCTCTGCAAGAGTCTTACCACCCAAACTCTCAAGTAAAGCCTCTGTAAGAGTCTTACCACCCTACCACCCATCAAGCAAAGCCTCTGTAAGACTCTTACCACCCAAACTCTCAAGTAAAGCCTCTGCAAGAGTCTTACCACCCAAACTCTCAAGTAAAGCCTCTGTAAGAGTCTTACCACCCTACCACCCATCAAGTAAAGCCTCTGTAAGAGTCTTACCACCCAAACTCTCAATCAAAGCCTCTGTAAGAGTCTTACCACCCAAACTCTCAAGTAAAGCCTCTGTAAGAGTCTTACCACCCAAACTCTCAAGTAAAGCCTCTGTAAGAGTCTTACCACCCAAACTCTCAAGTAAAGCCTCTGTAAGAGTCTTACCACCCAAACTCTCAAGTAAAGCCTCTGTAAGAGTGTTACCACCCAAACTCTCAGCAAAGCCTCTGCAACCATCTCAGAGGGACAGGATACGGTATGAACATGCTTTATATGTCCTGTGCAGGTAGAAGCAGGCAGTCTGCCATCCCTGGCCCTCCAGGCCCACCCGGCCCTCCAGGAACCCCTGGATCCTTCTCAGGCTCTATGGATGACATTTCCTCTCGTGTCATTACCTACCTGCAGCGTAAGCCATCGCTTTTCCTAAGAATTTCTATTGCCAAATGAGAATGATGATGATCTGTGGAGTCCTTCTCTGTGTAGCGATTAAGAATCAAAGACGTAGAAGAGGACTATTATCAGTGTTGTTCCATTTCAGGTTCGGGCTCAGGTGTCAGCAGGGGTGCTCAGGGGCCTCCAGGACCACCTGGTCTTCCTGGCTCTAGCTCTGGATCCCTGTCTGTCCAGGCTCTCATCGTCATGCTACAGAGTAAGAGCAGTACATACTAGCTGTACTCTAGCTGACTTCTATCAGCACTGACCCATAATGTGTACCATCTATGCTCTCCTCTACTTCTTTATATGAGTCCACTGTGCCAGCAAGCTCTCGGACATCATCAGAGAATAGGATGAGAACTAGCTTTGCTGTTGTTTTCTGTGGTTTCCTCATAGTGTTTACTAAAACAATGCATAGAATGCCATATTTGGAGAATGCACTAGGCTTAAATATATCTATCTGTGTCCAGGAGACGAAGTGAGACGATACGTGACAGGTCCACCAGGACAACCAGGACAACCAGGACAACCAGGGTTACCAGGGACACCAGGAACATCATCAGGAGGAAGTGTAGCCAGTTACAACGTACAGGAGATAGCCACCTACGTCTTCAGAATCATGAATGGTAAGCACAACATGGTATGGTCTAATATCTGGCTTTGACCTAATACATAAGACTAAAGGTGATAGGGAACCCAGAATCAGGATCGGCTTTATTCAATGTACACATACAGTACTCCAGTTTGCGTTGCTCTCATAGTACCCACAAGCGGAAAAAGGTATCGGCTACACAAGTTAAAACCAACAAGGGCGCGGGTACTTTGATAAGATGTCAAAGGTTTTAATGAGCCAGTGATATCTGACAATATTTCCACTGACAGATACATTTTCAAAATATTGATGTTGAGTCTACTCCCATCTATCAGACTCTCAGGTTACCTGCATTTCACCACTACAGTACTAGTCAATTGACCCTGCAAGACCGACCCAAGGATCAAACTCACAACTGCTTGTGTCTTTTTTGGTTCTAGAGAGAGGGATTAACGGAGGTCAGCCCGGGCCCCCAGGCCCTCGTGGGCATCAAGGACCTCCAGGTCCTCCAGGCTCTGGCTCTGGTACCGCTAACGTTGACTACTCCGCACTGATGAGAAGTAAGATCATGTTCTCGGCCTTGTGTGCTCGACTACAGTACCTGTTGGAGGCAGTTGAGTGAAGATAAATGAATCCTCTTCCATTTCCTCAGATCCAGAGTTCCGTGCGCTGGCTAGCCGCTCAGCTGGACAGCCTGGCCCCCCTGGCACCCCAGGACGGCCGGGCCCCCCAGGACCCCAGGGGCCCCCAGGAGATTCCTCTTCCACAGGTCGCGGTGGTGGTGGTGGTGGCTACAGCATGGAGGACATCCAGCGCTACCTGCAGAGTGAGTCTGGCGGAGAGGATGAACATCATGGATTGTAGCGTGCAGTTGCTTTGTTTAAACTGAGAGAGACTGAATGCCTATAGATTTCAACCCCATATCTCACTACTATAATAAGGTGGAGCGTTCCACAGTTGCGCAGTTGAGCAGGTGAGCGCACGAAGCACGCGAGGCACGCTAGAAATGAGAGAGCGATATTTCTAGCTTCGATAATACATTGATGAATTAATCTCACACAAAAAACCTCAAACCATGAAAATCAGAAAGATTAAGTCAAACATTTACAGTGATACCAAAAATATACTATTTGGGAAACCATATACTTTGTGAACTAAACAAATATACATGTCCTATAATGGACATATTCCTCATGTGTGTTTTCTAGTGGCTATCCACAGAACACAATGTTAAACAGTGGCTAAATATATATGTGTATAAATATATATGTGTATACCGCAAAAACAAGTTGCATCTTGTTGTAAACATAACCCAAAGGCAATTCGGTTGCTGACCTACATTTTATTTCCCATTTGTTGGCTTTAAATGGCGAGAGAAAAATACTATGTTCATGCCACAAACATTTGAGAGACATGCGCAGTTCAACAAAAACCCTATAAATCCCAGAGTCTCTTGGCAAACATAAAAAAGGAAGTAAGCACATTTTCAGACATAAATGATGGCGACATCAGCCTCTGTCAACAAATGAACCCAGAGATGGAGCACTTTCCTGTCTATATGTGTTTGTTTGCACTGTGCTGCTGATTGTTATAGATGACAACACTCAGTGAGAGGAAGACTCACAGCATCATCAACGACCCAACTCAGTACTGTTTTTATCCCCAAGCCATCTCTATACACTTTGATTTATTAATCTTATCATCATTGCATTAGACTGTGTTGTTGTCTGGTATTGTTCAGACTGTTCTCTTTTTACTCTTGTTTGGAGCACGAGCACGCCACGACCCCAAGTTCTTCACAAAAGTTTCTTTGACTTGCTCTGTATACTTGTGTAAATTTGCATGGCAATAAGGTTGAACTGAACATCTCTCAGGTTCTGGGGTCAGGGGTCCTCCTGGCCCCCCTGGTCCTCAAGGCCCCCAGGGACCATCGGGTTCTTCCCAGGGAGCGGGTTCCTACGGTGTATCGTTCCCACGGGAGAGCATCCGTGCTGAACTCCAGCAGTATCTGACCAGTAAGCTCCTATCATCCCACTCAAACAGACATTAACATGACCTGTACTGTACATGGACTTCATAACTGAGTAAAGATGAGTGCCAACATCACAGATGCATTTTTTTTTAATTAGGTGACAGTCTTCGCCGTACTATCATTGGACCCCCTGGGCCTCCAGGACCCATGGGTCCAAAAGGAGACCGTGGAGAGCCAGGTTATGGCCAGAGCTACAACCAGGGCCAGAGCTTATCTCAGGGTGACCCTCGATACGACTCTCGCCAAGGTGACCCTCGATACGACTCTCGACGTGGCTCTGACCGCCGTGAGACCGATGTTAGCAAGCTGACCGAGGTACTGGACTACTCGAGCGTTGCTCTGAGGGTTACAGACTACATCAAAAGTGAGTAGACTACTGCTATACTGTATATATACGCACACACACACACACACACACACACACACACACACACACACACACACACACACACACACACACACACGTGTATATATATATATATATATATATATATATATATATGAATGTTTAGTGTAGGCAAAGTGAGAAACATGAAGAAAATCTGTTCAGATCAAAATGGCTCAAATGCTTCCTAGTCTATCTATCTATCTATCTGTGATGTCATCAGTGGTGATGTTATCAGTGATGATGTCACCAGTGATGATGTCATTAGTGATGTCATCGGTCTGAGGCTCACGAGAGAGACTGAGGGAGAGAGACCAAGGGAGAAGAAAAGAAAGGAGAGGGAGAGAGAGAGAGAGAGAGAGAGAGAGAGAGGGGGGAGAGACTGAGGGAGACATTGTGCGCGCGCCAATAGGGCAGGCAAGGCCACACAGCAGGCCGCGCAGTGGCTGAGCTGCGGGCAAGGCCGCGCAGTGGCCGAGCTGCGGGCAAGGCCGCGCAGTGGCCGAGCTGCGCATGCGAGCTGCAGGGCCAGCTCAGCGTAGTGCGCGAGATGCCTAGTAATTATAAAGGAACAATTCTGAGTTGATCCTGGCATTGTGTTACCCAAAAACATTATGAGATACATGAATACCATTCTGAAATACAAGAATAATGAAATACTGACTGAAATACAGCCACAGGAATAACATAATAGGAATTCTGTTAAATGGGACCCCCCCCCTTAAAACACAGAAACTTTGACTTCAGATTTATAATCTACTTAAAGAGTAACTAAATGCCAAACATAAATCTGTGTAAAATAAAATATGTAAAATTGGTGCCACTGAACTCCTGTAAGAGATGTGTAATGTTGTCCTTTACGTATAACCCAATTTACTGTGATCTAACCTTCCTCCAGACCAAGGACTGCTGCAGGACTACCTGGTTGAAGGCCCCTTGAGAGGAAGTGTAAGAGCAGTTCAAGGACCACCTGGTCCACCCGGCCCTCCCGGCCCCCCTGGCTACAGCCGCGTCATCGGTGCCTATGGCAACGTCACCGCTGACCTCATGGACTTCTTCAGAGGTAAGGACAAGGACTTTTCCCCCTCACAAATCAAGTTCAACTCTACAACAATAGTCAAATATCTTCAAAATATTATATTTTTAGATGGATAAATTGCTTCATTACCACTGAATCTGTGCATTTCCTCTTGTGCAGCCTATGGGACCATCCCGGGCCCTCAAGGAAGACAGGGGCCAAAGGGAGACAGAGGGTATCCTGGACCCAAAGGAGAAAAAGGTACAGTCCACTGGAACAGATAAACACCACTGAGAAACCTGTGTTAAATATAAACGTCAGTGTGGACTGTCTGAGCCAAGCAGTCTGACAGTCTTGTATGGTGTTTACAGGGGAAAATGGCCGCCCAGGTGTACCAGGACTATCAGGGTTCCACCACACTGTCCAAATTCCACACCGAGTAGAGAAGAGGGCAGCAGGTAAATTCATTCAACTCTTTGTCAAGCCACTGAAAGATTGTTAAATGTAATATACTGGAGAGGAGTAAGCGTGCACATCCAACGGCAAAAAAGGGCCAGTGCCGAGGCGAAAGTGAAGACACTGGAGAAGAGCTTGACGCTCGAAACGTCACTTTAACTTTGGTGCAATAAGATCACTGAAACCAGAGCCCTGCGATGTGCCAGCTGTTTTTTTTATTCATTTTTAAGTGTAATATGCTGAAGATAAGAAAAAGTAGAGTCCTTTTTTGCAAATGTAATATACTCCCACGAAACACAATGCCATTCCAATTAATTTATATATTTCTTCCATTCCAGGCGATGATGCTGCAGCTGCTCGTCGTAAACACCGCCGCCGCCGAACTAGGCTGTTAAAGGGCTAATATCACTAATACCACTGGGTCATGCTAGATTTCATTTAAATTACACCATCTCCCCCCCCCAAAAAAGTGTTAAATGGTAGCAATGTACTGTAAATGATAGAACATTTTCCTTTCTTGCCTTCTGGTAGTGAAGTCATTTGATAAATACAGAGAAAGTTTAAATGGCCAAATATTGCATCAGTCTCTTTAAAATGGCTTTATTATGGCTATGGAGCTATGGATTTAGCTGCTGGTCAGTGTTTTGTGACACAGACGATTTTGAAATTATGAGTGTGTGTATGTTTACTGTGCTCATTTTTTGTAGCTTGTCTTGAAACTTTTTCCAGGGGCAGCTTTGCGTGGGAAACTCTAGAGCAATAACTAGCAACGGCTGATATTCTTTTATTGCACTTTGCATCTTTTGCTTGTGTGATTTGAGTGTCTGGTGTATTTTATTTGAATTTGTTGTTTGGATTATACTGTATTGAGGACTATAAAAGTGTTGTTAATGTTATATCAAGGTAACCATTTTCAAAGCTTCATGAAAACCCACAATATTGTCATAGAATGCCATATTACCACTTAAATCAAATGCCATGTCCAGCCTTAAAGACCCCGCCAGTGACCCCTGACCCCTTCAGCCCACTCAAATTTTTAAGAATTTCTTAAAACGCTCTTCTTTTTATATAAACCAATGCTTCATCATCATCATGAGTGTCATTTATGCAACAGGGGAATTGGGGGTGGGGATTCACAGCTTTGTCTGTTCCTTCAAGACCAATGATATACTTGCCAAGTTTGTTAGATTTTTTTTAAATATACATTGTTAGAAAGGCTACTGGAGGGGGACTTCAGTGATTACTTGGGAATGACTGATTCGATTGTATATTTTTGTATGAGAGAGCACTGAAATGGATATATTTTCTTAATACCTTAAATGTTGGAAAGAAATTAAATTATGAAAATTATGGAATTGTTCCCAGATTCTATTTTATATTATTGAACTAGTGATGTGCTGACAGAAAGACACAAATAAATCTATTTTTTGGACTTATGAGTCTTGCTATTTATATGATGTTATGACTAGTTTGTAGCAACTGGTTGTTAATCAGCTCTTGAAACAATTTCCATTCAAGACAGTTCAAACGGCTAATCAACAGTTAATATTTTATTTACAACAAAAATGTTGACGTATAGAGACTTAAATTGATCTGACATCAAAAATGCATATAAGAGTATTCAATGTAGTAGAATGACAATTTATCAACACATGAATATGTTACAACATAACAAAATAAAAGATTTTAAATCTATGGGGTGTATGGTGTAATTCATAGACACAGTTTCAAATAACCCCAATAAAAATCCAGCATTCAAGACATTTTGTCATAACGTCAGCATACTCAGAACCTAGCATACAGAAATGATGACATGCACTGATATGTAGCGGCAAAATAAACGTGTCACTTCCTCGTGAAATAGGTCTTTGTGAGACATCAGTACTTCGTTCTGATCATAAAATACAGCAAAAGGCCACATTCTCACACAGCGGGGTTCATACACTGAAAGAGCTTACTGATACAATGTTACACCTTTCATACACCACAGGTCTCAGAAAGAGCACAAGGTCATTGAAACAGTGACTACAGCATTGATATATCATGAATACATGTTTAGAAAACTAAATGTATTCATCATAAAATACTAAGGACATAATTGAAACCAAAGGTAAAATTCGAAGGGGAAAAAAAAGGCATGCAAAACGTTTAAACGATTCAGTCAGTCTGGAGTTCCAATAGGCTTGGGTGAGAAGGTGACTTGAAAAGAGGAAATCTGAGCATTCCTCCTGACTGTCAAGAGCACGTGATGACAGTTATACTACTGCATATTTCAGCTCATGTGGCAAAATAGTAAACAGTGCAAATCAACAGCTTTACATTCCTTTAGTATAAGCCTGTGTTCATACCTCTTATGAAAACCTGTCTCAAAAAAGCATCCATGTGAACACTTCAAAATAACTCCAAAAAAGGGAAAGTGATTTCATATATAAAAAGTAATTGAGCATTTAGTCACTCTGTTAAGAAATAGAAGTAACAAGTCAGTCCTATGTGAAATTATACAGGGGAATGTGTGTTGTGGGGGCATAGCATTTAAATAGAATAAGGTACTAAAGTCATAGGTGTTTTCCCTCCATTCAACTCTAGAGATTGTAAAATCCTCAATAATCGGCACAGTATCTAACTTCACTTCATACATACATACATACAATTAACAGTTTAATCAGCGCATCATTTACAAGACAATACATTCCATTTGATTTTAACACAGAGGGCGCTGTTATGAACTTTGATCCCCATGACGACATTAGACACTGGGCACAAAAGACTACATAACCAGAAGAAAGCCCTATAACTACAGACTCATCAGCACCTCTCTCACCTGCGATAGCTCTGCCTCAATAAGCAGCCAAACAAGAGCTACGCGTTCGCTTAAGCACCAGCTCATGTAAAATGATTAAAATGGTGATGCAGAAATGCTAAGTGCAAAACATTCAGGGGACACTATGATAACTTATTAGGCACTAGAGATCATTCATACTGTAGCAGGCTGTGCTTATAATCAATTTGATAAGCATGATTTGCCTTCGCTACCTACTGCAGATTTTTTGTTTTCCTTTTTTAACATGCTCAGAAAAGTGCACATTGCCTTTTGGACATTTTCCCGACAAGCTGAGAGAAGAGTGATCAAGTGAGGGGATGGTGTGTCTATGCGTGAGTGTGTGTGTATTTGAGTTAGGCACGTCAAACTCACCAATGGTGGAACTAAAAGCAGTGCAGACATTTTTACATTTTTGATCAGTGACGGTCATAGAAATGTTGTCCACTTCAGGCAGAGTCTATGAGTACAGCCATGTTTGTAGTGTGCGTCTGCTCTGTTGTACAGACTCACAGGAGGCTATAAGCCTGAGTTGTGCATGTTTGGGATGGGGTAGAATTTGGACACTCGACTCTGGGTGGTGGGGTTAAGGCATTCGGATTCACCACTCATCTTGAAGAAGACCTCCTGCTCCTGGAGCTTCCGTGTGAACTCCTCCTCCAGCGCCTGCAGGGGGCAGCAGATACATACAACTAAGAGTTGGAAGACGATGTGTTTTTGAACTGCTATTATGGATCACACTGCTTTTCTTGACAAGACCCGCCCTGCGTAGCATTCAAGCACTAGGATTGGCCAGGTGCGCATGCTCACGCAAGGTTGGCTTGGTTAGGTTTAGGCATGAGGAGTGAGATTGGTTAGGGTAAGAATATCACTCATATTCCAAGTCAATGACATAATTTGGGCTTGTTTTCTAGATATAAATCATGGTGTGGGTGTAGAGGTACTTGGTGCAAGAGACATTAATTCTTTTGAGTAAAGCAGGAGGTGAAGGATACCTTCTTCCTGGGCCTTAGTTTCTCTCTCCACTCCTTTATCTCTTGGATGTGCTCCTCATCCAGCTCCTTCAGCTTCTGGGTCTCATGCTCAATCAGCAGGTGGCACTTCTCATTCTGAAAGACAGCAATGATGAGCACGGTCATTTCTGTATGTTGGATTACTGATCATACCTCCTTTACTCACTCAAACTACACTGGAAATGCCTTCCCTCTCTCCTTAGTTCTCATTTGCTTACTTTTCCTCGCACTTATCTCTTACATGGTCAGTCTACAGCTAGCAGAGATACTTTATACACTTAAGAGATGCTGCATTACATCTCTAAGTGTATAGTATGAAATGGTATACTCTTCCAGTCTGCTAAATGGGCGTGGTCCAGTGGCGCTGGAACGAGTTTGCAATAAGGGGGACACACAAAAAAAATTTTTTTTTTTTTTTTTTTTTTACGTCTTTTCGGCGCCCGTAAGGGCGGCGACGAAAAATTGACGTTTTTATGGACGTTTGGATAATTTTTAGCCATATTTAGATGAATATCTCATTTTAAATTAACATTAGGATTATACTGTAGTAATGTAATTATTCAGTATTTTTCCTTTTCTCACTCACTTGGTGACCTGCTCTCCCTTTAGGTCATTTTATAATTACACTACAACAGACAGCAACACAGGCAGAAACACTGAACTTATTATTATTATTATTATTATTATCACTTCGAAACACAGTGCAAAACTTGTCATCTCAACACAAAAATAAAATAACAATAACCGTATACGATTATAGCAGCAGCCAATGACAGTGAGTGCAGTACAGAGTCCAGGTCTGTCTGTCTCTCAGGTGTAATAATCCCACAATGATCACGGCTTTAACAAGTGTCACAGGCTGTGTAAACAGTGTAAAGTGGGCTCTAAGCGTCAGGGGCAGTTGCCCCCTCAGATTTAAAAAAAAATAATAATAATAATTTTTTTTTTTTTTAGGGGGACCAAATTTTAAGGGGGACAAAATGTCCCCATGACCCCCTTGTTCCGGCGCCAGTGGCGTGGTCACCTCTTCCCCCTGTCTGAGACAGGTTAAAACTGAATAAATACCACACATATAAAAACAAAACTGCCTTGCTAGCTCAATCTAGCTGTAACTAAGATATCCGCTGACAAAAAAATAAAAATCCAACCCAGATTTAGCTACTACTGTACATCTGCGAACTTCACATGTAGCTTTAGCTAATTGCTCCCTGCTAACATTAGCTACCGATAAGATCTGTTGTCAAATCTCGCGAATGTTACTTGTATGTCATTTTGGATAAGAGCATAAGCTAAATGCTTGAATGTAAACTAAAATATCAGGAATGTGTGTGTAGGAGGTATGGCGAATGTGTGTGTGTGTGTGTGTGTGTGTGTTTTATGTGTCACCTGTAGCTGCTGCAGCTCCCTGATGTTGGAGTCACACTGTAGCTGCAGATCCCTCATCTGGTTCTCATGTTTCTGGTGTTGGTGCAGCCTCTCGTTCTTCTGCCTCTTCTCTTCCTGGGAAGCGAACTGGACCACATAGACAAAATAAAACAGACCATTGGAATTCTCTGTGTTCTTGTTCCCAAATTTAAACCCATATGGCTGCACCATACAAGGCTATTTATTGGGTTTGTTTGGTCCGCGGTCTTATTTTGAAATGTGGTCTGTGTGTGCTCGAGGCAGCGCTGGCACTCGTCACAGAGTGACTGAGACTGGTCCTAGGATATACTGTACAGTATGATGGACTTGGTCATGGAGTGGCGAATTTCTGAGAAATACTAAAATGATTTTAATAACCCGCAAAGAAATCATACTTTTCAGTGTCTATTTTTCACATATTTCTGTTTTGTATATCCTGGAAGAATGCATTGCCTCAGAGCCTGGTTTGAGCAGCCGCTGCACAGTAAGTTGTCAAGATTCCCTTGCATTCAGACTAAAGATGTAGAAGTACTGTGAATAAAAGTTGCAGCAACATCTTGAGGGTGTTCAGGCTACAGAAGAGGGGACTTGAAAGTCACTGGTTGGAAAATGTGGGTGAAAATCTCTCTCCTTTCTAAAGAAATATAATTAAAGAGCACCCAATGAAATTGCACCGTTTCATTGCACCTTTCCTTGAATGTAACAACTGGAAACTGTTAAACGGTATGGTATGAAATGTGTTTTATGCATCACCTGTTTGATCCTCTCCCTCTCCTGCTCGGGGGTACTACTGGCTGCAGCAGTGATGCGGAGGCTCTTCTTGAACATGGCCATGCGGGTCTTGGCTTCGCTGCGCTGGATCTTAGGCAGACGACCTCTCTCCTGGGTCTGTCTGTTCTTCATCTCCTCTATCAACCGCTGGTTGTAGCGCTGCATCTGCTCCATCTCCTATGAGATGCACACAGTCAGGCACAGTCATTCACACACACACACACACACACACACACACACACACACACACACACACACACACACACACACACACACACACACACACACACACACACACACACACACACACACAGAAATAGGCACATACACACAGTACTGTTCAGCAAGGTGATTTCATTCAAGACATTTCAATAATCCTATAAAGCTATATATAATACCAATCTATAATATTATTCTAGGGGTGTCAAAATTGATCGTTTATAAGATGCATCACGTTGCATCAAATCGAAGACAGATGAAACAATCGAATCGTTGGCAGATGAATCATTTGTTTACAATTTATGTTAACATTCAGATTTTAAAGCACTTTCTAAATAGAAAAGGGAGTTGTTATTTATCCGACTGCTTCTATTAATTAATGAAAAAGTAACCATGGGCACTGCAGTAATATAAAAAATTGAGGATGTGATACTAAGTATGCTGCACACAGCTGCTGCGATACTTTGAGCTGTATCGAGATGAATCATGATGCATCATGGAATTGAATCATTGACAGATGAATCATAAATAATCAAATTGAATCGTGAGGCCAGTGAAGATTCACAGCCCTATATTATACAGATTAATAAAGTATGTTTACCAATGTCGAAGCCCTTACCTTCTCGTGCCTCTTGAGCAGCTGGTGTCTCTGCATGAAATACTGGTCTTTCAGCTGCTGCTTTAGCTGCTGGTGCTTCTCCTGCAGATGGCGCTCCTCCAACTCCCACATGGCTGCTTCTCGAGCTACAAAACACATACACATTTCACAGACACAACACAGACACAAACAGCAAATGTGGAAGTTAGCAGACATGTACATGCATGTTAGATACTGAAGAGTTACGTGGGGAAAAAAGCATTCTAGTGATGACTAAAACAGACAGGAAATATCGTCAGCATGTTCAACAAGCAGTAACACGTCTCCTCAAACGGCATCTCCGTGTTCTTACATTATTTGCACACCGGTGGGAAGCAGAATAAGTTTTCATGACATGCCTTACCTTAAGGAGATCACATGATATATAGTGTACGTTTAATAGGCTGCTGTTGTGAGCATCTAAAGCTGCAAAGATTAGTCGATTAATCAATCGACAGAAAATTAATCGCTAACTCTTTCTTTTTATAACCGATTGATCGTTAAAAGAATCCAGGCGGATCCACGAAACGAAACAGAATGTGAGTTCACAGATCCGAATGGTTTTATCCAGGCTAGTCATCTTGATCTTTGGCGATAAAATGATCGCCATTTTTCACAAATTTGTGACATCTTATAGAAGACCAAACAACTAATCGATTAGTCAAGAAAATAATCGACAGATTAATCGACAATGAAAATAGTCATTAATTGCTGCCCGGTGAGCATCTTCTCATATCTAATCTCATGTGCCAAGCTGTCAGCAGGCCTTTCTCCATCCCCTACCTCTCATCAGCTGCTGCTTGTGGTTGAGGCAGTCTCTCTCGATGGTGGTGATCTCCAGTTTGTGCTGCTGGATGATCTTCTTCAGAGCTCCGTCCAGCTCCTGCTGCTGCTTCTGCAGAAACTCCTGCTCCTGAGGAGCCAGAGGGAGGAGGAGCAGTGAGAAGGAGCCATGCAGAACAGAACAGGCAGAGAGAGAGACCAGGACAGGCAAGAGCACAGAGAAAGACAGGGGAAGAGAGCTTGTAGAAAATGTCAAAGTACAATGTGTCACAGGTAGAGAGACTGCCTGAAATGAAAACATATACATCTTATCAAGTCATCCACTACTCAGGTTCAATACAATACAAAGCACTGCACTAGATATCACAGCATCAACTGGAATCAAGAAGACACAGTCAGAGATCATGGATGGCAACGATCCACAATGGAGATGGAGAGAGAAAGAGAGAAAAAGTTATCAGTTCAGCAGAGATTTAGATTCGTAGCTTCATGTAAGACAACATCTATGAGAGAGATTAGATGTACTATTGTAAGTCACTTTGGATAAAAGCATCTGCCAAATGATGTCATGTAATCTACATTGACAGCGTTTGGAGTACAATCTACATTATGCACTCATTAGGCCAGAGGTTCTCAAATGTTTTTCAGCCAAGGACCCCTTACAAGATAGAAAATATACCGGGGACTCCCTCATTCTGATTTGTGATTTTGGGCTAAGCTTAATTGTTTCCACGGTAACGTGCTTGACTTTTAAATCGATAGGTTTGTTAGATTAGAATGTAATCCATGAACCATTTTAGATTTAAAGCATCAAATATTTTCGTTGAACTATGAAGCTTTTGCACAAAAAAAAAAAAGGTTTTATTTTTATTTTCCTGAAAACTTTTCGCAGACCCCCTGGCAAAGTGCCACGGACCCCCATTTGAGAACCACTGCATTAGGCTGTGTGCCTGCATTATTTGATTTGATTAGATTTTTGAAAGTTTTCTACATAATGGCAACAAATTATTTAATTGTTGATTTACCCTTTTGGCTCACAACACCTAGCCGGTGACAAATTGCACATACTGCAATCATTTGCACATTGATGATTGATTATACACTATTTACTCAACTCATCAAAAAAGCTAGCTCATACAGTATTCTGTCAGGTTGGATCCTAAGCAAGTCAGTTTGACTGAGCTAAACTATCCATAAGGAAGCAATGCACAATGCAACGCTGCTTTAAGAGTTTTACATCCTTCAACTCCCATGTGAGGGAGACATATGACAGATTATTCAGTCAGCATTCGGACCAAAGCCGACGGAGGAGAACGTGGTTCCAGTCAGAGAAAACCATGTCTGGGCAAGAGCAGTGTCCATGCTCACTCCTAGCCTCCATCTAGCCTGATGTAAACGCTGTAATACTGTGTAACAGGTAGAGAACATGTGTGATTTGATTTGGTGGAGAAATACTGAGCAGGAGAGGAGGAGAGAAGCACTGCACAAACACAGTGACAACAACACTCCAAAACAACAACACTGCCCATGCTTACATGTATGTGTGCCGCTCTCAAAGTAAAGCGGAACCATCACAAACGACCCTGTCACTATAGTACATAGAGACACCACACACACACACATCTATAAGTATGACCCCGTCACTACATAGAGACACCGCACACATCTATACGTATGTAGGGGGGGCCAGAGACGGAGAGAGAGAGAGAGAGAGAGAGAGGTTGGGGGGGGACTTACATCCTGCATCTGAGCGTTGAAGAGAGCACATGAGGACAACTGAAAAGACTGTATCATAACCTGGGCCACTGCCTGCGGAGGAGAGCACACGGCGCACTCGCCCTGATCAGGGACAGAAGATCTCACACACACACTCCCACACACACACTGATTCTTCCTGAGTTATGTAAGAGATGGGCCCTTTTCTCCTCCTGTCAAGAGTATCGGTGAGTGTAAGGCGCTCGGCACAGCTCCAAGGTAAATGTCCGCAGGAAGTCAATGAATTAGTTATTAAAAGATCTTCTCATCTCCTCATGCTCGAGAGAGAGGCTCAGACCTCCGGCACTTGAGTTGCATCCAAGCTTGTAGAAGGGCAGTTATGTTAAGCTACTTTCCATGCTACTTTATTTTACCGGTAATCAACCCACTTTGTATCATATATCATCTCTGTAATGTAAGCACATGGGCGGGGGTTTTACCTCTCTCTCTCTCTGTTTACCTCACGGAGAAAAAATGCTCCTGCTGCTGCCTGCAGAAACTCCGCCCCCACGAGCTGCAAATCATTAAGGCTTGTTAAGGCTCTCCATGCGATTCCCCGTGGATGGGCGCAGACTTAAAAAATAAAAATAAACAATAACAGCCACCCTCGGAGCAGATTCTGCCTCTCCAGCAGAACTTCTGCAGCTCCATTGTGACGCGTTGTGACGTAAAACGCGTCACAACGGAGCGCTTTGCCAGAGGAGGAAATGGGAGATCTCCGTGAGGAAAACAGAGAGAG
This sequence comes from Poromitra crassiceps, assembly GCF_964638095.1. Taxonomy (NCBI): domain Eukaryota; kingdom Metazoa; phylum Chordata; class Actinopteri; order Beryciformes; family Melamphaidae; genus Poromitra; species Poromitra crassiceps. The sequence continues at coordinate 22,836,570 of NC_139633.1, forward strand.
AAGGTAAACACTGTCCATGTGCTTATATTACCCAGATTATTAATGATACAAAGTGGGTTGATTACCGGTAAAGCCATCCTTAAATTTTAGTGTTAATAAGCAAACGCGTATCTTGCCAAGAAAAGATGATTGATCTCTTGTTTATAAAATGTGTGTGTGTGAAAAGAGAGAAAGAGAGAGAGAGAGAGAGAGAGAGAGAGAGAGAGAGAGAGAGAGAGAGACAGAGAGACAGAGTGGTGGTTTACCTCTGCACTCTTAAGGAGCGATAGGTCCTCCTTTATGCGTTTCATGAGCTCTTTTCTCATGTGTTTGGGTGACTGTCCAACTTCCTGTTTGGCCTACAGGAAGTGTGCAGACATTGGGTGTTGTAGTTTTGTTTTGGTTTCTGAAAAGCTATAAAAGGTGGCCAATAATAGTAGGAAGGCATGCAAGGCCCAGTTTGAGGGGAGAGACACTGAATCATCCCAAAGCCACAATCTGATGAGAAGTCGGCATGCTCATTTCCCAGAGGCGGGGTTTGACTCTTTTGATTAGTAGCCTTTCCAGAGCACTTCACAAGTGCCTGTTTGAATTACACGTGTTAGAATCAAGTCAGGACTATGTCAAGAGAAACAGCTTTGACATATACATGGAAAGAGATATTAGTCTCAAAATAGCCCCCCTCATCTTACCTTGCATTCAATTAAGTCCCGCAGCAATGAAGATGATTATTTGGCCTTATGAATTTCAAGAGTAACTGAGTTGGAATCATCTGTTAACTGGCAACTGAGACGACAGAATGTTTAGCAGACTGCTCACAAGCACTCCTTTATGATGAAATCAATCCACAGAAAGCAGACTAGAGTTAAGTGACATATTTCAAACGTAAAATGCATGCCGTCTTGTTACTCGTTGAAGAATATTCCATATCAGTTACTCTGACACCCAGCTATTATTTCCCTACATATATCATTCTGAACCCCAAATCACATGGACAAATCTCCAAAGGTCAGCCATCCCATGACCAAAGCCACCTCACACAGTCATACAGGAAACAGGGTTAGTTAGTTACATACACAATAACAAGTTGTAGACATTTAAAATACATTTCTACTAGAATATATCATTACAAAATAATAAAACGTATACAAAATATATACACATCATCAATTGGCTTAAGAGAACTTCACCGAAAAACAATGCCGAGTTATTTTGCATGTAATCTCCCATATCCGCAAACTGTCAACAGTTTTGCAGACCTTCATTTAGTTACTACACAGTTACTGAGAGTTCATTTGTGGACCAGTGATGTCATTCCTTCACAAATTACATCACTGGTCCACAACTTAGCTCAAACAAACTCTCACTGCCAAATTAAAGTTTGCGGATATGTGTGAGATCATGTGCAAAATAAATCTGCATTGTTTGTGTGTGAAGTTCTCCTATAAACTTATATTTTTGCAGCTACACAACAACATCATCATAATAATAAGAGCTGCAGCAACCAGTTTAAGCCAGACTGCACCGAGTAAGATTGGATTGTATTTCATAGCATAGTGATAATATACTCTTAGCCAAATAGCTACCCGAGCATTATATGGTAATGCACGTACGCAGTTGCTGTCGTGAAAAAAGCCACAAACGGAGAAATGCACATGCTGGAAGCACCCAAACAGCAAGAAAACAAACAGGTTGCAAAGCAGAGTATGAGCTCAAGATGGTGTCTGTGAAAAACACAGCAAATATTAGACATCATAAGCCAAGCACACCAGCATTATAAGGCTTTATGCTTTCGCCGAGATGTAACTTTTACTAAGCGGTTCTCTAAAATAACAAATGGATTCAGTAGCAACAGTCTTGCTTAAGAAGCAACTGGAAGCCTCAGGGCAGATGAATAATGGATACAACAACACGGAGATAGCAGCTTCTAGGAGAAAGATAGCACAGCCTGCCAGTTACTATCATTGCACATGCACAAGGCAAGAATAGCGAGCTAAAAAATACAATAAAAATCCTTCAGAATAATATGAAATATTCTGTCATAGCTGAGCATGCCGCTGGGCAAGTTGTTAAACAATTGTTGCATTAAATAGCTGGTATATGACGAGCAGTCCTAACCTCCACCAGCGAGGATCTAAGAAGCCACCCAGGAAAGGCACTTGCATGGAGCATCTTTCATGCAAAGCGTTACCTCTTTCTTGCGGTTCTTCAGCATGTTCTGGAACCTGGAGAGCTCCTTGTCTTGGTCCGCCTTGATGCGTTTGGCCTCGTCCCGGAGCCGGCTGGTGTGGTCCTGTTCCAGCCGCTCAATGGTCTGCTTCTGCTTCTTCTCCAGGTTCTCCACTTCCAGGTCATACTGGCGCTTCTTACCCTGCATGAACAGTCAACAGATAGTGGCATAAGCCTCTCAACAAGTGATGAGCGTGAAAGTATCATAGTACATTAATATGGATATAATATATATATAATATGGATCGACACCGTTGAGTTTGTGTCAAGCCTTTCCTACTTAACACCTTAAGTGCCATAGCCGAAATAATTCGTCTTACATAATCCAACGCTTGAGTGCCAGAGCCGAAATAACTCGTCTTACATGTTTTTTTGACGGTGGGACATCAATCAACCCCTCTTACATCTTCGAGATAACTATTTGGAGCAAGAGCATGTGTGTAATCTATTTTACCGACCACTAAGTGGCGACAGAGACCGAGAGAAGTCACAGCCACGGGACCCAAAAGCAGCCGCCTCCGCGGAAATGGCTTGGATTTTACAGTCAGAAGCCCGAGACACACACACAGAACGGACAGAGATCCCTTCCCCCCAGAGCCGCGGATCAACGCGCGAACACACACACACACACACACACACACACACACACACACACACACACACACACACACACACACACACACACACACACACACACACACACACACACACACACACACACACACACACACCGCGGGAGCAAGCTTGGCGATTTTACAGTAATCCAATCCATTTCAGGCAAGCAGGCAGGCAGGCACGCAGACAGACAGGCAGGCAGCACAACACGCTTCTGACACGCCCGCTGAAGCCAGGAGGAAGGAGGAGAAGACACACGGAGGGAGGAGTTTGAATGAGAGGGGTGTTTCCTGTTGTTATGGAGGAAATTACTGTTCAAAACTATTGTTTAGAATGTCTGACGGTCTTACTGATGCCAAAAATGAATGGTTAAAGTGACTGTTTCACAAAAAGCCATTTATCTCTGAATAAATTTCCAGACGCTGAAACCATGCTGTACTCAACGGCTAATATCTACATAACTACTAACTCTGCAAACTAACTCTTTTAGACAGAGAAAGCACACATTCTATTAGTTATTTTTAGATGATTGCTGTTCATGAATTCTTAACAGAAAAGAATCCTCGGCTGTTCTAAAATGAGCCAGAATCGTCAAAAACACCCCTGGCACAACTTACCTACAGGAATGAAAACATGGCTGGCACCCAATGTGTTAAGAGGGTGGATAAATCAATAGGACAATAACCATACGTGTCCTTTCATCATGGCTGACTTTGTCAAGGCAATACAACTCAAAGGACATTTTCCATGATTACCACTGATAAAACAGAGATGGCTCTTCAGAGCAGAGATCATGGTAAATGGTAAATGGCCTGCATTTATATACCGCTTTTATCCAAAGTGCTTTACAGTCAGTTGGTACATTCACCCATTCATACACCGATGGTGGCAAGCTGCCACGCAGGGTGCTGGCACACCATCAGGAGCAATTTGGGGTTCAGTATCTTGCCCGAGGACCCTTCGACATGCAGACTGGAGGAGCCGGGAATCGAACCACCGACCTCTTTCATCCAAAGCGATCAGTGACGACCCGCTCTACCTCCTGAGCTACAGCCGCCCCATCATCCAGATCATGAACGATAGATAAAGATTAAGTGCATTTATATCTCAGGAAATCTTACTACTCGGGAGGTGTTTTGGCTACACCATTCATTGAACTTCCTCTATCAGATTTCAAATCCACCTCGAGATGAATCAGCTGGTTTCCTAGGAGTTGGCGAGCCAACACTTCCTGTCCCTGACTGACTCACGGTGGTCTCCTGCTCGAAGCGGCGGTAGATCTGTTCTCTCTGCTGCTGCAGCTTGTTGCTGAGCTGCTGTTGGGCCCTCTGCTCCTCCTTCTGCAGGAGACGCAGCTCCCTCAGCTCCTGGCGCCTGACAACAACAACAACAGCAGCAACAATGGAATCAGGGTCCCGACATATCCTCGAAATCCACAATCTTTATTTTATACAATATACATTTTTCTCATCATGTTATATTGCTTCAAGATGTGATTTGATTGTGTCATTCATAATGTTTTTCCTGAAATGCACTATCCATTTGTTTCTAATGGGAGATGAATCTTTTCCTACTTTGGTCATCCTGATCGCATCACTTCTGAATCAGTGGTTGTGAAATTGATATATGTTAACTCGGATGATAAACAGACAGCACTTGTTGAAACAGTCAGGGGAGTATTTCTAGTGTCTTTAAAAGGGAGTTTAGGACACGACGGTAACATTAAGCAGCATTCATCACAGCGGATAATCTATCTGGCATTTGTGAAAACCTGTGGGAGTTGCTAAGTGAACAGGAACTATTTAAGGCGGGCGGGTAAAATAGGTCACGTCCCACATTGAGGCCAGGCAAACGGACCAGGGACAGACTTACCTCAAGAACCTCATCTCCTCATTCTTGGTGTCATTATCCGTCAAGATCTTTGATGTGGTTACGCTGACCTCCACACCATCCACCATGAACTTGCGTGTTTTCTTCAGAGTCTTCTTCTGACGTCTTGTGTCCTGAGAAAAATAAGAAATTAAATAAAAAATTAAATAAAAAGCAGGGCTAAAAAGTAAATGGGGATGTTTTCAAGTAGTCTTTGGGTTGAGGGTTCAACTGGTGTTCAATTTATTACTACCACTATCAAATTCATTTGTTTCACTTCAACAACTAAGATTGTACATGAGGAATGGATTACCTGCACAGACACAGAGCCTCCTTCTTTGCTCTTGGACAGGAAGCTGGAGATGGAAAGATTCAGGTCAAGGCTGTTGGTATCGGCAGCAGAACTGCTTCCAGAGTCTGAGTCCTTCTCCACATCTGGCTTGACCCTGACGGCAGGGCTTCCCTGCTCCGTCTTGGTTTCGGACTCCGTTTCACTCTCTGGGACGGAGACAGCATCTTGGCAAGAGCTTTCTTCTTCGTGAGTAGTCTGCTCTCCGTCTTCCTTGTGAGGGACAGCCTTAGAAAGGGCCACTGCCTCCAAATCCTCAGAGGTGTCTTTGGCTTCTTCATCGAGTCCGTTTGTGGATTGAGTTCCTGATTGTTCCTCTGGTTGAACCTCCTCTTTGGCCTGCTTCTCTCCTGTAGCCTGCTCTGTTTCTTCTCTGGTGTTGTCCTCTGACTTCTCGTCTGTTGACACACTGGGTTGACTCTCTATGGTCTCTTTCTCTACCAAAACCTCAGTGGTGTCGTCTGTGACTCCATTTATGTTTGTATCCATTATGTTTGACTCTGGGTTTGACTCAGTTTCTGTTTTTGTGTTTATGTCTGTGCCATCATCTGTGTGTGGCTCTCTGTCCGCTGTCACTTCCAGTGGAGGCATCTCAGCAGGTCCCTTGCTCTCTTCTTCTGCCTGTGCCACAACTCCTGATATGGACTCTGGTTCTTCTGGTACATGCTCAGGTTGCTCTCCTGATCCCGTGGATTCAGCAGGCTGAGGAGTCACATCACATTCTTCTGTGCCTACTTCTTTTTCCTCTTCCTCCCCTTCTCTCACTGGCTCTGTTTCTCCTGCTATTACTCGGGGAGGTTCATCTCCCGTTTCCTTTTCTTGCGTCTCCCTCTGTTCCTCCTCCGTTTCTTGACTACCTGCCGCAGGTTTCTGGGCTTCAACTGTATCTAAAGAGTCTTCTGGTTGTGATACCGGCACAGGCCCAGCAGAAATCTCTTCGGCCTGTCCGTCTTCTGGCTTGGGCTCTGTAGAATCCTCGGAGATAAAGTCTTTAAAGTCTTTGGGGGGCTCTATCAGCCCAATGGCCAGGTCTTCATTACTGGCATCAGACACCTCATTGAGTTTCTCCTCTTCGGCCTTGTCCACCTCGCTTGTGCCAAATCCTTCGTCAGAGAGCTTATCGCTGGTCCCGTCCTCAGCAGGCTCGGCCTCGGTCTTCTCTGTGACAGACTCCAGAGTGGAGGCAGCTGGGGGAACTTTGTCCTCCTCTGAGCTGGCCACACTGGCGTCTGACGGCGCTCGCTTGTGTCCAGGACCCGCCTGCCCCGACAGGAAGAGAAATATGAAAACCACAAAAAGTGACGGGAAATGTCACAGCACACTCTTTCGTGAGGATACGTCAAGTTTGACTGATTCATTGCAACGATGAATGTTGTACATCATTTCATGAACAGGGCAATTTTTGCCGTTGAATCTCAACCTTTTCACACACTTTTTCAAGGACAATTACTTAAAAACTCCAAGCCAATAATTCACAGAGATGTTCACATATACTGTCTAAGTCTCGTAAGTCCTCTAATGCAAATTGGTTTCCAGTCATGCTTGCACATAGGAAAAAAATCTAGATTACTAGATTAAGTAGACTAAGACTAAGTACTAGATTTTTTTTTCTTTTATTCAAGCACTTTCCAGACCCGTGGCAAACACGACTAAAACTACATACCGGAGGTACTTCTGCCTCTTCCTCCTCCTCCTCCTCTTTGCCTTCTTCGATCTCCTCTGTGACTTCAGCTTTGGCCTCAGCGATCAGCTCCCTGAGAGGTTTGCTATCAGTCACACGGCTGACGAAAGGATGCTGTTATGGATGGACAGGGACACAAGGGATCAACGTGAAAAATAAAATCTCTGTCCTTCATTTACAATCGGGATAAATCAGATATGATGTAAATTAATGACACAGAACATGACACTCGTTGAAATATGACATATTCTATACATATTTTACACATTTTTGAACTTTTATCTGAATGTGTTCTTTAGGTTATAAGCTCTCCTAAAAGAGCACAGGGGCATGTAAATGGTAGCACAGTGTGTGAACGTGAGGGGTCAGGAGGGAGCGAACGGAGTACTGGGTAGCTCACCTGTAGCAGCTGTAAAGTGCCCCACCTATTGTCCACATTCTTATCAAGTGCCTTCCGTAGAAAGTCGTTGAATTCTGGTGACCTGGCCGGAATGGAAAAAATAATTGAGAAGATATATAGAACATAATATAGACATATAATATAAATAAAAAATACATATAATATATAATATAATATAGACATATAATATAATATATTATATGTATATTATATATTACATATAATATAGACATATAATAGACATATATAGAACATAAGTTTGCCTCATTCATGGCTCCTGTTTCAATGAAATTAGCTCTTTCCCTCTTTGGCCACTCCACTATGCATGTGCAATCCACCATCTTTTCTCACATGAAACAGTTAGGAAATCACTGGCAGCCATTGTTAAAACAGTTCAGCGTCACCCCACTAGCCGTAAACGTCTCACCAGCGAGAGGGATGCATGAGCGTGGGCGGCTCGGACTTGGCTATTTTCAGCAGCACTCTCATGGGATTCATCTCGTGGTTTGGCGGCTCGATCTGCGCCAGCTCGATCAGCGTGACCCCCAGGGACCAGATGTCGGCCTTGAAGTCATACGGACGATCCTTGGAGGTTTCGCACATCACCACCTCCGGTGCCATCCTGCACAGTGACGAGACGAGACGAGTCAGTAGGCTGGAAATGCTGCTAAATTTAGACTGCATGAGGATGTGTGATACTGTATCACTCTCCAAAGGGAAATTATCTTTTCCCTTCTTTTTCAGGACAAAAACACGACAATGAAATACTGTGTGTGTGTGTGTGTGTGTGCATGTTTTCTGTGGAATTTGAAAGAGAGAAAGCCTATTCACTATAGAGAGCCAAAGTGGAACGTCACTTCCTGCTTCAGCACTGTACCAGAGACTTTAATCCGCCATTAATTTTCCCATAGACATTTCGTAAAATGCTTATAAATATAGTTTTACTTGTTCAAACCAAATGGTTCAGATATATTTAGAAACAGGAGAGACCGCATAACATTTTACTCAAAACAAAACGTAAAAAAATGTGGGTTTAAAGAAAATATTTTTTCAATGTTTGTTTTTAGTTTTGGTCCGAGTGAAATGTTCTATGGTCTCTCCCGATTCTAAATATAGCTGAACCGTTTTGTTTGACTAAGTAAAACTATTTTTTATAATTTTACGAAATGTCTATAGGAAAATAAATTGCGGAAGAAAATCTCTGGTACAGTGCTGAAGCAGGAAGTGACGTTCACTTTGCCTCTCTGTTTGGAGCTGAGGTCACCGAACATGTAACACGCTGAACAAGGCTTTTCCTTCAGCCGTCATTCCGTCACAGCTCTCGTGACAGCAAAGAGAAGAAGGAACGCCCTCTGGCTGTGGGGCACCTCCGAACAATGATGACATGGAAAGGGGGTAAAAATACTCTTTGATCCAGGCTGCAGGACTCACCAATATGGCGTGCCGATGAAAGAATCTCTCCTCTGTAATGTCTTGGTATTTTTAGCCGAGACCCCGAAGTCAGCTGAAAGGGAGCAGAAATTGAGGTTTCTCATTAAATTTAATTAAATACTATAATCAACACTTCTGTGTCACATAATGAGGTCGCCTATAGCACATCTCCACCGGAGCAACACAGCTGCCAACTGGGAAACTTGTCTGAACTAGCCTGGCGCCCTGCTCTAAGCTTTTAGATATGAACTCTGTGACTGAGCAGAAAAGCCTCAATATCCTCTTTCTAAGGCTCTGAAAGTCCATCATCACTCCCGGCAGCTGTGTTACCTGTGCCAGTATTGGAGCCTGTACTCCTCTATCACGTAGCAGACATATTATTAAGTCGCTGCTAGGTTCCAGCCTGACCCTCTGCCTACATACAATGAATCATCAAGGAAACAGCAGCTACTGTACGCATGCCACAGCAGCAACACGCACATCTCCTGGAATATGATGTTGCCAATTCAAAGTGACATTGAGTGGAGTTTTGCAAAGTACAGTTAACACTCCTCCTTAACCAACTCCTGTCAGTGCCCCTGACCATGGTCCCCGGGGCGCTGCAATACGGCTGCCCACTGCTCCTAGTTCTAGGAAGGTTCCTAGTAGAGGAGGGGTCAAATGCAGAGGATGAATTTCCCCATGGGGATAAAGGATAACTTAACTTAGCTCATCACTGGCAACATCGGTAATGTGTCGGGGAACAATTTGTTTTATAATTACCGTTTTGGATTTGACTCTGCACAATTGCTCCAATTGTATTGTATGTAAATACATGTCACCATTATCCCTAAAGACACACAGCTCAGCAGGTTGCCGGAGCACTCATGGCAAAGACATCCACATTCGACTCGACTAATTAAGCCTATTAGTGTTGGCCCTGCAGGAAGGGCGAGAGTGGCTACCGGTGTTTACCAAGGACACTCAATGAATCAACATGCTATTCTAGTGCAAGTGCCTCAAAGAGTGCTTCACTGAAATATGACTCATTTTCCTTGTTGAATAATCCTTAAAGTCGAACTGAACCCGTTCGTCATGTGCATACATGTACGAGTCCGTTTCAGAATGAAAACATAGTTTGTCTAAGATGACAGGTTGAGAGGCGGGTCATAGTATCATGTCGATTATTTTATTTGACAATTCTGGGGACTGGATTGGGCTTTGGCGAATCCTGGCGTGTTCCGCCTCCAAATCGAGTGGGATTCAGTGTGTTACTTGTGGCGCTCCCCTCGGGAAGAGCCTTTTGACGGGAGGAGTGGAGCTCAGCGAGCCGCAGGCAGCCAGAGAGAGTGCAGCACGTCGGCCTGGAATCTCCGAAGTGCGACCCCTGACAACCAAGCTCTCGGATGCGCGCGCCATTATCGCTGCTGTAAATACGATATCCCTGGAATGCGCGTTTTAACGAGCCACTTACATTTCTTTGCATTCTTAGAGATTATAGTTTTTGTTTTTTGTTCATGTTTCTAACAATTGGCCAAGTTAGTAGTTAGTTTATGGGATAGGAATTCTGCAAGATGACAGGCACTAGGCGCCATTTTCTACTTCATTTGGAAGAGAAAATTATCCTGAAATGAAGATTTGATTGACAGCTGCATGTCGTGATATGATTGGTTGAAATGGGGTAGAAATTTGATAGTACTAGGTGACGTCAGCAAACTGTACATTGAAATCTTGAAAAATGAACTTTTGATGTGAAAAAGTGAGAAAAACGAAAGAAATTAGATTGTTGTGATTTTCTTTGCATACATCATTAAATAGGTGCACTGCATACCCAGGTATTTGAACTAAAATAAAATAAAAGTCATTTTTGGGTTCAGCTCGACTTGAACATTTTGTGAAAAGTTGTAAAGCATCAGCGAGAGATTTTTTTTTTTTTTTACCCAGTTTGACATCTCCATCCAAGGAGAGGAGAATGTTCCCGGCTTTCAAGTCTCTGTGGATGACCTTGTTTTCATGGAGGTAAGTCAGGGCCTCCAAGGTCTGCTTACACACCACACGGATCTGGGGCTCCGTCAGAGGCCTCTCCAGCTCTATGGATGAAAACACACACATTAGCACACACACATTAGCTGTTAACAGTTACTCTTCCTGGGGTCCCACTGGAAGAGATAGCGGACAAAAGTAACATTTAAATTAGGGATGCACGATATATCGGCAATCATATCGGTATCGGCCGATGTTAGTCATTTTTTAACATATCAGTATCGGTCCGATGTTGCAATGTTAATATCGGTTATCGGTATCAGCCAAATTCTTCACATTGAGATGAAATAATGCAGTAAATCTATGATTTATGGGCTTTTACAAATGTTTTTGAAATAAAGAAATGCATTACTTTTTCAAATTCAGTGTTTACATGTGTTTTTCAGTATCTACAAAATTTTATTATCATAGAAATGTGTTTTTATACAGATCATATCGACATGGGTAAATATCGGTTATCGGCCATAACAGCAATGTTAATATCGGATATCGGCATCGGCCAAAATTCTCATATCGGTGCATCCCTAATTTAAATGTCACAATTGACACACACAAAAAAGAAGAAGCAGGGGAAATAGATTGGACAGTCGAGCTAGCATTCCAAATCATGTTTGTATTATACAGTAGTTTATCTGCTGCTGTAGAAAAGAGTGGCTTCCTGGACTCAGCTGGACCTGGACCCATAATCCTCCACACCTCCCATACGACTTTTCACCCGATTCCCTCACCTCATGCACAGCTGCGGACGTGCTGATTAGACTGTTTCCTGCTGTATTTAAACACTTGATCCCTTAAGTTGAGAGTTGTGCCATGCTGCTGCACTGTTTATCCCTGTGTGTGTGTGTGTGTGTGTGTGTGTGTGTGTGTGTGTGTGTGTGTGTGTGTGTGTGTGTGTGTGTGTGTGTGTGTGTGTGTGTGTGTGTGTGTGTGTGTGTGTGTACATGACCAATGTAAGTAGCCCAATAATTATCCTCCTATGTTGTGTTAATTGTTAATACCGTAATAGTATCCTATACATTTGTTATGCCCAATTATATTGGAAGCAGTGGCTGGTGGAGTCTGAAGTCTGAACAGTGCCTTTTGTGTTATAGTTTGATCAAGGTGATTATCCTTCGGTTTATTGTTGATTGTATTCTTTCCTTTATTGTTTCAGAACCACACACTCTGTACCTTTTCCTGAACCACACACAACACCATACACAACCCAGTTTGAACTATCCTCCCAATAAAACATTGAGAGACGGAACCTCCTGCATGTGCTCATCTGTCCTAACCGACAAACCATTGAGTTGGTCAATACCAGGAAGCAGACTCCCCTTACAAGAGCAGTAGTCCTTAAAGCAAATATTTTTCAGTCTATACTTTCAAAATGCAGAGACTGGTAAATTCGTACATAACATCCTCGTGTGTTGGCCTGATGGTATCCCATAGCAACTAGAGGACAACACTCCACCCTTGCATCCGCCAGCATGCATGACTGTACCAGTGGGACGGAAGAAATGCGTTATAGGTGAGTCAGAAAATAGGTCAGACTCCTCCAGCATGAACTCTCATGGCACTACCGATTTATAAACGTCCAACGCTGGAGGAAATTAACAATTAACACGGGCGGTGATTCACACCTCTCGGTGTCAGTTAGGCCCGTGTCAAGTTAACAAGGGGTGCTGATGTGTTTCTTCAAGCTTCAAAATAACAAGAGAGAAAGTGCTGAGGCATTGGAAGTGGACTAAAACCACTCCTTGAAATGTGAGCTACAATAATTACACAGTTGGAATGGCCTCTCCAGCTGCAGAGGGGGAAAGAACAGAAACCCACAGAGGAGGGTTCTGGATGGAATAGAAAGAGCTGGCACTCGATGGACCAGTGAAAAAGCTCCGGAACTTTTTTCTTCCTATGAAACGTTAGTGAGGGACTTACCCAACATGATGGCATCCACTGCACCACCCGCACAGAACTCAATCAGAATCTGCAACGGGGAAGCAAAGGAAGCAGAACAATGAGAATAGTGTTCATTCAGTTGAAGTCTTGATTTTAATACTCTCACAGGATGTAGGACTCATTTGCTTAACCATGCACACATAGTTTATTTTCCATTTCATAGCAAGTTTTACATAGTAAAAAGAAAGTTTATTCCTATAACTAGAGTGCAAATGCTAGTTGTGCAGCCAGTGACTCACAACCAGGACATTTCATCATCCATTCTGCTGAAAAGGACTTCCCCATTTTGGGTGTGACTCTGTGTTCAGGAACATACCCCCCTCTCCCAGGTCAAGAGGTCAATGTGCCAGCTGATCTGCAGTATAGACCGTTTGATTCCTGGCCACAAACAAATTGTTTCTGATAAAAGGCTCTGGTCCAGTCCTCTAGAGGAGCAATTCAAATCTGACCACACTATTTGTATTACAGGAAGATGTGAGGGGAAGTCTGAAACAAACAACCTGCTTTACTACTTGATTACCTCCACAACGGCGTTGGGTCTAAGGCAGTGTTTACCAAACTATGGGTCGGAACCCAATTTGGGTCGCGGACCCGTGGGGGGTGGGTCGTCAACTGGTCGTCATGGCAACTCATTACCGTATGTTTTTTGTGAGTTTGGGTCCCAGGGAGACACAAAATGTATCTTTTGGGTCCTAAGATGAAAACGTTTGGGGACCCTCTGGCCTAAGGTTATGTTTTGCCTCTGTCTGTTTGTCAGCAGGATATCTCAAAATATTATGAACGGATTTGCACGAAACTTGGCAGAAAGGTTGGTCATGGGCCACCTTAGAAGTGATTAACTTTCCACGTCTACTGGCCAATAGGGGCGTGGTAATGGCCATGGCCAATCACAAAAAGGCACTTAAGCTCCACGCCAATACACCACAAAACTTTGTAGAGAGGTTGGTCATGGGCCAAGGACGAACTGATTAACTTTCCACGCCCACTGGCCAAAAAGAGGCGTGGCATTGATGGTAGCCAATCACAAAAAGGTGGCTAAGTGTTCCAAACAGATTCACGTATAACATGCCTTCGCGGAAGTATGCACTCTATTTTATGTATTTGTCAATTGCACAGTCTACATAATAGTCCGATTTAAACCTAAAAGCTTAGACCCAAGTCTAAGTGGCTTTCAATGGAAGAATTCATTTTGTGCACAAACCCAGTGACGTGTTGGCTACTAATGCACAGTCTCTGGCTCCAGCGGTTTATTGAATGCATTGAGTTACCCCCCCGTGAAGAGACGGTGCATTAGAAGAACATCACGCCATGCAGTAATACTGTTACTGAGATGTGAAGCTGACCAGCGTCTGACCTCAGCGACAACAGCTGATATTAGGTACCCATCCATCCGCCTGGTCATTTCTATTGGCTTTGCCAGCATGTTAGGCAGCAGCTTGAGGTATCGGATGATGCAAAAGAAAAATCAATCAAAGCTACAACCGAGCGGCGCCCGGCCTTCCATTCAGGGACTGAGACAAAGGGGAGAGAAACCACGCGGTTGTTCCTGTTCTGCATCCCAATCTATCGTGACATGGCAAGCTCATTTATCATTTACCTATTATGATTCTTCTGACGTGTTACAATTAGGTAAAAAATTTACAATTCTCTGCAACTCAACATAATTGCAGGTTAATAACACCATACATGCAAGGCAAATCCTCCCATTTTTAGCAACAGACCAGAGCCATTTTGGAGTTACAGCTAAAACACACACACACACACACACACACACACACACACACACACACACACACACACACACACACACACACACACACACACACACAACCAACAACAACAACATGCAAAAGAATGACTCCACTCAGAGCCCACACATTAACTCAACACATAGGGGAGACAGTTACACATTCATCATGTTGCTCAGTGGGCCGGAGGGACAACCTGCATGTTCTGAATTATTCACAGGCACTTTCTCCAGCTCAAACCACTCCATTATCTCCCCATAGTATGTGACCGGGTCACATGACACCACCTGCTCCGACCTAATAGCTCCGGGGCCTCTGGCCACACGCAGCCCGGGATCCACTGACAACGCTCGGACCGGACCGCACCGTGTGACTCAGTGTTTCTGCTCACGCTCGGACCGGACCGCACCGTGTGACTCAGTGTTTCTGCTCACGCTCGGACCGGACCGCACCGTGTGACTCAGTGTTTCTGTTCACGCTCAGACCGGACCGCACCGTGTGACTCAGTGTTTCTGCTCACGCTCGGACCGGACCGCACCGTGTGACTCAGTGTTTCTGCTCACGCTCGGACCGGACCGCACCGTGTGACTCAGTGTTTCTGCTCATGCTCGGACCGGACCGCACTGTGTGACTCAGTGTTTCTGCTCACGCTCGGACCGGACCGCACCGTGTGACTCAGTGTTTCTGCTCACGCTCGGACCGGACCGCACCGTGTGACTCAGTGTTTCTACTCACGCTCGGACCGGACCGCACCGTGTGACTCAGTGTTTCTACTCACGCTCGGACCGGACCGCACCGTGTGACTCAGTGTTTCTGTTCACATGCGTGATCTCGATACAGCAGGTTAGCGTTGTTGTCGGGAGTACCTGAAGAAAAAGGATTGACCAAAATTGACTCTTTTTTTGTTTAACCCGACGCTGCCACAAAGCCATCTGGGAACGAGTCATCGGGAAAACGTTTGAAAGGGCGGCCACTTTCAAAAAAATACCTGGCAGGTGATTGGATGAACCATCTGTCTATCACGTCTATCACGGGCTCGCTCTCGGTGGCGTCGCATCTAAAGCCCGCCAGTAGCTGCATTACATTAAATAACGTCATTTAGCAGACACTTTTATCCAAAGCGACTTATAACAATAGCACATTTTGTCAACAGTAGTGAAATCAACTGTGCAACTGTGCATAACACAACTATATGTCAGCTAAGACTTTTTAAAAGGAACAGAGTAGCATTTGTAGAAAGTGGTTTTAAGAAAGGAATAAGTAGCATTAGTTGGATTTTTTTTCAAAGAAGGATGGTTAGTTCTAAAAGGGTCCAACTGTAGCCTGAGAAGGTGTGTATTTAGTCTCCGCCGAAAGATGGGCAGTGATTGGGCCGTCCTGACGGCAGGGGGGAGCTCGTTCCACCATTGTGGCGCCAGGGACGAGAAGAGTCACGATCGGGATGAGGGACTTTTGAGTCCACGCAGCGATGGAGGGGCGAGGCGACCTGCAAGGGTGGAGGAGCGGAGGGAGCGAGGCGAGGTTTGGAACCTGACCATAGTGCCCTGTAGGGTCTGGTGTACTGCCCTGCTGTAGGCCAGTGGTTTTAGTGTAGGTGAGTACCAGTGTCCTGATGAAGAAACCACAGTCACTGCTTTTAACTTGTGGGAGAGCGGGAATAAGGTCAACAATGGAGGCATATCTATTTGACAAAGGTGTTACAGAAAAGACTGTGGTTAAACATGTCGAACGTGTTTCACAATCTGCATGGTATGATAGCAGGACACAATACAGTGCTACATAAGAGAAGGGTATAGGACAGGGGTTTTCAAAGTCTGAAACTGTGGGCCTCCCCCCAGACAAAGCTTGGAAAGAGGAACCCCCCTCGCTCAATTCCTGGATGCCTATGGGATCATGGTTATGTTATTTAATCCCATAGACACTCAACATTTGAGCCAAGATGGCTTGATGTTGCCGTTTGCCATACTTCACTACAACAAACACATAAAAAGCTCTTTCTGCAGGCATTTATTATGTTCCAACTCTGGAAAAGTGTAAAATTCCCCAAAACTAATATATTTTGAACTATCCATATCACATACCTTTGGCCTTTTCTATGAGATAATATTTTTTCTACTTCCATTCACTGAGCCTCCCCTGAAACTGCTTGTTGTCTGAAGTCTGAAGTCTGAAGTCTGAAACTGCTTGGAGCCCCCCTGGGGAGGCCCGCCTCCCACTTTGAAAACCTCTGGTATAGGAGGATGGGCCTGGTGAATAGTACCTTCTCCAACAGTGTCAGTGTGTTTGTGAGTCTGGGTCTGTGTCTCCTTGGCTTCAGATCAGACAGCAACACCTGAGAAGAAACCGGCTCCCTCAGTTGGGAGCTTCACGTACCCAAAGTTTGCCTTCGTAATAGAAGGCATCCAGCAGTTGGACGATGTGATGGTGGTCACAGGAGGCCAGGATCTCGATCTCCACCATGTAGTCCTCCAGCTCCTCCTCCGTCTTGGTGTCAATCACCTTGGCAGCAGCTAGGGTCGCGTTCAGCTTGTTCTGAGCCTGGAAAACCACACCGACCAAATGGGGCGAATTAGGGAGCATGTTCTCACAAACAACGAGGAACGTGTAAACACAGAAAGATACTGAACAAGGAAGTGGCTGTATCAAAATGAGAGCGCGGTTCATCATGTTTGGCTCCAGGCTACCCAACTGTTAGCCTGGTTCACTTGGCCAAGTTCAGCCCAGAAGAGACAAGACAACGACTGTGAAAGAGCCTTCTGATGATGAACAATTTCATGAACAGACCAAAGCCATTTTGCGGTTCCAGCAACAAACACTGCGGTTCTTTATTATGACTGGTGCAGCTGAAAGCAATCCCCTAAAAGGTCACGTGTTCTAAGAGGATTTTATATTTGGAAGAAAAATGGCTAAAGAAATAACACAGTACCCATCTGTGGTCCAAATATTTACACTAAACACAAAACCGATCATCTTCTGACCTACTTCAGGAACAAACTGTCCTGGTCTCTCTTCCGCTCTCACTCGCTCCTCTACTTCCACTCAATCTTTCTGATAGGTGAAGTTACCGACGCAGTAGCTTAGATCAAGGGTAAAATATTCAGAAGGTTTATGAAGTTATGAATTGGTAATATAGGTTAAGCCAAGCTACACTGATGACACACACACACACACACACACACACACACACACACACACACACACACACACACACACACACACACACACACACACACACACACACACACACACACACACACACACACACACACACACACACACACACACACACACCTCAAAATATTCACTGGCCAGCAGGGCTGTGACTGAACAAAGGAAGATGCTAATAAGTATGGTTGGGTCCCGAAACCCGGTACCACTATGGTACCGAACCGGTACCTTTACAACCGGTACTACCGGTACCGAATTGCAATACAGATTTAGGTGCCTCATTTAGGTGCCATGCCCCAGCTGCTGAGTGAAATATCCACCCTCCGGCGCTCAGAACCCGCCACCGCACGCACCTTCACTAACATTACCGTTTGGAGCTTGAAATCCACTTTAAATTTGAAAAAGTATCAGTTATTCGGTTCAGGCACCGTTTATGCATGGTAGTACCATTTTAAAAGTATCGTTTTAGCACTGGTATCGGAAAAATACGAAACTATACCCATTCCTACTAATAAGAAGAATTAGGTGTGCACATTTCAAGCCACACTTCCTCTGTCAAACAAGTAGCTGTGGCGTTATTTGAAGCCGAGCTTTGGGATGAATGTTTATAGATACCGACACAATCTCAAGGAGTTCAGGAAAAAGAAGGGAGGGAGAGTTAGTGCCCACTGTGTGTCAGACTCTATATTTACACACTTCTGACCTGACGCACACAGCCCAGCTCACTTCTCTTTGTGCTGGCCGACGCCTGTCTAGCCTAGGCCATTACCCAGATAACCGCCGGTTCAAACAGTTAGCTACACCGCGCTACACCACGCTGAAGAGGGCCATGTTTTTATTATAAAGCTTTGACCGTCGTCAAGGGCTTATTCTACTGGAGTCTATGGCTTCAGTTGTTGTTGCGTACGTGACATTTCACGCTGCATCAAAATCTACGTGCCGTTTTGCCCTCAGTGGTCAGATCAGAGTGGCCGTCGGCAGCATAAAACACTGATGCGTGTGTGTGTGTGTGTGTGTGTGTGTGTGTGTGTGTGTGTGTGTGTGTGTGTGTGTGATGCATAGGTTATCCTTCACACATCGCCAAAAAAATCAAGGAGGTTTAATGTCGGCAAATTGAAAACTGTCAAGACTTGGTACAAATAATTTCTGTCTGAATAGGAGTCAATCATAATAATGGTATAGAGCTGAACAGTCACGTGACACCTTTTGCTCCGGAAGTGAGTTTCCCATATTCATTTTCTCCATAGACATTTTGAAAAATCCTTAGTTAGTCTCGCTGGCCAGCCTCCTCTTCCTTCCGTCCGAGGAGTCTGGCGCCGCAGGTCTCCATAGTGGGATTGTGATGGGCGGCGCTTAGCGGCAGTGCCCTTGGAAAATAGTTTCAAACAATCCAACTTGCCGGTTTCAGCGTGTAGCAACGAGCTAGCGTGTAGGTTTCTGCTGTTAGCTTGCTAGCTAGTTAGTGTTGTTGTTTTCACTGAGGCGGCAGGGCACTATTTACAGCGACACACAGGGAGGAGGGAGCGGAAGCCGCTCTGATTGACATGGTCGGAGCCAATGACAGAGTTTGTAATAAGCCGGGAGCGGACATCCGGCTGCCACCGAAACAGTCACTCCAATGGGAGAGCAGAGTAGAGCAGGGGAGGGTTTATCCCAGTTATGGAGACCTGCGGCGCCAGACTCCTCGGACGGAAGGGAGAGGAGGCTGGCCAGCGAGACTAAATCGCGAGTGACCTTAAAACATTTCAGTTGGAGCAAAAATAAAAAATAACATCAGGGAAAACAAAACAAAATCGACCCCCCCCCCCCCCCTCTTGTCTTTATTTTTTGTTTTTGCTCCAAGTGAAATGTTTTATGGTCACTCGCAATTCAGTAGGTCACGGGGTGGCTTGGTTCCGGCCTTAAAACTCATTATATAATACATCTTTTGAAATGTCTATGGAGAAAATGAATGGGAAACTCACTTCCGGGGCAAGAAATGTCATGTGACTGTTGAGCTCTATATAGGTTCATGACTAAATCTGGCTGTATTGTATGGCCACAATACTTGTCGGGTGGAGTAATTTGTCTCACATACAGTATGAGATGGGCAGACCCACTCTAGCTATGTGAACTAACTGGCTGTGTGAAGAGAATGATATAGTTTGTGTTAGTATTAGGAGCCCTCACACAGCTCTGGCATGCTACAAATTAAACTCACACCCTCTTCACCAGTAAAAGGCACAGTACAACTGCCATCACGCTGAGTGTACTAGCCGACATATGTGAAGCCAGGGCTCACCTCTTTCACAGCCCAAACAGCTGATTCACCCACCACGGTTAGCCCACCACGCCCGAATGAGGCGGTCTGTCACCACAATCCCGAGAAATAAGTGATGAAATGTAAAAACGGTCTCTCTGTGACATAATGAACCCTCCATGCCCCCTCCATCTGTGGAAACGTCACAAGGAAGCAATTTGTTGCGAGTTGTACGATCTACATCTTTAGTCTTGGAAAGGTATCCGTGTCCTCTGGCTTTCATCACGCTTTGCTCATCAGCTAATGAAGACTTGGAAACCGGCAAACGAAGATTACTGCCGTGGCCAATTTGATCACTGAAGTTCCAGCAAGCACAACAACAAGACGATGCAGCTTCATGTGAAGCTAGTGTGTACATTTGAACACGAACACATCACACAATTGAGGGCCAAAGTGTAACGTTATACCTCTGCAGACCTACATTCTTCACCCAACACAGTGTTTTAGGTTACAAGTTAGGCTATTCACTTCAATCATTTCCTGACAGTTAATTAAAGAGAGAGAGAAAACTGCCTACATTTAAACGTCTCTGTCACGATCATACATCATCACAAAGTTTAGACTTGTCTTATCTGGTTGATATAACCATTTCAAAAGATGATTTCAGCCTAATATATGAAGTCACACCAAGAAAACATACTGGTTTATCACAATTTGCCATATTGTTCCAACTGTCAGAAGGCAGAAAATCCCATATCTGGCTCATTGGTAGACCTAGTATAGGTAGTGGTGAAGAAATACATGATTGGCAATTTGGCATGAAATTAAAAAGTATAATTTAACCACTAACGTTATACCATTCCTGCCAGGGCAGGGCACCTGTCACTGACTGTATGACATGTATTAGCACACATGCTACTTATGTAAACAACGTTTCTCTTTACAAATGGCTGATTCCACAAGGCTACAAAGTGACACATTTGAGTGATTTGACTTGATCCCTGGCCTGCCCTGCACAGACGGATGTTGCACTGTTTATGATTGTGTGTCCTGTGATATGTCAGAGCAACCGACCATCCTCAAACAACCAACTTTGCATTTGTGAGAGGCTGTGTTTACTCTGCAAGTGAGCCACACCTTTCAACAGCTGAATATGAGGCTATGTCCAACTCAATGACATGGCAAAGTCATACTACTATTATGAGAATCTAGCTGGGCCTACCTTGATCATCTAATGGAAAATGCCCCCGAGATACATTCAAGAGGCAAAGCTTACTACCAAAGATAGCCACTAGGTCACGTTTGTCTTCCTCAAGATGCTCACAAGGAAGATAACGTTATGCATCACACACTAGATTACAAATAACACTGCGGTCAACTATGATGTGACTGTCAGTGGTCCTCTGCACTCATATAAGATATTATGATTTGATAATAATGCCGAACCAAAGCTATTGACATAAGAAGGGAAGGGGCTGAAAAAGGCCACCATCGTTACCTTGTACACTTTCCCAAACGCTCCATCTCCCAGTTCCCCAATTATCTCCCAGATTTCCTCGGGATTCACGTCTCGATGTACATGTTCGTACTGCTTCTTCTTCTTATCCGGCCCTAATTTGAATATCTTTCTAAAATTGAAAAATGACATCTTCGGGGGAGAAGAGCTAGATGTGGTCTCCTCGGCTCACGTTATTTCCGCCGAGAAAATGTTATTCCCGACGCAGAGTTCAAATGGCTATCGATATAACACCATGCAGTCGCTGGGTGAAGAAAGCAGACAGCTGGTGCCGTAGCCATTCAGTTGTGCTAATAATCTCAGTAGGCTAATAATTTCCCTCGGTGGTAGTAACGTAACAGGACGCTGAGTCGAGATGAGGGATAGAAAGTAGAGTTGACGTTAGCTGTTCCACACAAGGCTGGCGTTCCTGTTTTCCACGGCTGGAAGGTCACAAGACATCGACTAGCAACCGTATCTTCACACCCTTGACGGTACGTTAGACGACAGTTGCATCGGTTACAGAAAAAAAGGATAATCGAAGGACCTCATGCTTCGGGTTGGATACCACACAGAAGTTAGCGGACAAGTGTCAAGTCAGCTAGCATAAAAAATGCGACCTCCGTTCAAAACTTTCAAAATAATTTATTAACGAATAACGTTATTTGAAAAAAGTACCAACGTTTAAATTTCAAAAGTATGGCGTATTTGTGGAGGATTGTATGTTATCCATTGTGTTATTTTGGGAGAGCACCCATGTAGAAATATAGCTTTGATGTTAGATTATACTTATTTAACTGTTTTACTTTGAATGCAACATCCTCTCATTTCCGTTTTACTCTGGCTGTCTGTGGTTAGCTTGACGCAGCTGGTTAGCGGTCCTGAAAGGCTGAAACTCCTCTTGAAAATACAAGCCCCCCCCCCCCCCCCCCCCCCCCCCGTCGTCGTCACAGGCAAGAGGAAAAAACAAATGAAAGAAATTGTTCCACAATAACCGAGCCCTAATTCAGGTCCACCACGTTACCGTTTTATATTATTCATATGGTCATCTTTAGTCAGGTGCTGATGTTATTCAATTTAGGAAATTAATCTCATAAAGCAATCAACATAGCCTATTATTGTTAGGCATCAGAGTAGGCTAATTTTAGAGCTACTTTTGTATGATGATTGTATTCAAATTTCAGAGCAAAACGCAACAGCACACGACCCCTGTATTGTGACCATAAACTATAATAGCCTAAAACCTAGGTCACCATTCTCACTGAATATTTTAGTGAATTTTAGTTTGGGTTGCGTTGCGTTCCACATATCTCTACCCCATAGGGCCACGCTTTAGAATACAGCCCTCAATTTACAGTATACAACTGAAACAAGATGTGAATTGAATAAACAGAGATAAATACTACTAGGCTACTAGTACCACTTGTTACACAGGCCAGGTTACACGTGCTTACATCATTAGAAGAGACAAAACTGCGTGTAGCGCCCTCGTATGGAAAGGTTTTCAAATTGCTAGCCTGTCATCCTCTGCTTTGGTTTCTCATGCTTGGCTGTGGCTGCCTCCTCCACGTCCACCAGGAGGAAGCAAAGCCATTTACTGTGTATGCCGACTTCACTTGCTCTCCGAAATATAAAGTGATGTGTTTTCTACCCTATATTAGTGCCTATATGTGATTGGTTGCCATTCTATGTGTTGTAGCCTATGTTTGTATTTTCATTTTGCTGTCACACATTTTTAATGAGCATCTGGCAACTGATCAACCAATCAATCAACCAACCAATCAATATTTTTTAAAGCTCCTACTTTTGTTACGGGGGCAGTTTTATAAATGTTTGTAGCCTAAATGTTTTGTCCTGGGAATGTCATGTTTTCACCTATTTACTCCCCGCAGCCCGCAGCCCACCCGTCCTATAAAGTCCCCAACTGCCAACTACATAAGCTCCCAGTTTCTCCAGTCACTTAAAGAGGCACCGCCCCCATAGATAGATTGACTTTTTACGCGTAGGCTCGTCTCCACTCTCCTCTCCTTGATGCTGTGAGGTCGAGGTCCAGCCCCTCTGGAGGGAGGAGACGCTTGTTTAAACGCCCGTTTTATTGCCTTGACGTGTTTGACAGAATATCCTTCTGGCTTCTGCGAGGTCGGACGGCGGACGCACTTTTAATATCGCCAAGGCACCATCGTTCCATGGATGCGTCTCTATCCTGAGTGCGCACTGCGCAGACTCCCCTTTTTATTAATCTTTCATCAACTTTGCTTTCCCCAGGAGACTTTTCACACGGCTGATTTCCGAGACTCAACGGCGTTTTCATGGGTGACCATCCCGTCGTGTAGCATTACTGTGTTTGTTGGTGTAGGCTAAACAACATAGGCTGTATACCTGTCAAGATGCAGCTGCGAACTGTCCTTGACGTCAAAGTTGTGGATGTGCAGAAGAGAAGGAATCCCTCGAAACACTATGTAAGTTGTCTTCTCGTTCTCTCCCTGACTTCGCGATACTACCACGCTCTTCTCAACTATTTCAGATTCACAGACACACTGACTGCTGCATGCTAGTAGTATTGCTGTTAAGTTAACGTTTTGAATACATGCTCTTGGTGACATCTTCCAGTTTTGAGTAATGGCATCAAATCTCACGGGACATGAGCCTGGGACAGTTCAGGTCTCTGTGGGACCTGGAAAAATCAATTAGCCCCATCAGGTTAAATTGGATTAATCAACCTGAGAGGATCAATTGATCCCTCTCTCTACCTCAGACCAGTGACTTTCCCTTGGGATGGGAGCAGCATGGAGGTGCGTGTTGGGGATGGAAAGTCCCCAAGAGGGAGGAAGAAAAAGGGGGAAAAAATAAAATCGCATTATCTATGAGCTAAGCAACTGAAAATGCTTATCCGGTTCGGAGAGAGAGAGGAAAGAAGCAACCCTTTGTCTTTTGTATCCAAGGTTCAAGTGTGACTTCCTTCCAGGAGAGAGAGAGAGAGAGAGAGAGATGCAGGGCACGCACTGAGCCCGCCCCGCAGAGCGCATGCATGGCTAAATCTCTGTTTACACTCAGACTCAAACCACACAGCCAGGAGGGATGGATGATGGGATGATGGCACGGCTTTCTTTAGTCTGTAGCCTGTAATTGTATGTGCATGCATACCCGATTTCAAGGTTAAAAATTTACATACCACCTCTGTTGGCAATTTCATGCAAATTGCATCTCCTCCGCATGGCTGTGTGGTGGTGTGCAGGCCCGGATTAACAGTGTGGTGGTGCCCCTGGGTGACCACACATGAAGTGCCCCCCCTCTGTGACGGAGGGGGGCACTTCATGTGTGTGTGCAGTCACTTCATTGAAATTTGTTGTCAAGAATAAGCAGCGCAATGTTCCATGGAATTATAATGTATTTGGTCATATTAGTTATTATAAGCCCTTGTGATGATCGTAATCTATGCAGTGTTGCTGTTCAGACTCAGATGTAAAATTTTTGCATGAATTGATTTATAATTGTTAATTTCTGATTTCGTAGGCCTACTGATATTTGTACTCATATGAGGATGAGGATGATGCTACATGGTTAAAGCACGCTCTTGGCCACACTTGGAGCTGTTGCTTGGTTTCCTCAATCCAGAGCATTTGGCCATGCTGTCTGTCTCTAATTAGTGAGCCTGCCGGAGAGCTCGTTCCGCCTGGCCACACACTCCTTCTGTAATGAACTGCACTGTAAAGTGAATAGTTGATTTGGAACGGGCCACTCGTGTCCTTACAGATTGCCACCACATGTCTAAACGTTGCCTTTGTGAACACAAAGCGGTGCCGTGCATCATGCGCTCACATGGAAGTGCATTCAGTTCAGTTCAGCCATCTTTTGTGAAGCCGGCTCTCAGGGCGTGCCCGATTGTTTGTGGGCCAACGCATGTACCGAGTTTTGGTTTGGGGGGAAACTTCAGACAGCACTCTTTTGTTCTGTAGGGGAGAAGTGGCACAATTGTAACGCTTTTTGGTTCTTCTCGCTAAATTACTCCGGGGACTGGTCTCACGTGGTCAGACCCAACGTCTTACGTCAGCGCACTTCCAGCGACGGAGGGTCCTGCATCACAAGTCAGCATTTCTGGTTTTTGCTGTAGGAATTACTACGGTAAAATCTGATTGGCTGGACTGTTATGGAAGTCTGGCTCTCTGCATGCATTGATGCATTATGCACCAATGCATATCGTTCAAAATGTACGGCCTCGCAAGTTGTGTCACGCCGTCCGTGGTTGGTCAATTCATATGTCTCTCATGCATTTTCTTTAGGTCTTAGAGGGCGGTCTTTAACCACTTTGCAAGAGTTGTGCACCAGACATATCTATCTACGGCTGGCTACTGCGACACTACTATGAGACTGTGTCGCGTGTTGTAGTCACAGTGGACATGTCTGCTCTCTTGTTCTGCAGTGAAAGTTACATCATTGAGTAAACAGAGTAGACACACAGCACATAAGTATATAAAAAATTAAGCGGTGCACCGTGTTACAACTGTACCGCTAATGTCATGTGGAACAATTGTAACACGCTGCAGGACAGTTGTAACAGCTAGTGCATATGCATTGGGCACAGTTATAACAGTACTGTTACAACTGTGCCCACAGCATAATGCACATGTAACTGCACTGTCCCCAATGCATTTATGCACTGTTACAACTGTCCCCTGCTTTCTTGTGGAAAAAATGAAAACATTTTCTGAAGGGATTGAGATGACAGGTACATATGTGTGTGTGTGTGTGTGTGTGTGTGTGTGTGTGTGTGTGTGTGTGTGTGTGTGTGTGTGTGTGTGTGTGTGTGTGTGTGTGTGCGTGCGTGCGTGCGTGCGTGCGTGCGTGTGTGCGCACGCGTATGTGCGTGCACGCGATGATGTCACAGGTGCATGCATACTTATTTTTAAACAAACAAAATAAAAAAAACATAGGTGTTACAACTGTGTCGATGTTACACCACTTTCCCCCTAGCTGTAACCAAGTGTAATTACATAATAGTTTAAAATCTGTTGACCCTCTCATTGACCCATGGCAGCTTGACACAGACAGCCTTAATGAGTTTGTTTGACCTTTGGCGACCTCTTGAAGTTGAGTCAGGAGGGAATGCTCTTTGTGTCATTAGGGCCAAGTTAAGCTCTAGCGGTGCCACGGTGTCTTTGACAAAGTGACTTGCTTCCTGGTTCCTAATGGGCCTCTTTTGTTTGTGCCTGTCTTTCTCTCACTAGGTTTACCTTATCAACGTCACTTACTCAGACTCCACTTCCTGTGTCATCTACAGAAGATACAGCAAGTTCTTCGACCTGCAGGTACGCTAACATTATCCACACAACTAAAAAAATCTTCTTATCGCTATTTTGCTGTCTGAGCAGTTTTTAATTCACATTTGCCTTTGATTTGATACAATTCCCGAAACAGCGATGAAGTCGTGTGTTATCACACGTCTGCATGTGAAGATGTGAAGAGAGAGAGAGACCCAAACACAATTACGTTTTGTGTTGTGTGTTGAGAATGGCCTGAATGCTTCCTGTTCATGTGAGCATATTAGACTCTATGAGGTCACTTTGACCTTTGACCCTCGAAGGCAAGCCTCAATATGCTCAGTGCGCTCTCTATAAGATGATGTACCACTCAGGGGGGGGAAGTCCCCCCGTTGAAAGGTCCCATTGAAGACCACTGGAGCCTGGCGGAAATGGGGAAAAGGGGGAAATCCTGTGGAGTGATGCGTCATATTGATTCAAATAATGAGGAAGACATGACCTCAGTCGAATAACGAGGAAGACATGACCTCAGTCAAAGTGGAGGATGAGGCAAGTTAATCCTCAGGTTTGTTTTTTGAGGGAACCAATCTCCCCACGGTGAAAGCTACACATTTCCCAACAACGGTGAGCCTCGGCCAAGTTTACTGTGCAACCACTCAGGGGCTAAATTGTCTGTGTTGGCGTGTTTGTCAGAGAGACAACACATGTAAACAGAGTCTCAGACTGTATGAGGTAGTAGCCTGAGCAACAGTATGCGTGAAGCTATGTGGCATTTGTGACTAAAATGGACCTGCAGTTCCCTTCGTAAAAGGGCAGCCTGGCTCCTCTCAGCCCACTCAGCCAGACTCAGTGTTGGTGGTTCTGGTGAGCTGACCGGGCTTGATGGCAGCAGAGCAAAGCCTTTGTTCCTGCAGGTCCCTTGCTAATAGCCAGGAACAACTCTGTCCCGCTCTGTTGGATGGAAACAGAGCTCCTCTCCTGTCTCTGTAAACATTAGTCTTGTCCACAGACCCCCCGCTGCCTGCGTCTGTTTGCCTGGCCATGGTTATCAGTGAAGAGCAACACACAGCAGCTGTCTATACAGACGGGGTGGGGCTGTTCTTATGAACATAGACATGTAGGCCAGAGGTGACGCGTATGTGTGACACACTGGGAAACTGCAGTATGGCCTTGGTGTAAAACAATACGCATTGTCGTGAGCAGGTGTACAAAGAAAAAAACCCGCCAAAACATTTCCCCAAACAATCGTACTGAAATAGCAAAAGAGGCGCTTTATTGCCAACAGCAGCTAAAACGCTAATGTATTCTGCTCAGTCTTCCGGAAATCGGTTTGCTCAGTGAGATTTGCGATAAGCTTCCTATGGGAGAAGGATGCCGTGTAGGAGATGACAGGGCCAATCCCAGAATGCACTACATGAAAAGGAGGAGGAAGTCGTGATGAGGAAGGGGTGGGGGTGGGGGGTGGCTGTTTGGGGCTGATCTCTGATGATAGATAAGTGCCACTGTGTGTATGGAGCCTTGCTGCATTTAAACAACCGGCACATTTCTGACATTTGAGAAACTTAACTTAACTAACTTAATGTATATCCTGTTCATGCTGCCCTGCATGTCTCTGTTGTATTACCACACTAAGGCAGGACGATAATGGACAAAATCAAATATTACAATACTTTTTGACCAAATGCCTCAATATCAATATTGCGTCAATATTGTAGGGATGACTACTGGTGCTTTCATAAAATATTTACACAATGAGATTGAGATTGTTATTGATAAATCACTAATGTGCATTATTATACAGTAATGACGTGGGTAAAGGCTAACAATAGAACAACTAGGACAGTCTGGTAAGTTCAGAAAAGTACATCACTTTAGTGTAACGCAGCCTTTAAAACCAGGAAAAGACAACATGATATTATGATATGCAAAATCTAAGACGATATCTAGTCTAATAATATCACGATATCGATATAATATTGATATATTGCCCAGCCTTATATACAATACTGCTAAGCAATGAGAATCATACTTTTCTCCCTTTTGTTGTGCCTTAAATGAATCATTGTGCAGCTCATCTGCTCATCCGCCAAGTATTTGTTCTCAAATATTCCTCTATTTTTTTCCAAGCAGACACAAAGCTTTCGCTTGTGCGTCTGCCCAGCTGACACCTACAGTTTCAAAACTCTGCTCTCTGCCTCTGCAGCACAATCGCACGCTTCATGTTCGCTAGACGCTGACGGAGAGAAGAAAGACAGTTAACACCCTCTGCCTGACACAAACGTGACCATGATCTCATTTGATATGCATTGATTCAGAATGAACGAATGCAACGTGATCCTGATGTTGTTTTGGACGGCCCTAGTCAAAAGCTAAGTCAGGTCAGAGAACAGGAACTGGCTGAAAACAACTCGCTGATTATTTATATTATGTGTGTCTAATGTCAGTCTAGCGTTGTGCAGCTGCTCATTATAAACCCTTATGCCCTAGTTCCTCATTGCGCGGCTCGCGAGACGCTGGCGGCTCTCAAAGCTTTAGTTGGCGGCTCTAAGAAATTGCAAAAAAAAATATATATATAAGATTTTTTTTTAAGATTCTTTTCCCCCTGCTCTCCCCAAAATTTCAATAAACCTTTATGGCATATTATTACAATACAACAATACTGGTGTTGACAGTAATAGAAGGTGCCAAATCATTCAAAACAATAAGCATTTTGCTTTTAGGAGTATTGTGCCAGCGTGCAGCGCTGTTCCAAAACGTGTGTCGTTGCCTGGGAAACGCACATCCCATAATACAACTGTTCGCATCGCATCCCATAATAGTATGATGATACTTGGGATGCCATTGCGAACATAGATGTGAACAGGTTAGCTAAAACTTCAGCATCGCCAGCGACGGCCCCCACCATTGCGGTCGGGGTACGTTTCGAAATCCCTCCAGGCCTGAAAGATTTTCTAGGGGAAACTGGTATATATATGTGTGTGTGTGTGTGTGTGTGTGTGTGTGTGTGTGTGTGTGTGTGTGTGTGTGTGTGTGTGTGTGTGTGTGTGTGTGTGTGTGTGTGTGTGTGTGTGTGTGTGTGTGTGTGTGTGTGTGTGTGTGTGTGTGTGTGTGTAAAACAATAAAACACAAAAAAATGGTAGGCAGATGTGCTTGGTTGGGGTGGCTTTTGGTGTTTTGCGGTAAAAGTGGCTCTCCTATTGACTTTGTCCTGCCAGTGCGGCTCTCATCGAAGAAATAGTGAGGATCTCACTGCCTTATGCTAACATGATGCTACGTTGCTATTTGCCTTTTAAAGATGAAGTATCCTTTTACAGTGGCGTGGTGTCCTAAAGTGCACTTTACTCCTAATGTTTCAACCCTCTCTAGTGCACTCGCTCTCTTCCTAACTCCTAACTGCTCCTCCGGGAAGCAATCACCATCAATCAGCAGCATCCCCTCTCCTCTTCTTCTGATTCCTCCTTTCCTCATATGGTTCAGTTCTTTCTGCTGACGTGTACATGCTCTTTGTAATACGCCATCTTTGTGTCTCTGTATTT
This sequence comes from Poromitra crassiceps, assembly GCF_964638095.1. Lineage (NCBI taxonomy): Eukaryota > Metazoa > Chordata > Actinopteri > Beryciformes > Melamphaidae > Poromitra > Poromitra crassiceps. The sequence goes on from NC_139633.1 coordinate 22,866,527, forward strand.
AGATCTGTCTTGTTTTTGTGCAGAATAGTGCTGAGCCCGTATCCTGACCGACGCCGTCTCTGGTGTCAGTCAGTGGGGGGGAGGGCGAGATGTTTTGGAGCTTCACATGTTTGACGTCACGAGCAGAAGTGGTCGGTGTGTCAGACAGAGTTTACCCTCAGAGAGAGAGGCGAGTGAGCTTCTCTCCCACCTCCACACCCTTCGACCACAGAGGACAGAGTGCCGGGGTCACGGCGTCCACACGGGGGGATTTTTGGAGTGTGTGAGCTGGCCTGCTTTCATTTTGGATAGAAACCTCCTCCAAAGATCCCGTAGTCGCCATTATTTTTGGATTGGGGAATTGGCCGGGGGTCAGCTCTACCCTGTGTGCACTGTAATTTGTCTGGCCTACATTCCTGACATAAGCCGGTCCGTTAACAAGGTTCTTTCTCTCAGTGCGCTGATCTTCTACCTAACCTGAGGTGCTTTGCACTCCTATGTGAGGGTGGAAGGACTCATGCCTGAGCGGCATTCATGTAAAAAGCAGGCTCAAATCAGACCGAAGTAAAGGATTACCGAATCAATAAACGGACCAGGGCTAAGTGAGCCAGTGGTTTGCAGAGATCAATTGCCCAAAGGTGATGAGGTGAATTCCTTCCGGGCTTGACAAATGTAAGTACGGTACTTTCCTCTTTGGTAGCAAAGGGTTAACACTGGCTAATTATTGGATTTTATTTGTTTCTGATAATTATGACAGTGCCACTTTTGCGGCAATAACAAAAATAAGATGTTAAATGTGTTTCTCTCTATTAAGTACGTTTCTGACCAAGAGTGCTGTTGCACATCATCTCTGGGCAGTAAACAACTGTCAGATGGATGTCCAAACACAATCGACAGATGGAATTTGATTGTTTTCCCACTCAAACATTCCTCCAAACTCCCCTGTCTGAGATTCTGCTGCTCAGAACAGCTTCTTTGTCTGCACAGTGCAGTCTCTCTCTCTCTCTCTCTCTCTCTCTCTCTCTCTCTTTCTTTCTTTCTCTCTCTCTCTCTCCCTCTCTCTCCCTCCCTCGCCGTCATCTCCCCCTATTCTTTTGAGTGGTGCAATTAAGTTTAAGTGCCTCAAATTATGATCATTATCGGATAACAGAAGCTGTTTGGGGTTCTCTCTGTCACAATATTTCAAAATGTAGAGTGTCATCGTTTCACAACAGAGAGATGCGTTTGACCACTGAAATAGTGTGCATTGCACTTTCTTCCCTGGCATTTTTTATTCACAGCGCTGATTATACCATCCACACAACCCAGAAAGAAAAAGACTACATCAGCACCTGTTGCACACACAGATTTGTGCGTTCTCCCAGTGGGAACACTTGGCTGACACTGCAACTTAACACCTCCAAACAACAGCATCTTGCACAGAGTTTAGGAGAGCAGTACAGTGTAAAAATACAGCTTGAAGCGGCTGCATTTTAAAAAGGGCCTGAAATTGGAGAATTTCTCGCCCGGAGAGTTTTGCTCCAAGTTGTCCGGCTGTTGCCATGGCGACGGCTTTCCCCACCTGTCGCGTGGAGCCGTGAGCGTATCCAGGCAGCCCCTCGGGGGTGTGTGTGTGTGTGTGTGTGTGTGTGTGGGGGTGATGTCATCATGGCTTCTGGACGAGAAGCCTCTCTCTATCAGCCGGGTCTGGGTCAGAGGTGCTGAGTGAGCGCTCTCAGCCTGGAGGGAGTGTACTGTTACATGCAGCAGAGAAGCTGATAGCGTGTAACGTTGTTAGTGTCCTACGCGTACTGTTACAAAAACAATGTGAACGCTGTGGATCTGACAGAACATACAGAGTACAGCGATGTAGCCATGCTTTAGTGATGCTATAGTGATTCACAATAAGCTTGTTCTGAGCTCAGTCTTATTGCCATTGCATCCAAAAGAAAAAATAAGCTGGTTTTAAGAGACATTTTTGGGGTCTTCCCACTTCGGTTTTAAGGAGCAAAAACAGATCAAAATCATCGGTGCATTTCTGCCTATTTATACGGTTTTGGTTAACCAGAGCGGTTCTTATATTCAGCATTTTATCTTGCCCTCAAAAGACAATAATGATGACTGCTGTCTTCAAAGGAAACCACTCCTCATTGGCTGTCTATATTCCTGAGGAGGAGGGGGGGGGGGGGGATACCAAGAACAGAAAGAGATTTGGAGTTTTAGCAAAGGCAGCAGAACATAGGAGAAGGTAGAGCAAAGAAAGAACCACAAGAAGAGAAACCAAACCACCTCTCACTTGGAAACGTCCCACAAACAACTCCTACAGGCCCAGACAGAGTGGATCCAACTTTACCCTCCAAGCAGGCCCTGATTCTGTTGTTTGTCCACCTGGTTCTTTTTGGCCCGCTCTAGACCGAGGCTAGTCCTCCTCCTCGATGAGTCCTTCAGTTCTCTTTTGGTTTGCCGTTCAGCAGAGCACATCTGGAACAAGGCAAGGCAGAACTGAGGCGGAGCTACATCTGGATTTGGAGCATGCTCGTAGTACTGTAGGATGCTGCTCACATGTGCATTCATTTATTGTGGGGTTTTCCTCTTGATTTATAAGAGGGGGAAACTGGAAACTCTGTGACCGTGACACAAACACATACAGACACACACTTAACACCGTGGCAATGGCTGTTTCGTAAGCACTCATATCGCATCATGTACGACACACTGCATGTGCGCCTGCACACGTGGGACATGTAATGCACATATTGTACATGTATCTAAACGCACACATGCTGAAATGCTCATGCTCACAGACTGCTGCACTGAGAATAAAGTGCATATAGATCTATAGCTCCTGCATAGTATCTATATTTCTTGAGAAATGTATAAAGTGTCTAAATGTGCTTGAATTGGTGCTTGAATAGTTCATACATCAAAGTGTTAATTATGGACTGTAAATGCGTTAATCTTCTTGTGTGGGTCTTGCTCCACTCCAGTGTGTTTTCGGGTGAGTGTGGGTGATGTAACCATGTCCGCTGCCCCCAGAGATCAAAGTGACCCGTCTGTGTAGGCCTGCTTACCCGACACAGTGATCAAAGTGACCCCTCTGTGTAGGCCTGGTTACCCAACACAGTGATCAAAGTGACCCGTCTGTGTAGGCCTGCTTACCCGACACAGTGATCAAAGTGACCCCTCTGTGTAGGCCTGCTTACCCGACACAGTGATCAAAGTGACCCCTCTGTGTAGGCCTGGTTACCCGACACAGTCACTTTTCAGAAGAGCTGTAATTACACCCCGTATTGCAGTGATTTAACGGGGAGGTCTTCTGCCGCTGGAGAGTTCGTGACCTCTCGTGTTTCTATCGGTGCCTTCATCTCAGATTCCTTCACTTTCTCTCCGATACATTTGTGGTGGATAAACGTCAATTCATGTGGTTTAGCCGTCAAACACGTCAGCTGACCGATGACTGCTATCCATTTAGATTGGCGGATAGCTTCTTCTTTGTGAATTATTGTTCGAAGCAGCAGAGTGTTTTGCTGCGTGGCTCATTTCTCCGCCACTGTTGACCCTCTCCCTCGCTTTTCCCAGATGCGGATCCTGGACAAATTCCCAATTGAGGCAGGGCAAAAGGACCCCAAAAAGAGGATCATTCCATTTCTTCCAGGTGAGGACCACACACAACACAACACAACACAACACAACACAACACAACACAACACAACACAACACAACATTGTCATTTCTACCGGTCACTAATTGGTGTCACATCCATTCTGCATCTAGAATCAAGACTGCAGTATTGCGAGTCTGGGTGGGTAGTATAGAGGTAAAAAGACTCGCCTACCACCGCAGAGACGTAGGTTCAATTCCCGGTAGCGGTACGTCCGGCTTGGTCAGACGTTCCTACAGACACAATTGGCTGTGTCTTGCAGGTGGGAAGCCCGTGCGGTATGAGTCCTGGTCGCTGAACTAGCGGCTCCTCTGTTCGGGGGGGGGGGGGACTCGCCTCACCCACTACATCCTCCTTGTGAAACTCCCCGCTGTCAGGTGGAAAGAAGTGGCTGGCGACTGCATATGTATCGGAGGAAGCATGTGCTAGTACACAACTGTCCCCAGATCGGTAGAGGGGGTGGTGCAGGTCAGAATGGGGACGACGACGACGACGACGACGACGACGACGACGACGACGACGACGACGACGACGACAACAACAACAACAACTCTTCTTATATTTGGTGATAATTGATGGTGGTCTATATGTTTTTCCCCAGGTAAAGTCATCTTTCGCCGGAGTCACATAAGAGATGTAGCTGTCAAAAGACTGAAGCACCTGGATAACTACTGCCAAGTAAGACCAATGTCTCCGCTGTCCACCGAGCTGCAGCTGCCTCACACACTTTGAGTCCAATCTATCAGTTTGTCCACCGTTAAACAGATTGCCCTCTCAAATTATGATGATGATACGACAGACACTAAATGCTACGCATGCATTTTTGGTTTATCTGTTGTGTAAGAAGAGTGTTTTATTTGTGTTTATGCCAGACTGCCTGCGCATATTTTCTCCCAACATTTGCACGCCAGACCTCGGCATCTATCTCCCGCACCAGCCCCAACAGGAAAGCAGCAGCTCTATCTGCACGGGTCATTTCCTGTCACCATGTAAAGCTTCTAAAGGAAACAGGGGAAATAGGGGCGCAGAGGACAAACACAGCATCCGCAGAGCAAGAATGAATCAGCATGCCTGAGCTGTAGTAGTGAACACACTCGGCTGCCTGATCAGCAGACCTAAGCTGTAGTAGTGAACACACTCGGCTGCCTGATCAGCAGACCTAAGCTGTAGTAGTGAACACACTCGGCTGCCTCATCAGCAGACCTGAGCTGTAGTAGTGAACACACTCAGCTGCCTGATCAGCAGACCTGAGCTGTAGTAGTGAACACACTCAGCTGCCTGATCAGCAGACCTGAGCTGTAGTAGTGAACACACTCAGCTGCCTGATCAGCAGACCTGAGCTGTAGTAGTGAACACACTCGGCTGCCTGATCAGCAGACCTGAGCTGTAGTAGTGAACACACTCAGCTGCCTGATCAGCAGACCTGAGCTGTACTGTAGTAGTGAACACACTCTGCTCCCTGATCAGCAGACCTGAGCTGTAGTAGTGAACACACTCGGCTGCCTGATCAGCAGACCTGAGCTGTAGTAGTGATCACACTCAGCTGCCTGATCAGCAGACCTGAGCTCTAGTAGTGATCACACTCAGCTGCCTGATCAGCAGACCTGAGCTGTAGTAGTGAACACACTCGGCTGCTGGATCAGCAGACCTGAGCTGTAGTAGTGAACACACTCAGCTGGCTGATCAGCAGACCTGAGCTGTAGTAGTGAACACACTCTGCTGCCTGATCAGCACCGTGTCTTGCACCAACTGGTCTTACACTGGTCTTAAGCTAAGTTGGTCGTAACTTTACGACCTAACAGCTACGCCGGTTGCACCAAGACGACTTAAGCCTTATTTTCACTAAGACCAGGCGTAACTCCTACGCCTCGTCAGGAGGAGGCGTAGCAGAGATCTCCGCGGAGACCTTTTTGACCGTCATCGTCGTAACACCGCCAGTTCGCCGTCTTTGAAAGCACAACGTTAGATTATAACTAACTAGTTGTGTGGCTTAGCCTTCCCAAATGTTGCCGTTACTTTTTTAGAATGTAATACATAGAATTGGGAACGTTACATTCAATTTCATTCAGACTCCCTGACACTAATCGCCACCGCCATTTTCCCCCAGGGCTTCCACAGGAGGAGGGGGGTGGGAGGAGGGAGGGTGTAGTGACGCACATACAGTAGTGGGTGACGGCGCGAGGCACATGTGGGCCAATCAGAGGGCATTCCCCGACAATTCACATGAACGCGCATTGCTACGACCAGCGTAGTTAAGACCAGAGTAAGCCGTGTTGGTGCAACAGGCGTAAATCCACTCTAAAGACTGGTCTTAACTAAGACCGACGTAGGAGTTACGACCAGGCATAGTTAAGACCAGTTGGTGCAACCGGCTGAGCTGTAGTAGTGAACAGACCTAGAGCTGTAGTAGTGAACACACTCAGCTGCCTGATCAGCAGACCTGAGCTGTACTGTAGTAGTGAACACACTCTGCTCCCTGATCAGCAGACCTGAGCTGTAGTAGTGAACACACTCTGCTCCCTGATCAGCAGACCTGAGCTGTAGTAGTGAACACACTCAGCTGCCTGATCAGCAGACCTGAGCTGTAGTAGTGAACACACTTGGCTGCTGGATCAGCAGACCTGAGCTGTAGCAGTGAACACACTCGGCTGCCTGACCTTCTTATATCCATTAGGTCAGCGGAGGAAATGTGGCAGGTTGCCAAGTGTGTCACCATTAACACCTCGCATCGAGTTCTTATTTAAAGAGACAAAGCTACTTTTCCAGTGAACGAAGGAGAGAAACGAAGGATGTCTAAGTAATAGCATTTTGGATGATCTGTTTTCTGATTCCAGCGCAGCGGGTGTGACCATCTCATTGTGAATGCAGCTGACACATAGCGGGTGGTTGGTTGCACTGTATCAGCCGTCATTATGTGTTTTCCTTTGTCTTATCCCTCCCTCTGGCCTGTGATCCCTCTTCCTTCCCCTCTGAGCCTCCCCTCCACCTCCTCCCCTGACTGACCGCAGCTCCGCCTAGTGCCAAACATGTTTATTACTCATCGCCATTCGAAGCAAGCTGTAGCGCTTTTGCACTGTGTGACCTTTTTGTATGACCCGGTCGCTCTCTTCCTCCCCTCCCCTCCCACAGGCTCTGATGAAGCTTCCCACCCAGATTTCCCAAAGTGAGGAGGTGCTGACGTTCTTTGAGACCAAGGCGGAAGACCTCAACCCTCCCAAAGAGTGAGTGTCACCGACTGGATACATTTAGCGCAGTCATCGGCCTGTTTTACATAGGCTATCATTGAGCAGTAGCATTACAGCTGAACAATTAGCGCAATATGAACTTATCCAATTTCCAAATTGCACACTCTGCAATTAATTGCAGGGACGTCGAACGTGGATTTGTTTCAGAGCACCGCGGTAATCCTTGGTCCATGAATCAAGTACAATATTGAGGAAATTTTTGATCCTACTCACAAATCCTACAATACATTGACACTTTTCTTAAAAATACCAAAGAAAAAATAACGTTTGAAAAAAGGTTATGAGAAGAAAAACGTGCGATATGACTCACAATTTAAATCACAATTGCAATATTCTGTCAAATAATCGCATCTTAGTTCTTTGTCAGGGTTGTAAGAGCAGTATAGCAGAATTGTGTGTGTGTGTGCGCGTGTGTGTGTGCGTGTGTGTCTGTGTGTGTGTGTGTGTGCGTGCATGCGTTGTGCGTGTGTGTGTGGTTCAGCAACTGGGACAGACGCCTGTCACCCAATGCTGACCCATCCTGATCCGCAGGCTTTGCCGTGTCTCAGATGATGGATAGTTGTGCGAGAGGCACATTAACAATGATATCTGGGAGCTGAAGCTTGATCCCTGTCCCGGCGCGTAAGCTTCAATGGTATCATCAGAGAGCGCCTCAGTCCACGTCTCGGGACAGATGAGGCTCTTGAGCCCGTTCATTTGTCATACTCAGTTCAAAGTCAGCGGGGGTAATTACAGAGTGGCCCTCTTCTTGAATGGGGTGTCAAAATACTTTTAGTTTGACGTTTTTTCCCCCTCATCCCTTTGATTTAGGTTCAATTGGGATCGGTCGAATGCAGCATTTTTGCGTGTCTGCTCAGCATGTCGGAGGTTTTCTCTGCACTATCCCAACACATTCAAGGAGAGAAATGTGGTCGAGCAACGTCTAAAGTGGTCTCGCCACTGCCACCAGGCTCACCACCTCTAACCCCCTTTTAAACACACATACACGATAATCCCACTTCAAAGTGAGGTCCCCCTTCAGTCTCTGAGACGGGACGGCCCAGCGCAGCTCCAAATGAGGTGTAGAGGTCGATAGGTCACGCCTCCCATGTGCCAGCTTCAGTTCACAACACTGAATGATTTACTGGTATGTTAGTCTGAAAAAGTCGACATTTTCCGAAAAACCTCTCGTGTCTTTTGTTATGAGATTGAATTTTGAGTTACAAGTTCTCAAGGAAAAGGTGATCCTCTTTTTTATGGTGATTTGCCTGTATTAAATGCAGAATGTTTAAAATGTGTCGTGGGAAATTTCCACTAACCGATGTCAGTTAGTTTCAACGAAATGCTTTTAGGCCGCTTAGAGTAAGAGTGCTGATCTTGCAACTAACCGCTCAGGTAATGACTGAGTTGGTCAAAAAGTCTGACATCAGCTGTCCTATAGTGCCAGAAGCTTGATAAATACAGGCTGTAAAAAGCTGTTTAAGTGTTCTGCAGTGAACACAACAAGCCTCTATTACACTGATGCAACCAAGAAACCATCATACCATGATGCAACTGGTGCCATTTATTCCCATATACTGTTGTCAGATCTTTATGGCAACAAAAGCCACCCCATCCACTACTGCCATCTAATGGTCCACAGATCTCACTGCACATATTTGTGCAAGCATAGGAAAATAATTGGGCATTATGTTTCTCCGTCACAAGAGGGCGCCACGCATTAGCCTGGGATAAGATGAGTCTTTCCTCTTTGGGTCAATGAAAGAGCTGGGGTAGTATCATGTATCACTATTAGGCAGAGGTGATTGATGCTATTGATCATCTACAATTTAGTCCGTGAGAGACTGATTAGAATGGTGGATGTGATTGGGTTTTACCTCCCCTGTGTGTTGTACAAAGTGAAATAGCTTAATCCAGCAGAAGTGATTTCCGGGCAACAATAATGATGTAGACACATGCACACACACACACACGCACGCACGCACGCACGTACACACACACACACACACACACACACACACACACACACACACACACACACACACACACACACACACACACACACACACACACACTCTCCCTGGTGATAAATGCTTCTTGCTCTTCTGTTTCTAATACCATAATTACACTCTAAATATTGGCCTTAGTGATTAACATGGTGAACGGAGTGTAGCTCTGATGAGGTTGTAAAATGTATATGAACTGTTATGTCCATTACAGACAACACCTCATGAAGTGTTGTTTACAAGAAGGGCGCTGTACACAAAAAACGATACTGCTGTTACTCAAGTGAGGACCAGGTGTGATGTTTTTAGCCCGAGGAGAGTGAGAGGGGTGGAGATCTTTTCTCTCTCTTTTGATCAGTATATACCCTCAAGTGTTGAAATAATGCTATCCGAAAGCGGTGTGGCTAGTTAGGGTATAACAGGCTGTAACCACATTATTCTTCTTTAAAAAACAATTTGCTTAAGCGTCTCATGGTAACAGCGCCTCCATTTACTGGCTGTGATGAAATGCGTGCAGAGAATATTTAATTACTCATTTAGATTTCCATTGTGATGGATGTCAATGAGCTGAAATAAAATGCACTTTTCACTTAGCATCATAATATACTGCAGGGTTAGTTTGACAAAGCATAACGCACATAAAAATAGTTTTTATACTTGTGAGGGCAATTAGCCTTTTAAACTACAGTACTTTGTTGAAAGACTCTGAGTAAATGCCAGTCTGGATGTGTGCTTGTTGAATGAAATCCAATTTACCCGTACGTCTATTGCTGCTGTATAGCATTGCCGTATCTACATTGCAACAATGTTACTGTACTCACTGTAACATTAAATTGTTAAAAAACATAAAAATACAACCCATATCCATTAATTATAATTTTATTTTGCTGTGTCATTTAACACTTTTAGTAGTCACCTTGATGCTTTTAACAGTGATTGTTATGAGTGCATTGACTTTGACTTTGCAAAAGTTTTTGGGGAGGAGCGATAGTCATTATCTCTGAAGTGGTGGTTGAGCTGGACTTTTTTCTTGAGATCAAGATCAGGTGTGCCAAACTCAGACATGTCACAATAAACTCACTGGAAGGTCACTAGGTAGTGTACTACATTAAAGGGAAATGACCAGCATCCAAATGGACTACATCTCCCATACAAATGTCAATGAAGATGAAGATGAACCTGACCTTCACCCCATAGATAAAAATGGACCCATCATAATGAGCAAGACTGTAAGAAGCTGAGAATGAGGAAGGACTGTCCACACACTCAGGTCCACGATACGGAGCTCACCTGGCTCATTGATGCTGACACTGACCACTTGACATTGTCCTGCAAGGAGGCTGTATAGATTAGCTGGATCTTCAGTCAGCTTCATCTTGCGCTTCACAGCTTTGACTTACTTCTTCCACGACATCATATCAATACTATGAGGAGGTTACCAAGTACTTTCCCTGCACACTTCTATCACATGTCTGGATTCCTCGCTGACTACTCTCCACTCCATGGGCTCATTCTGGACCGCCGTGATAAATGGGAGTCAGGGCTCTGAGCAGATGCTGACCCTGGATTTAGGGAAGAAGGCGGAGAAACAAGATCATGGTCAAAAGCCCATCTAACTTCATTCAGGAGGTCAAACTTTCAGGACCCCCAGACCACCCACAAAAAGACAAGAAGAAGAATTATGGCTGCAGAGGGAAGAACCAGAAATGTGACCATGCGAGTTGCACTTTAAATGATTAGCTTCACCGTCAAATTCTTCAGCCGGCTACACTAAAAATAGTAAATCACGTATTCAAAGCAATGGCATTTGACTCATTTCTGTAGGCAGACCCAGTGGCTGCAGAAGTCAAGTCTTTCACTGCAGACCTGCCAAAAAAAACGGAGCTGAGCAAAGCAGTCTGTGAGAACATGACAAAAGGCTTCATGATGAGAGGCAGCGAGGAGAATAAACTCTCAATTCTGCAGCCTGCGTCGGATTTACCCAGCTCAACTTTCCCTTTGAAATGATATTGTTGCGAAACCTGTGGGCATTTACAACACATTTTTCCAAACATGAATAATAAGCTAATACCTTGAAGGTATAGCTTCACAAACACACACACACACACACACACACACACACACACACACACACACACACACACACACACACACACACACACACACACACACACACACACACACACACACACACACACACACACACACACACACACACACACACACACACACACACACACGACCATAAACAAAAATTACAAGAGTGACATTACAGTTGTAGTTTTTTTATGGGCTGCAGTTAACCTAATCTTACAACAGTGTTTCACCACAAGGGATGTGATTATGGTTGATATGTGGTCAAACTAACATTCTTTGCCCTCGACATCATTGTGCAATCATGACCAAGCTTGGAGATTTTGGGGCTGTATGTATGAGTGTGTGTGTGCCTGTGTGCGTGTGTGTGTATGTGTGTGTGTGTGTGTGTGTGTGTGTGTGTGTGTGTGTGTGTGTGTGTGTGTGTGTGTGTGTGTGTGTGTGTATGCGTGTGTGTATGCGTGTGTGTGTGTGTGTGTGTGTGTGTGAGAGAGAGAGAGTGTGCACAGGTCCGTGTGTGTGTGGATTTGAATAAAACAGCTCACCTTCTCAAGGACGCCAAACGCCGCATCGTTAGAGCGCGCCGAGGCAGCTCTCCTGCTGATCATAATGATTTCCTGTTGGGTGACGTCGACCCCCCGCGACCCCGCGAGTCGGAGGTGACTCCTGCAGGGGTCAACGTGGGGTCATCGTCGGGCGGCAGGAGTGTGTGTCTGTGTAATGTATAGCAAGAGCCGAGCAGACACTTTGCTCCTCTGGCCTCCAGCCAACCGGCGGAGAAACGTGAGCAACAGACTAATATCTCACACATTCCATGTCTAATAGGCCCACCTACAAAGAGTGAGCTGCAGTTATGCACAAACAGATGGTTATTCTCAACTCAAGCTTAGGATGGACTCTCACGGGCTTGGATTCTAATGATGTGTGTTCAACCCTTACACTGTGTGTGTGTGTGTGTGTGTGTGTGTGTGTGTGTGTGTGTGTGTGTGTGTGTGTGTGTGCGCGTTCGTGCGTGCGAGACACGTGCACGTGCGGGTGTTGCACACTGTTGTGAACTGAATCACAAATGTAGGATTTGTCCAGATTCTCCCCCAACTTGTGCGACTCCCTCCAGTTAAAGGAACAGCTCACCCTAAAATCCAAAATACATATTTTTCCTCTCACCTGTAGTGCTATTTATCCATCTATATTGTTTTGTGTTAGTTGCCTGAGTTTTGGAGATATCAGCCCTAGAGATGTCTGCCTTCTCTCCAATACAATGGAACTGGATGGCACTCGGCTTGTGGTGCTCAAAGTGCCAAAAAAATACATTGGATCAACTCAACAGCAATTGTCTCTTTCCAGAAATCATGACCCCGTTACTCAAGATAATCCACAGACCTTGTTATGAGCAGTTTCATGGAGGAACTATTTTCTTTTGACCGAACTACACCCGCTAGCTGCTAGCTAGTTTTTTGGTGCTTTGAGCACCACAAGCCGAGTGCCATCCAGTTCCATTGTATTCAGGAGAAGGCAGACATCTCTGCGGTCGATATCTCCAAAACTCAGGCAACTATCCCAAAACGACATAGATGGATAAATAGCACTACAGGTGAGAGGAAAAATATGTATTTTGGATTTTAGGGTGAGCTGTCCCTTTAAGCAAAGGTTAAACTTCACTCCTGAAAACACAGGCAGGCACAAAGTCTTAAACATTTAATAGTGTTTGGACATATTTTCCTCCCCCCCTTACCTTCCCCACATCTATGAGATTTTAGTGGTGGGAGGAGGGAAGCGCACAGAGCCAGAGTTGTGCGCTCAGTCTCCTCCTGGGAAGAATATTATTCGAGCTCTGTGTTCGGGGTCGCTAGCCAGCAGGGCTGGTCAAGCATCCACTCTATCCTCATCATGTCTCCCCAACCCTCCACAGTAATTTCCCTTTAGTTGCATCTCCACCCTACCAGATTTTTGGCAAAACATATACACAGAATGCATCATAAAATACGTTGGAAATGGTTAAGATCTATTACATTTAATTTGTCGAGCATGTTGTCACAGGCTATTTGGCTGCCAGGCGAGCTGCCTGAAGTGAACCGTGTTTGAGAACATCACCGCGTTAGCATACTGTATTTCACCCATGTGGTTATGCTATGCTAAAGCAATGTTTTCATCACTCACTTCGCTCATTTTTCCACCCTGAAAAGGCTTGTGGGAAATAGGCTGAGAGCTGTTGGTACCGCACATGATGTGCGAGTTGTTTTGGTTACAATAACATACTAGTAGGGTCATCTGTGGCACTTCCGTGACCGTGGAGAGCGAAGGTCCGTTTCTCAATGGATTTGTCATCTAGGAGGGTTAATAAACAAATTTAGCCGGGGTGTATTTTTAAAAAAGGCGGGGAAAATATTTGAGAGACCAAAATCCAAAATGGCTGCTGTGGAAATGAACTTTTTAATGCTTTGACCTACAATGATGCACAATACATGGTTTCAGAGCTTATTCTGGTCAAGGAATACATATTTGGTGTTTATATAATGATTTGACCTATTTTTGACCTTCAAATCCAAGATGGCTGCCAATTTTGAGGCAGTTTTTTCAAAATCGTCATAGAGCCTTCATATTAGGCTTGAATGACAGGTCTTCTCATGATGAGTTGAATAATATACAGTATAAGTACACAGAAGTAATCTCTGAGGTCAATAAAGTCAATGTTTGTGTGTAAACAACAGTTGCTGATTTGCGGTTTCCCATTAAATAGGGTAGGCTACTGAGAATATGGTGTCCAGTTCATCCCATCACATTTTCATAATGAACCAAAAACAATTTTGCACTATAGCCTAACATAAAATAGTATTCTGTATGCAAAGCTAGCAAGGTTAGTTGCTTGAGCTGAATTTAAAGGTCAACTCAAAACAAACAATGAAATTAACTTTGAAATTAAAACTGAATCCTAGGCTACTAAATTTCATCAGCACACAGTAAAGGAAACTTGTCTTTGAACTCAGCTGCCTGTCTAGTCCTAATCCCTGTTGTGCAATGTCCCTTTTCAGTGAAGTTTTAGTTTTTGTTAAGAGTATGGACTTTTAATCTTGACCTTGTTGGTAGGCAACGGCCCTTTTTCAGTCAAGCATTTTCAAATTAGCTCAGTCAGTCTGTGAAGCAGTCAGTGTCAGCACTTGCGCGAGCTCGCTTTTTCTCTAACTAATGTTAACATTACACACTTTAAGACACTTTGTTTGAGGATATCAACGTTATTCACTAGTCTAAAGATAGTTCTACCATCAAGAACATATAAAACAAAAGCAAAAACAATTTTTATTTGCAGAAGTCATCATTGATATTTGGTGTTAGCTAACGTTAGGTAACGTTATTATTTTTAGCTAAAGTTAATGTTATCTGTCTCCACACTTCTGTCAACTGACATATGCATTTGCTTTTGAAAATAAACAGCCTGGCTTGCTTAAGCATAACTGAAGATTAAATAGAAATATAACATGATGAATGCATGTACCGATTGGTTGGCCCATCTTCCCAGGAGGTGGTGGTGTAAACATCATCAAATTTATCAAGTCCTGACCAGTCTTGGGCTTTTAATTGTAAGCTGTCCCATTTGCCTTGATTTATTGTATCGGTGGGCTTGCAAGGCTTGTCACATTTTAGGACACATTCATAGGACATTGTGTGCTTTGTCATTCATTGGGAGGGAAAGCAACTCGCTATTATATTACTGTTATATTATATTGCTGTTATACGCTGTTTATTTTCAAAAGCAAATGCATATGTCAGTTGACAGAAGTGTGGAGACAGATAACATTAACTTTAGCTAAAAATAATAACCTTACCTAACGTTAGCTAACACCAAATATCAATGATGACTTCTGCAAATAAAAATTGTTTTTGCTTTTGTTTTATATGTTCTTGATGGTAGAACTATCTTTAGACTAGTGAATAACGTTGATATCCTCAAACAAAGTTTTCTTTTATTTTCTTTTTTTATATAAGGAAAAAGGGCCGTTGCCTACCAGTGTTGGGGGTAACTCATTACAAAAGTAACATATTACATGTAATATATTACTTTTAGCAGTAACTCAGTAATATAACTTATTACTTATAGGATTTCAGTAATATTATACCAGTTACTTTGTCAAGTAACTCAAGTTACAAATCGAGTTACATTTTTATTAAATCAAAGCACATATTTAAAAAAGATACAATCATTTCCTAATCAAACTGTGTGTTTCTATGCAAATAACCACTATAGATGACAATAAGAAAGGAAAATAATAACATTTAGAATTTTGGACTGTTTACACTGGTTGAAAGGTGGTTGAAATTATTTTTCGGGATGGTTCCGGGGCGGCAATGCCATTCTGCTGCTGCTGTTATTTTGGTGAAAGTAATGCAAAAGTAGTGTAAAAAGTAATGAGTTACTCTACACAGAAAGTAATATTGTAAAGTAACTTATTACTTTCAAATGAAAGTAACTAGTAATATGTAGTATATTACATTTTGAAAGTAACTTGCCCAACACTGTTGCCTACCAACAAGGTCAAGATTAAAAGTCCATACTCTTAACAAAAACTAAAACTTCACTGAAAAGGGACATTGCACAACAGGGATTAGGACTAGACAGTCAGCTGAGTTCAAAGACAAGTTTCGTTTACTGTGTGCTGATGAAATTTAGTAGCCTAGGATTCAGTTTTAATTTCAAAGTTAATTTCATTGTTTGTTTTGAGTTGACCTTTAAATTCAGCTCAAGCAACTAACCTTGCTAGCTTTGCATACAGAATATTATTTTATGTTAGGCTATAGTGCAAAATTGTTTTTGGTTCATTATAGAAAAATGTGATGGGATGAACTGGACACCATATTCTCAGTAGCCTACCCTATTTAATGGGAAACCGCAAATCAGCAACTGTTGTTTACACACAAACATTGACTTTAATGACCTCAGAGATTACTTCTGTGTACTTATACTGTATATTATTCAACTCATCATGAGAAGACCTGTCATTCAAGCCTAATATGAAGGCTCTATGACGATTTTGAAAAAACTGCCTTTTAGAGCTCCAAATTGGCAGCCATCTTGGATTTGAAGGTCAAAAATAAGTCGAATCATTATATAAACACCAAATATGTATTCCTTGACCAGAATAAGCTCTGAAACCATGTATTGTGCATCATTGTAGGTCAAACCATTAAAAAGTTCATTTCCACGGCAGACATTTTGGATTTTGGTCTCTCAAATATTTTCCCCGCCTTTTTTAAAAATACACCCCAGCTAAATTTGTTTATTAACCCTCCTAGATGACAAATCCATTGAGAAACGGACCTTCGCTCTCCACGGTCACGGAAGTGCCACAGATGACCCTACTAGTAGGGTCATCTGTGGCACTTCCGTGACCGTGGAGAGCGAAGGTCCGTTTCTCAATGGATTTGTCATCTAGGAGGGTTAATAAACAAATTTAGCCGGGGTGTATTTTTAAAAAAGGCGGGGAAAATATTTGAGAGACCAAAATCCAAAATGGCTGCTGTGGAAATGAACTTTTTAATGCTTTGACCTACAATGATGCACAATACATGGTTTCAGAGCTTATTCTGGTCAAGGAATACATATTTGGTGTTTATATAATGATTTGACCTATTTTTGACCTTCAAATCCAAGATGGCTGCCAATTTTGAGGCAGTTTTTTCAAAATCGTCATAGAGCCTTCATATTAGGCTTGAATGACAGGTCTTCTCATGATGAGTTGAATAATATACAGTATAAGTACACAGAAGTAATCTCTGAGGTCAATAAAGTCAATGTTTGTGTGTAAACAACAGTTGCTGATTTGCGGTTTCCCATTAAATAGGGTAGGCTACTGAGAATATGGTGTCCAGTTCATCCCATCACATTTTCATAATGAACCAAAAACAATTTTGCACTATAGCCTAACATAAAATAGTATTCTGTATGCAAAGCTAGCAAGGTTAGTTGCTTGAGCTGAATTTAAAGGTCAACTCAAAACAAACAATGAAATTAACTTTGAAATTAAAACTGAATCCTAGGCTACTAAATTTCATCAGCACACAGTAAAGGAAACTTGTCTTTGAACTCAGCTGCCTGTCTAGTCCTAATCCCTGTTGTGCAATGTCCCTTTTCAGTGAAGTTTTAGTTTTTGTTAAGAGTATGGACTTTTAATCTTGACCTTGTTGGTAGGCAACGGCCCTTTTTCAGTCAAGCATTTTCAAATTAGCTCAGTCAGTCTGTGAAGCAGTCAGTGTCAGCACTTGCGCGAGCTCGCTTTTTCTCTAACTAATGTTAACATTACACACTTTAAGACACTTTGTTTGAGGATATCAACGTTATTCACTAGTCTAAAGATAGTTCTACCATCAAGAACATATAAAACAAAAGCAAAAACAATTTTTATTTGCAGAAGTCATCATTGATATTTGGTGTTAGCTAACGTTAGGTAACGTTATTATTTTTAGCTAAAGTTAATGTTATCTGTCTCCACACTTCTGTCAACTGACATATGCATTTGCTTTTGAAAATAAACAGCCTGGCTTGCTTAAGCATAACTGAAGATTAAATAGAAATATAACATGATGAATGCATGTACCGATTGGTTGGCCCATCTTCCCAGGAGGTGGTGGTGTAAACATCATCAAATTTATCAAGTCCTGACCAGTCTTGGGCTTTTAATTGTAAGCTGTCCCATTTGCCTTGATTTATTGTATCGGTGGGCTTGCAAGGCTTGTCACATTTTAGGACACATTCATAGGACATTGTGTGCTTTGTCATTCATTGGGAGGGAAAGCAACTCGCTATTATATTACTGTTATATTATATTGCTGTTATACGCTGTTTATTTTCAAAAGCAAATGCATATGTCAGTTGACAGAAGTGTGGAGACAGATAACATTAACTTTAGCTAAAAATAATAACCTTACCTAACGTTAGCTAACACCAAATATCAATGATGACTTCTGCAAATAAAAATTGTTTTTGCTTTTGTTTTATATGTTCTTGATGGTAGAACTATCTTTAGACTAGTGAATAACGTTGATATCCTCAAACAAAGTTTTCTTTTATTTTCTTTTTTTATATAAGGAAAAAGGGCCGTTGCCTACCAGTGTTGGGGGTAACTCATTACAAAAGTAACATATTACATGTAATATATTACTTTTAGCAGTAACTCAGTAATATAACTTATTACTTATAGGATTTCAGTAATATTATACCAGTTACTTTGTCAAGTAACTCAAGTTACAAATCGAGTTACATTTTTATTAAATCAAAGCACATATTTAAAAAAGATACAATCATTTCCTAATCAAACTGTGTGTTTCTATGCAAATAACCACTATAGATGACAATAAGAAAGGAAAATAATAACATTTAGAATTTTGGACTGTTTACACTGGTTGAAAGGTGGTTGAAATTATTTTTCGGGATGGTTCCGGGGCGGCAATGCCATTCTGCTGCTGCTGTTATTTTGGTGAAAGTAATGCAAAAGTAGTGTAAAAAGTAATGAGTTACTCTACACAGAAAGTAATATTGTAAAGTAACTTATTACTTTCAAATGAAAGTAACTAGTAATATGTAGTATATTACATTTTGAAAGTAACTTGCCCAACACTGTTGCCTACCAACAAGGTCAAGATTAAAAGTCCATACTCTTAACAAAAACTAAAACTTCACTGAAAAGGGACATTGCACAACAGGGATTAGGACTAGACAGTCAGCTGAGTTCAAAGACAAGTTTCGTTTACTGTGTGCTGATGAAATTTAGTAGCCTAGGATTCAGTTTTAATTTCAAAGTTAATTTCATTGTTTGTTTTGAGTTGACCTTTAAATTCAGCTCAAGCAACTAACCTTGCTAGCTTTGCATACAGAATATTATTTTATGTTAGGCTATAGTGCAAAATTGTTTTTGGTTCATTATAGAAAAATGTGATGGGATGAACTGGACACCATATTCTCAGTAGCCTACCCTATTTAATGGGAAACCGCAAATCAGCAACTGTTGTTTACACACAAACATTGACTTTAATGACCTCAGAGATTACTTCTGTGTACTTATACTGTATATTATTCAACTCATCATGAGAAGACCTGTCATTCAAGCCTAATATGAAGGCTCTATGACGATTTTGAAAAAACTGCCTTTTAGAGCTCCAAATTGGCAGCCATCTTGGATTTGAAGGTCAAAAATAAGTCGAATCATTATATAAACACCAAATATGTATTCCTTGACCAGAATAAGCTCTGAAACCATGTATTGTGCATCATTGTAGGTCAAACCATTAAAAAGTTCATTTCCACGGCAGACATTTTGGATTTTGGTCTCTCAAATATTTTCCCCGCCTTTTTTAAAAATACACCCCAGCTAAATTTGTTTATTAACCCTCCTAGATGACAAATCCATTGAGAAACGGACCTTCGCTCTCCACGGTCACGGAAGTGCCACAGATGACCCTACTATACTGCACTCCTCAGGATGTGACTTAAAAGTTGTTGTAATTAGACTATGCATTCCCCCCGGTATTTCTGTTGTAAACTGCGGAGGCACTATTTAAGTTGGCTTACAAAAGCGTTTCACATTGTTTTATTTCCCAACCATCATATAGAAAGTTATGAAATTGCTCTAGCGCGAAAGGCTTGCAACTGTTATTCCACAGTGTGGACGTTTCCCTGTGCATCCTATGCAAACATTATTGCACTATATCACGGTTCAATTCCATAATTCAACATGTCTGCACAGCCGAATTGGTTTTATTTTGAAAATTAGGTAGTACTCAGTATTTTACGGAGCACATGTTTACGTGTGACGGGAAATGCCTCGTGACTGATCTGTCTCATGCCTATTCGTGCATCTGGAAATTGAAACGCTTTGTGCCAGAAATGATTTAGCTTAAGCAAGAAATGTTGCTTCACATGAACTACTACTTTTTATAGCCTTTTACTTGCCAATGGCTACATCCTGTTGTTTCAAAAAATATGAGTTCTTGACGTAATGCAAAGATGTTTCAGTTTATCAAACTCTGAACCTAAGTGGCTCATATAAAACATGCCCTGTAATACCACAATGGTGCCTATTTATTTTGTGTTAAAAAAAGAAGTCTCTCTTCTCAGCAATGACAAAAAAGTTGTTGAAATCCTTTCATGTGAAGATTAACTCTTAACAAAGAAAGTTGACAAGCAGGCTGCAACCTGGGAGATGTTCCTCAGGCTTTATCCAAACATGTAGGCCTACTCACATCCATGGCTGCAGATCCTGCTGCTGGCCTCACTAAAGAGCCAGGTGTCTGTTTGCATCAGCTTCTCCTCACTGTGCTAACTCTGTAGCTCAGTTAACTAGCCTGTGTGTGTGTGTGTGTGTGTGTGTGTGTGCGTGTGCGTGTGCGTGTGTGTGTGTGTGTGTGTGTGTGTGTGTGTGTGTGTGTGTGTGTGTGCGTGCGTGCGTGCGTGCGTGCGTGCGTGTGTGTGTGTGTGTGTGTGAGTGAGGGAAGGGGGGGGGGGTCTGTTTTGCAAGGTTTATGTATTTCTGTTGCACATTTCCATCAAAGTGGATTAAGTCATTCTTAAATGAAGTCATACCATTTATGAAATTGCATTAAATGATGTATGATCTCTTATGAAATTTACTCAAATTGAATCGGTGCATTTAAATGTATTCAATTTGTGCTGAGAATGCCTAACCATTTAAAATACGCCAGTTTTATTAGCCTCTAAATGATTCATTTTGATCAAATCTAAATAACTACAGTATATTTCTCTGTTTAAATAGATCCAATGACAGTCACACATTTAATGTTAATTTATTTGATGTTTCAAGCTAATTGATATTATACCAAACTGCTAATTCCCCCCTCTCTCAATATTTTTTGCTGAAACCGTGTTTATTTGAATGGATTTCAGTTTTTCACTTTAGGGTGAATGTTAATTGTTTTGAGTGCATGGATGTAAATGTGACAAGACATATAAACCTGCACACATAGACTGTTCTGTAACCCTCTCAGCCAGCGGGTGTGACAGAGGAGAGCGGGTTCATTGAAACAAAATTACCAATTCAGAAAGAAGTGTTTGTTACAGTACAGGCTTTGGAACAGAGAGACGCGTTCACATCTGAAGGGTGAATGGGAGTCGCCAGGGGAAACCATACTGTTGTACAGGGGCAGCTGCATGGCCGCTATATATGCCATGTCTGCCATTCATAGATACATTACAGACATGGCAGTGTATCGACTGAAAGCTAGGATCACTCACTCTCTTTGGCCTACTTACCCACCCACCACTAGTGTTGGGCAAGTTACTTTCAAAATGTAATATACTACATATGACTAGTTACTTTCATTTGAAAGTAATAAGTTACTTTACAATATTACTGTCTGTGTAGAGTAACTCGTTACTTATTACACTACTTTTGCATTCGTTTCACCAAAAATAACTGCAGTAGCAGAATGACATCACCGCCCCGGAACATCCCGAAAAATAATTTCAACCGTCTCTAAGTCAGTGTAAACCGTCCAAATGTCTAAATGTTATCCTTTTCCTTTGTTATTGTCATCTATAGTGGTTATTTGCATAAAAACACACAATTTGATCAGGAGATGATTGTATCTTTATTTAAATATGTGCTTTGATGGGGAAAAAAATAACTCAATTTGTAACTTGTGTTACTTGACAAAGTAACTGGTATAATATTACTGAAATCCTATTGTAATATCACTGAGTTACTGCTAAAAGTAATATATTACATGTAATATGTTACTTTTGTAATAAGTTACCCCCAACACGGCCCAGCACACACCCCGTGCCTATCGCGCCCTATCTCCCTCCCTCTGCATGTGTCAGATTCTCGATGCATTCTTAATGAGGGCTTGGCTGCTACAGTTGATAGCTGAGTGCATTTGGATGGCCAGTCCTGCTTATGCTCTGACCTCTGTGTTACACCAACTGACCATGCCTCTCTGGTGTTGTTGCTTCTCTTTCAGAGACTGCGGAGGCTCTGGCAAACGCAAGTCCGGTAAGAATACTGTTTATAATAATCTGTTTACCTCAATCAATAAAATAAGAGATAATTCTATGTCCCATCCATTTGTATTATGTCTTCAGTGTATTCAATGCTTACTGCCATAATAATAATAATAATAATAATAATAATAATAATATGATGATGATGATGATGATGAACATGATGATGTGGCTTTGATGTACAACCGATATCATCAAAGGTTAGAAACTGCAGCCATGACATTGCACAAAACTGCTTGAACTTTGAGATGACTTCCCTGTAGCTGAGAACCTTTCTCTGGACTGAGGAAAGCAAAAATGAGACGACTCATGATAACATATCAGTACTGTGTTAACCCATTGATACCTGATGCAGCATTTGCGTGTATATCCCTCATTTGTGTGTGTATCCCTTTAAGACCGCGAACCGGGTGACGCGGTTCGCGGTCTTAAAGGGATACACACACAAATGCTGCATCAGGTATCAATGGGTTAATACACACATCTGGACCCAACATGGCTTTATTGTGAGGAAATGGTTCACAGTAAACAGCGTGGGGTGGGTTGGGAGTGACCACCTGTTTGGGCTATGCTCTATATTCGCTGTTTGAGGGTTGGGTATTGGAGCTCTGTGTGTGTGTGGGGGGGGGGGGGGTGCGTGTGGGTGTGCGTGCACATTACAGTGTGAGTGTGTGCGTGTGTGTGCATGCATGCACATTACAGTTTGTGTGTGTGTGTGTGTGTGCGTGCGCAAGAAAGAACAAGATGGATTGACTTACTGAGCAGCTGTGCAAGTGTAGTTTGATTGTGTGTGTGTGTGTGTGTGTGTGTGTGTGTTGAATCTCGAATACCGTCATGCATTACTAAATAACACAATCTTGCAATCAGATGCTAAATTGCTCTGGCGATCCTCCCTGTGATCTGCCACAGTAAAGAATGACCTCGTTGGGCCAATGGCAATCTCACTAACTGACCTGTAAGTTCATTTTGCTGCCCGGCGAGCCAATCAGAAGAGACGCTGCAAGCGGAGTGGCCACCAAATGAAATTAGAAGCCGACCTAATTTCATGATCTGTTCCATGGTATTGGCGCTTTACGTAACAGGGAATTCCAGCTCCATAGCGAGATGGAAAGATGGTCGTATTTCAGCCGTGTGTGTGCGTCTAGTAGCCTACATTCAGTCTGTGCAGACTGTCTTAGATCGGTCAGACTGACTGCCTGGAAATGAGCTCCTACAGTGACTGTTGTGAGCCTATGCCGGTTTAAATATGACACTCAGCTGTTCTGAATGGCTCAGTGCCAAATATACTCTTATCAACTATGCAGATTATGAGTTACACTATTTACACTCGCAGACCTATATTACAAGTTTGATATCTGGGGCGAAAAAATCGACTGATGGAAACAATAATTTCATGCCTTATGTGTGGTCTCTCTTGTTAAATTAACTGTCCACACACAGTCCACATTGAGCACGAGCTGTCCATAACCGTCCACCGCAGCAGCCCCCTTGCTGGACGTTAGGGGTTAATGCAGCTGAAATACTGATATTTCTTTTCTCAAAGCAAAGACAGTGGAGAAAATGCACAGTGAGTCTGTGGTGAATTTGTGCTGTAGCTGCAGCTTATGGTCGCCATAATTACATGGTGCTGGTCTCCCTTAAGAGTTTACTAAGCCCCGGCCCTAACGGGAGAATGTTGCCCCTGGCCACAAAACTGCAAGCGGGTGAGGAGGTTGGACTAGGAACTCTGTTTACCTGGCATCAGAACCGCTCCGGTTTACACACTCCAGCACATCGGAACCGCTCCGGTTTACACAATCCAGCACATCAGAACCGCTCCGGTTTACACACTCCAGCACATCGGAACCGCTCCGGTTTACACACTCCAGCACATCAGAACCACTCCGGTTTACACACTCCAGCACATCAGAACCGCTCCGGTTTACACAATCCAGCACATCAGAACCGCTCCGGTTTACACACTCCAGCACATCGGAACCGCTCCGGTTTACACACTCCAGCACATCGGAACCGCTCCGGTTTACACACTCCAGCACATCAGAACCACTCCGGTTTACACACTCCAGCACATCAGAACTGTCCGGTTTACACACTCCAGCACACATGATGAGCAGTCACCGTTGGTCTCATCCTCATTGTCTTCCTTGTTGCTCTCACTCACTCTTTCTTTCTTTAGTGCTCCTCAGTGGCAACTGTATATGTATATGTGTGTATGTATATATATAGTAGGGCTGTGGCGATTCACTTATCTCCCGATTCGATACTATCACGATTCTTGGGTGCCGATTCGATTTATATTGCGATTCTTAAGTATTGCGATTCTACGATTATTGCGATTCGATATTACGATTTATTGCGATTTTTGTTTATTTTTTTCTTTTCTTTTTTCAGTTTGTTTGCTTTTTTACACTAGATTAGAACATGGGAAAAGTTGAATCATACACTAGAGACTGTATATTATATATCATGAGTAGGGCTGGGCGATATAGTTAAAAACAGGGGCGGACTGGGATCATAATTCAGGCCGGGCATTAGATACCAAGCAGGCCAGGCCGATATGGGCCAACGCGCGTGAAATTTGGGCCGTTTGAAGCCAGATTTGGGCCGTTTGAAGTCCAATTTTACAATGAGATGCACCCACTTTAACCCTGAAGTGTAATTATTACTTCAGACTAACTAATAAAGTAATAAAACCACTAGTAAACCAGTAGGCGGCGCCTGGCCTGCTGTTCAGTGAGTGGCCTGACTGCAAGCACCCAATTTTTTTTTTTTTTTTTTTTTTTTTTTTTTGCGATTATCGATTCTGGAATAAAAGATCGATCCAAAAAATCGTGACATTAAAAATCGCGATACTTAGGTGAATCGATTTTTTCCCCCACCCCTAATATATAGGAGCCGCTACTTTGGAAGTGGAATTGCATTATTTATTTAGGGATTTCTTCCTTCATGTGGTTTCAGTATAAGACTCTGACCTGCACCTCCGTTATTGTTCTCCAACTGTGATGAGGAGCCCTATGGGGCCGCAGCAGTCGTGATGAGGAGCCCTATGGGGCCACAGCAGTCGTGATGAGGAGCCCTATGGGGCCGCAGCAGTCGTGATGAGGAGCCCTATGGGGCCGCAGCAGTCGTGATGAGGAGCCCTATGGGGCCGCAGCAGTCGTGATGAGGAGCCCTATGGGGCCGCAGCAGTCGTGATGAGGAGCCCTATGGGGCCGCAGCAGTCGTGATGAGGAGCCCTATGGGGCCGCAGCAGTCGTGATGAGGAGCCCTATGGGGCCGCAGCAGTCATGATGAGGAGCCCTATGGGGCCGCAGCAGTCGTGATGAGGAGCCCTATGGGGCCACAGCAGTCACGATGAGGAGCCCTATGGGGCCGCAGCAGTCGTGATGAGGAGCCCTATGGGGCCACAGCAGTCGTGATGAGGAGCCCTATGGGGCCACAGCAGTCCACATTATTGACTCATTAGCTCACTCTCTTCTGGAGGCTCAAAGAAGGACACATCTCCTCCTGACTGACAAATGATGGAGATTCAGGAGTCAGGGAAAAACTATCGTCAGATCATTGGCACCTAGGAAGACGCACGCTGTCATAACTACAAGTTAAATGGGACATGTCTTGCCAAGACACTCTCTTTATATATCTTAATAAAATACATTTTATGGATGATGCATGGTCCAAAGAAAACCAAGGGGAGCTGTTCCTCTTCTGTAGAGAAAAGAACGGGATTTGAATATCCCCCTTAACTCAGATTTTAGTGTTAACCATTACTCTTCTTCATGAAGAAACAGAGAGCTTTTAGGATCTTCTTAGGCCATGTTCAGACTAGGAATGCCAAATCCGATTTGTGAACTTTAGTGACCTATTAATGACTTTATCCAGATTGGTTTTATGAGTCTGGATGCTCCAAGTCTGATTTGTGTCACTTGTCCCAAACCACATATGGAGGTAGTTTCCAATCTGCTTCAAATGTGCTTTTGACTGATGTGTCTTCAGTGCGGACGTGCAGATCCACCAAATCTGATTTGAACGCCACTCGCAACTCGTCATCAAATGCTTCTGCGCAGGAAAACCACGTCACCAACGTACTTATTTACTGACGCCCACGTCGCTACCACAGCAACCCATGCAGATAGGCTGTTTAGGTCTGGACATGCAGATCCGACTTGAAAATCAGATTTGTGGCAGTGCGGAGTGCGGACACACTCCCAAATCAGATTTGGGAAACCAATCAAGATAATGATGATTAATGACTTTAGCAGCAAATGGGATTTGCCTGTAGTGTGAACATGGCCTTAGACGTTCATTTGGCTCCCGATCACCTTCGGAGCATAAGGGATCAAACATGATGAAGGTGCCGCAGGGAATGCTGGGTGGAGAGACAGAGACGGTTAGATAGAGATTGAATAAGAGACAGAGACAGTTAGAGAGAGAGAGAGAGAGAGACAGAGACAGTTAGAGAGACAGAGACAGTTAGAAAGAGATTGAATAAGAGACAGAGAGACAGAGACAGTTAGAAGGAGAGAGAGACAGAGACGGTTAGAAAGAGAGAGAGAGAGAGAGAGAGAGAGAGAGAGAGACAGGGCGCTCGGGGGCGTAGTGCATGTGAATAGCAGATGGAGACGAGAGGAGGTTTACGTGGCAAGTGGAAACCATTTGAGTGTTACGCACGGACTGAGGGAGTGTGTTTATGTGCGCAGCCTTGCTGTCTTTATTTGAGCTGCACGTCTCAGGGGGCCTGTAGGGGGTGTGTGTCTGTGTGCACGAGCGAGGGTGTGTGTATGTGGGTGTGCACACATGCATATTGGTGTGTGTGTGTGTGTGTGTGTGTGTGTGTGTGTGTGTGTGTGTGTGTGTGTGTGTGTGTGTGTGTGTCTGTGTGCATGTGTGTGCGTGCCTGCGTGCTTGTTGGGAGGACAAGGGTTAATCTATGCATGGGTTAGAGGGGTGATTCTCAACCTTTTTAATTTCAAGGACCCGTGATATAGTCCACATTCAGCCCACGGACCCCCATTTGACCCAAATCTGAGAATATTTGTGTTAAGTCAAGTCAAGTCAAATTTTATTTATATAGCACCTTTCATACACAAAGGCAATTCAAGGTGCTTTACAAAAAAAATAATCGAAAAAACAAGCAGCAAAGCAATGCACATATAAAAAAAACACATAAAAAACACAGCCGACAGTTTTAGTTAAAATATATACTCAAATTAACAAACATGAAACATTATTTCTGTTTTAAATAAGTTACAAGGCATTCTTCAGTATTATTATTACATGCACAGTCCATTTGTTGGAAATGTACAGGAATCTTTTTTTTTAAATTACAGGCCGAGAGAGGCAGTAGTTTAGTAGCAGTTAAAAGCAAGAGTAAACATAAAGGTCTTTAGCTTGGATTTAAAAATAGGCAGAGTAGGGGCAGATCTAATGTGTTCAGGGAGTTTGTTCCAGTTATGAGAGGCATAGTGGGAGAACGCGGCTTCACCATGTTTTGATTTGGTCCTTGGGACAATTAGTAGACCAGTGCCTGAAGATCTCAGGGATCTGGATGGTTCATAGTGTAGAAGCATTTCAGAGATGTAGTGTGGGCCTGACCCGTTGAGAGATTTGTAAACTATTAGCAGAATTTTAAAGTCTATTCTAAGATTTACTGGCAGCCAATGCAGGGATTTGAGAACTGGTGTAATGTGTTCAGCTTTCTTGGTTCTTGTTAGAACTCTAGCAGCCGCATTCTGAATGAGCTGTAGTTGTTTAATAGCTTTTTTGGGAAGACCATTGAAAAGACTGTTGCAGTAGTCTAGCCTGCTAGAAATGAAAGCATGAATTAGTTTTTCAAGATCTTGTTTGGACATATAGCCTCTAATCCTTGCTATATTTTTTAGATGATAGAAGGCAGATTTTCTTATAAGCTTGATGTGGGAGTTGAAATTTAGATCAGAGTCAATAATAATGCCAAGATTTTTTACCTGGTCCTTTGGCTTCAAAGATAGGGATTCGAGGTGAGCAGTAACTTTGAGCCTATCTTCTTTTTTGCCGAAGACAATTATCTCTGTTTTGTCTTTATTAAGTTGGAGAAAATTCTGGCACATCCAATCATTAATTTGCGCAAGGCACTGACACAGTGTCTCTATGGGGGCATAGTCATCCGATGAGAGGGCTATGTAGAGTTGGGTGTCATCTGCATAGCTATGATAAGCTATTTTGTTTTTTTGCATAATTAGGCCCAGAGAGAGCATATAAAGGTTAAACAGGACAGGACCTAAAATTGATCCTTGGGGTACCCCACATGTCATTTTGGTTTGTTCAGATGTGTAGTTGCCAATGGAGACAAAGTAGTTCCTGTCTTGCAGATAAGATCTGAACCACTCTAGGACCGTGCCGGAAAGCCCGACCCAGTTTTCCAGTCTGTCCAATAGAATTTCGTGGTCAACCGTATCAAAGGCAGCGCTGAGGTCTAGTAACATTAAGATTGAGATTTTACCTGAATCAGTGTTCATTCGGATGTCATTTATAACTCTGATAAGCGCAGTTTCGGTGCTATGATGGGGTCGGAAGCCTGATTGGAAGGGATCTAGGAGATCATTGGAGGATAGAAAGGTATTGAGTTGTTGGTAGACAGTTTTTTCGAGTATTTTGCTAATAAAGGGAAGATTTGATATTGGTCTGTAATTGCTGATTATAGAGGGGTCGAGGCTACGCTTCTTAAGCAAGGGCTTAACAACTGCAGTTTTTAGAGATTTTGGAAAAATGCCTGTAAGAAGAGAGGTATTAATTATCTTCAGTATGTCGGTCGCCAGGCAACTGTAGACATTTTTTAGAAAGCTTGTTGGCAGGGTGTCTAGGCAACACGATGAGGATTTAAGGCCTCGTATCGTTTCTTCTAGTTTCTTATGGTCAATGACATTGAACTGAGTCATGTTAATTAAGCACCTATTTTGTGGGTGCGGCGGAGCCACATTTGTTCTTGATGTGGAAATAGTTAGTCTGATATTTATAATTTTATCCCTAAAGAAGGTCGCAAATTCATTGCATTTGACATTGGATAGAAGATCAGGGGCAATTTGTGGGGGGGGGTTTGTCAGCCTGTCAACAGTGGCAAAAAGAGTGCGAGCGTCATTGGTGTTTTTGCTGATAATGTCGGAGAAGAAGAATTTTCTGGAATTTTTTAGTTCCTGGTTGTAGGAGTGAAGACTATTTTTATAGATGTCATAATCGATGTGAAGTTTAGTTTTCCGCCATTTGCGCTCGGCTTTCCTACAATCTCTTTTTTTGTTATTTACAGAGGGAGCGTTTCTCCATGGTGCTTTTTTCTTACCGGAGATTAGTTTAGATCTAATGGGAGCTACAGCATCAATAGCCTTTAGGGTTTTAGAATTGAAGTTATCTAGGAGATCATTGACAGAGGCTGAGGAGAGGGAAGGGGCCAGCGAGAAAGCCTCCATGAACCGTGTGCTAGTGCTCTCGTTGATGTGACGCTTTTTGATGGTTTTTGACCGAGTAAGAGCGATAGGGGTGACCTTGAGTTCAAGAAAGATACAGAGATGGTCGGACAGAGCAACATCACTAGCTGAAAGAAACGATGACTCAAAGCCCTTGGTGATAAATAAGTCTAGGGTATGGCCTCGATTGTGAGTGGGCCCAGAGACATGTTGTAACAGGTCAAAAGTGTCAAGGAGGTTATTCAATTCTTTGGCATTATTATCATTGGGGTTGTCAATATGAATATTAAAATCTCCTGCAATAGTTAAACAGTCGTGTTCTATGGAGATTATAGAAAGGAGTTCTGAAAATTCATCAAAAAAACTACTAGAGTACTTAGGTGGTCTGTATATAATCAGTAGTAAAATAGAGGGAGAGCACTTCAGAACAGCGGCCAGATATTCAAACGATGAAAAGTCGCCAAACGATACCTGCTTACATTGAAAAACATCAGAGAAAATAATAGCTACTCCTCCCCCCTTCTTACCGACTCTGGGGGCGTCAATGTAGTTAAAGTTAGGTGGGGCTGACTCATTAAGAACATATTCCCTGTTGTTTAGATCAAGCCAGGTCTCTGTGAGGAACATGAGGTCCAGTTTATGACTCGTAATCAGATCGTTTATTAGAAGCGACTTGCTTACAAGTGACCTAATATTTAGCAGTGCAGCCTTGATACTTACATTGCTGGGTTGATTTTGTAAATGCTTTTCGGGGTGTCCCTGGAGAACAGATACTAGGCTTGGTCCTGGAACAGGACGTGCTGAGAGATAATCTTTGTTTGTTCTGTAGCTAATCAGGGTGGGGATAGCTAGACATTTGATCTTTTCATGATGCTCTGTGACCTTGTTTTTGGGGCCGGAAATGATTTTTTCAGTTTTCGCCTTTGGGGCGGGCAGGGAGATTGAGCGAAAGGTGAGCGGGTGGGAGGGGGAGGTGGTTTTGAGGGTGGGGGGTCGGAACAAGGAGGTCTTGGGGGTGGGGAGGAGCGAGGGGGTCTTTGGGGTGGGGAGGAGCAGGGGGTGCTGGCTATGCTGGCATGAGTCTGTTTAGCCAGTGTGTTCATGGATGGAGAGGGCTGATTAGCCAGCTCATTTAAGCGAGGGGGTCTTTGGGATGGGGGGGGCGAGGAGGAGGAGGTGTTGAGGGTGGGGAGAAGCAGGGGGCGCTGGCTATTCTGGCGTGAGTCTGTTCAGCCAGTGTGTTCATGACAGATGGAGAGGGCTGATTAGCCAGTTTTTTTAGGCCAGGAGTCTGTTCAGCCAGTGTGTTCATGACAGATGGAGAGGGCTGATTAGCCAGTTCTTTTAGGCCAGGCGGAGGGGTGCACTGCAGGCCAGCTAGTCCAGCGTCAGCCCGCTCAAACAGTTTGTTGGAGGTGCGGAGCGGGCTAGCTAGACTAACATTAACCTCCTCAATCAGCTTGTTCATGCCAGCTGAGAATGGCAGTAGGTGGAGGGAGGGGGAAAGGGAGGAGGGCGATGAGAGGGAGGTGGAGGAGTGGAGGGGGGGGGGCAATGAGGTCTCCAAGGAAACAGCTGAGGGGGCGTCGCCCCCCGCCGGGTCCAAGGAAACACCTGGGGGGGCGTCGCTCTCCGCCGGGTCATCAGGCCGTTGAGCTGCGGTGAGGGGCGAGAAGAGGGAGGTGGGAGAGTGGAGGGGAGGGGGAAAGAGTGGGGAAGGGGGGGTGGAGGAGAAAGGGGGGGTGGAAGAGAGGAGGGGAGGGGAGAAGATGAAGTCGTCGTCGTTTGGTGGAGCGTCGACCAGTTGAGCCACGGCGTCGACCTGTAGAGCCAGGACAGCTGCTGCAGGAGGCGTGGCGTCGTCCTGTTGAGCCGCGGCGTCGAAATGTAGAGCCGGGGCGGCGGCAGAAGGTGGGGCGACGACCTGTAGAGCCGGGACAGCGGCTGCCGGGACAGCGGCTGCCGGATGTGTGGCGTTGGACAGTTGGGCCGGGGCGGCGGCAGGAGGTGGGGCGTCGTTGGTCAGTTGGGCCGGGGTGGCAGCAGGAGGTGGGGCGTCGACCTGTAGAGCCGGAGGTGTTCTGCCTTGGGGAGGCTTTAGAGGGATCTTGACCTTGTAATAGTCCACCGTGTATAGTAGATTAGAACTCAGTAAAGCCTTGCCAGCACTATTGAGATAGCGCCCGTCCGCAGTGAAGAGGTGCTCACGCTGCCAGAACAAATTAAAATTCTCAATAAAGTTGACTTTATGTAGTGGGCAGGCGGTGGAAAGCCTAAGTGTTGTTAGATATGCGTTTCATGACTATCTGTTATTGTGGTAGAGAGAAGAGTGAAACTATCATCAAAGTAGTCATTCCTCTACATTCTCTGTAAATTAAATATTGGTGAAGTTTGAACAATTCATCATTTTCCTTGGGGACCCCCTGGAACCCCCTCAAGGACCCCTGGTGGTCCCCAGACCCCATGTTGAGAACCACTGGGTTAGCGTGTGTGTGTGTGTGTGTGTGTGTGTGTGTGTGTGTGTGTGTGTGGGTCAAGAGGTCTGCACGTGTGTGAGCACGCACACACACACGCATGTGTTTGTTTATATTAAGTGCGGACGGATAAGATTTAAGCGTGGGGTAGGAAATGGTTATGATGAA
>NC_139633.1:22901052-22911052 GCF_964638095.1 Poromitra crassiceps
CACACACACGCACGCACTCGAGACAGACTCCCACACAGTCTTGCATATAGTGTGAAATCACCTTTTTTCAGAGTGTGTGACTGGTGGAAGTAACTTTATCCGGCTGACACATTTCATTTAAATCCAGGATTGTACGCAGCAAAGTCGTTTATACGCTTAATTTTACACGCAGCTCTCCATGTTCAGAGTTCCTTTTCAAAATGAGATCCATCCTGTCCTGAGGTTGTTTCACTTCATTTTTCTCACTCATGTCCTCCTTGTTCTGGCCCTGTCTTCCTGCCGGAGAAAAACATTTCATTTCCTGAATGAGGTTGAAATAGTAGCTCTTGCGCTTCGGGGCCGTACTGAGTTTGCTGACGTGTCTTTACTCACCTACGTCTCACATTTACCATTCACTTCCAATAATGCTGGATTGTGTGTGTGTTTGTTTTAGAAAACTCCTTTAAACATCATTACGGACATAGTTTGTGGATTGGTCAGACCGTGACCCCTGACCCTTCGTGTTCGTCGCTCTGGAAATTATATGAATGACGCGAACGTGTTTCGTATCCTTGTTGAGTCGACCTCCAAGATGTGGGATTGACTTGATATTGAGCTGTTAATACTACAGCAGTACTGACAGGTCATGAACATTCTTTTCGTTCTCTGCTTTTCCAAGGCTGCACTTGGGCACAAAGTAATGCAATGCGACCACAGGGCTGCTCCGTGCTGCTGCGCTTAACTGTGTGCACTTGATTAGTTGAGGTAGGTGAAATTATATATTTCCCGTGCAATGGATGAGTTCACTTTACAAAATAAATTGCATAAACAAAGTAAATCATGAATCAACACAACTATTTCAGGACCAGTTAGAGGTGGTTCCTTCTGAACAAACTAGAATTCCAACCATAAGTAGTAACACAATAACAGAATGTATGGCTATTTTGGTGATTATCCTTTTTCACCTCAGCCATTTTGTGTCTAAAAGGCAGGAAGTAACACAGGTGCAAGCAAAACATTAACGAGGGCCCCCGGCACTGGAACACCTGAATGGATTGAAGGTTGGGAACCCTCATTAATGTTTGCTTGCACCTGTGTTACTTCCTGCCTCTTAGACACAGGTGCAAGCTGTGGGGCGGCTGTAGCTCAGGAGGTAGAGCGGGTCGCTTTTGGATAAAAGAGGTCGGTGGTTCGATTCCCGGCTCCTCCAGTCTGCATGTCGAAGTGTCCTTGGGCAAGATACTGAACCCCAAATTGCTCCCGTTGGTGTGCCAGCACCCTGCGTGGTAGCCGCCATCGGTGTCTGAATGGGTGAATGTACCTACTGACTGTAAAGCGCTTTGGATAAAAGCGCTCTATAAATGCAGGCCATTTAGACAAAAAAAAGTGTCTGCTGGTGAAAAAGGCCCATGGGTTTCATACAGTTTCTGTGACATTTCAAAGAATGACGACCCTCCCGGTGGCTCCCACTCTCCTGGCCCTGTCCTTGCAGGAGACTGCTGTTGGGGTCGTCGGGCTGATTGGGTGCACCTGTGCCTGGTGCACCCAATCAGCGACCCAACACCAGGCTCGTACAAGATAGGGCCGGGAGAGTGGGTTGTCACAAAAGCTAAAATCAGATGGACCCTGGGACAAAATCTTATCAAATGGGGGTCCGTGGTGTAATTTATGTCAGTTTAGGGGTCCTTAGGGGCCAAGGTCTGTCTAGATTTGCATCTGTTGACCTTCATGACTTTCCCTCACCTTCTTTCCCTCACTGATCGTGTGAAAACTGGTCCATTTTGCCCCCCATTGTACCCTGTAACAGATGCCAGTTAAAACGTAGCAAAGTGTAATACTTGCGTCAAAACACAAGATGACTCTGAGTACTCATAAGTACTCAGTTATGAGTACCCAGTTACAGTAATGAGAGTAATTGTAATTTAACAAATTTAACACGAGAGGGAGGGGGTTGTGGGCACATTTACCACTGGTACAGGGTTGTGGCACGAGGCGAAGCGAGTGTTAAATTTGTTTTCTACAACGGCTACCAAATAATATAAAAAATACACAATTGTAACATCCAATTCATTTATTTATAATCATTACTGGTTTCAGAATACATTTATCCTTCTGCCACAGAATATAGTTCCATACACAAGATCAATGATTGCACTAAACATTTAGTTGCCTTTGAGCCAAAAAACAACTAACCTATTCCTTAACGGGATTCACAGTTATTGATACATTGCCTGTAAAAGTACAGTTATTTAAACAGTTATCTAAAGCAGCCCGTTTTGGTGGTGGTGTGTTGATATCTGGTGACGGCAGAGGGCGTTTGTTTGTTTGACAGTCCCAGGTTCGGGGTCCGGGCGCTAGTCCGACCTCCCGCTAGTCCGACCTCCCGCTAGTCCGAACTCGTGACAACTCAAGCTCAGCCAGTTCTCTCTCCCCAATTTCACCATGTCGTTCTTTGTTCACTTCACCTTCATCTTCATCTAACCACTGCTCAAAACTCAATCCACCCAGTAAATCAAACGTTACTACGAAATCGGACATTTCCTTGTGTTAGAGATCGGCCATTTCCTTGTTGAAGATTTGCAGACTGAGGCTAACAGTGGGCAGAGTCAGCACAGGGAACGGAGTCAGCATCAGGGAGCGGAGTGATACTGCGGTTGGAGCCGAACTGTAGATTGTTGGCGTATTTACCACTGTTGCTAGCCAATCAGAATCCAGTATTCACTCATGCCGTTGTAGAATGATAGTTTTGTCATTGACGAAAAGGCTACAGTAGTTAACAGCAAAGCAATGCTTTATTCCCTCATCTCATGTCCTCTAGCCAACATTATTAGTGGCCGCTGTGTAAGTTGAACCAACCACACGCGTTCCCAAAGAAATATAGCTATGCGCTGTAACTGAAGTAATTACAGTCGTATTATACTTTGAAAGGCCAGCAGGTATTACTCAGAATTCAAATAATACGTAATACTTTCCCATGTTTCTGCACCCAATCTTGCGGTTTAACAAAACATCTTGGACAAATAGTGTGAAGCTTCTTAAACCACAGCCGAACCACACTGATCCGCAGTGTCAGACACTTTGGCCGCGTTAGCATTCTAGATACTAATGGTGCTTAGTTCATATTCATAAGGTATTAGCTCGCTGACATTTCAGATTGAGTTCCTGAATTGGAACGCTGCATGCAAATGTTATCCCAATCTACAAAAATGTTAATCTCTAGTCTGGAAGCCAGGTCAGCTCTTTGGAGAATTGGCAGAGCTTAATCCAAGCTGTCTCAATCACTCCTTATCTACGCTTCAAACCTTCCGTCTATTGGACTGGATTTCACTTATTTTCCATCCTCTGCATAAAATGGAGTTTCTCCTTCCAGGAACAGAGTTTGCCACACTTTTCAATTGGACTTGTTTGGCTCCTTCAGATATTATTTTCCTTGACATTTCTGTTGATTACGTTGGTCAAAAGCTGACATACTGTACTTCATAACCATCTCTCTTTTCACTAACTATGGCAAGTGATGTCAGCTAGGGGGAGAAGCACCACACTTGAGCACAATTATGAATAGAAATGGTAATTTCTACTGTGTTTGTTGATCTTGTAACGCTATCCAAGCATGCCCCATGAAGGTATGTTTATAGTGTACCATCTGGAGGAAACATCCAAACTAGCATCATTATCAGGGCAAATTAGTCGAGTTGATCTGATCTGCATATGTACAGTAACTTTCTTTCACTATCTTTGAGCTCAGAAGCTTATGATGATGTGTGAACGGATACTCGGCTGGGGTTGAGTCTGTCACCAGCTGACACTTGTTAGTTCTGGTCCAAAACTGAGCTGTCCTAGTTTATTCAGACTTTCAGCTAGATATGTTTGAAGGGATGTTTCGTGATAATCAGTCTAGCCTGGCTCATTAAAAAAAACATTTTTTTCTCCTTGTAATTTGTTGTGGACTTTTATCATTTACTGGCCATGTGTTCTTCATATATCCTCCAAAATGAAATATACCCGCTTCCGCCTTAAGAAGACATTGAGATATGAGATACTCAGAGTAAACAATACTCAGGCTTAAGTAATACGTGATCAGTTTGTGAAAGCAATCCCGACTATTCAAAAACTAAGTCACAGCTGGTGCTCACATGGTTAACCCCAGTGAAGTAGAGAAAGGGAGATTTCCATTGGCTGGGCTGCTGCATGCTGTAGTCAGAGCTCTAGTGTTTCATGGAGACAGAGGGCCGTCCCTCTGAGCGCAGCTCCAACCCCTTCATCTGGTTCTATTTAAGGCCTCTAGTACCGACTCGTATGATTGGCGTACACAACCCCCTACTCTTCCTCCAGCTCCAGCCCCAACTGAGGAGAAGGAGGCTTTTTAGCAGATGCTTTATTTTCAGGGGGAAACCGTTTCTCGCACTCCACTCTCCTGTCCTCAGCTGGCTATACTTCACGTCTCTCTTACTGTCTATCCAGATCTTCTGCTCCCTGTTCTCCTCTCCCTTTCCACCCTCTGCCTTTCCTTCATGTGTCTGCCTGCTTCTTCTCTACTTGCATCTTCTCACCTTGGGACTATAAGAATGAGGCCTCCTCATTGACACAGAATGGATTGTCTTCAGTCGACCGCTTGATGCTTCACTTTTTGGAGAGAGTTTCCTTCCTCGGCCTCTCCATTGCCCTTGATGTTGGGCTGGAGAGGGATGCAGCTCTATGGCTACTAGACTCCCAGGAAGATGCACTGAGCCCTGTGAATATTGTGATTGGCTGAGCTCTCCTGACAGATTGGCCTATGGCACAGCGGGTGCCCAGCGGTCGTTCTCGCGGTCCTATGGCTGGCAGCTGGCTGACGGCGTGTTTTTTCCCATCAACCCCAGGTCTGGACGGCTCCGATCCCATGCTCCTGGACCAGTATGTGGTGGTGGCCAACTATGAGAAACAGGAGCCTGCTGAAATCAGCCTGCAAGCCGGAGAGGTGGTGGACGTTATCGAGAAGAGTGAGAGTGGTGAGTGTTCAAAACAAGCATGCAGTACACACAGACATGTTGCATGAATGGAATGGAGAGAGAAGACAACACACACACACACACACACACACACACACACGCGCGCGCGCGCGCACACACACACGGCTGCAGGCTGTCACCCAAACAGTCAGACTCAAGCACACGCAGGCACTTCCATGAAGCAGTTTGTGTAACTCCTTTCTCCCCTGCTTCCTCAAATGTTCTGCCCCACTCCTCCTCTTCTCCCTATCTCAACCCTCTCGCCTCCTCCTTTGTCCGCAGCCTGCTAGCTGTTGCTTAGCCCCATCTGGAGGCTCGCTCTGGCCTGCACTCAGGCCTGTTTTCCCCCCCACTGTTGGTTTAGGCTGGGGGCCAGAATGTTGCCTCTCGCAGGAGGAATGTCTTCTAGACTCATATTAATTATTCCACCTCGCTTTAATGGAAAGACAGGAAGACATGCTGGATTTACACATGCCAGCTGCAGGGAGTCCTGAGTCAGCTGTTTCACCTCTGGAAAAGGCTCGCAAACTGGGACACGACTGTATTTCATCGTATACTGTTACTGTATGTCATTCACTTTTAGACTAGGGAAGAGTTACCGAGTCAGTAAGATACTCTATTACATATTCTAGGAGGATGCTGTGGTGTTTGGTATGATTATTCCAGGAATGGGCATCTTTGATGTTTGAGGAAGATAGAAGTGGACAGAAATATGCCTTGGATATTGATAAGCAAGGGAATATGGTATGAATAAAGTCATAATTATACAATACAGTATGGTACTTGTATTTTAAAAGCAGTAAGAATTGTCTGTGTAGACTTCAAAACCCCAGCACACCAGAAAAGCTAGTCATAGTTAGTTGTGGTGTATAGCAAAGCATAGCATTTGTGTCTTGAGGTGAAAAACTCTCTATATAAAAATAGCAAAACACTCCACCATCACTGAGACATGGTTTAAGAAACTTAAGGTTATAAATATAACCCCAGTTTTATGAATAATAGGATGAGCTAATTCACTACTTGGGAGGCAATCCTTGCCACCCTACCCAGAAGCCCTATTTTACTACGCCAATCTTTAGATTGGGTTGGAGACTCAAATCCCTCCACCTGCCAAGGGGGCGGGACCGGAGAAGGCATAGGCATCTTGATAAGCCGTTCTTCTCGTCCGCCTGGCAAGAAGGCTTGTCTGGTGAGTTACCTCACTCCTATTATTCATCAAACCGGGGTTATATTTATACCTTTAAGTTTTATTTCATAATATTTGTGAGGTACTCACTACTACTTGGGATTATGGTAGCTCCCAGAAGTGTCGGACAACCTTATCGCTCCAACCCAGAGGAGAAGTCATAGCTTCCTTACTGTGACCCCAAAACCGCTCGTGCCAAGCATGAGCTGAGGTGTCCAGTCTATAGAACCGAACAAAAGTGAGAGGTGAGGTCCAACTCACCACAACACATATGTCCTGAATAAACACTCCCCTGAAAAAGGCCCAAGATGAAGCCATGTCAGAAGTAGACTAGAGTGCGTACAGAGCCCTCCCGAGGTGGCTGTGCACTCTGACTCGTATAAGCTAAGGTAATAGCCTTGCACTGAGTGTTCTCCCTCGTCGCAAAGGTGGCTTGGCCGTCGCGTGACCACATCTGTTCCATAATTTGTAGGTGGGAGAGTCCTGGACACAGGTCTGCAAACGTGTTCAGGATCCCCGGTATGTGCGTCACCCTCAAGGAGAGGAGATACTCATGGTGACCTAGGCACCCGGATGCAGACCGACCGGGTGAGGGTCCTTCGGAGAGATCTTCGCCATCCCACACGGGCAGGTGCGAGGCTCCGACGCTCCATCCGGTGCATGACCAGCTCGTGGGCTAGTCATTATTGTCACGTAGCTATGCTAGCTGGTGGTAGACCATATGAGGGTCTGGTGACGATAGTTGTCGTACTGTCATCGAAAGATATTTCCTCCACTTCGTGAGAAGAGGAGAAGGCGTAGGAACTGTAGCTAATCTAGCGCTCGACACTTCCTACACTGCTATGATTATGAACAGCAGGGCCTATCCGGTGCCTGTATTATATAGGGGGCCCCGCCCCCTTGGCCGGCGGAGGGATTTGAGTCTCTAAAGATTGTGTAGTGAAATAGGGCTTATGTGTAGGGCGGCAAGGATCGCCTCCCAAGTAGAGTTGCCTCACGAATGTTCTGAAATCAAACTGTATGTTGCAGCTTCGTAACATCTGCCCAAATTGCTCTTTTTCAAACGAGGATTTGCCCTATATGAATCACAAGAGTGACTGGCCCAGTCGCAGGCTCTGACGTACTGTACAGCTTTAATGGTGTGCTGAGACAGTAAAACAGTAATGGGACTCATGTGTTCTTCAGAGAGAGAGAGGGAAGGGGAAACAGTGATCGTGGAAGCAGCAACTGGACTTGGGTTTCACGTTGGGTGTGAGTGAAACCCCGTGGCGCCTTCAGTGGCCTTAAGGAAGAGAGTCAACAGAGCGCGGCTGCTTTGAAGTGTCACGTGTCCTGCCTTCGGCCCTCATCTATTTGTTTTCCCTCCCTGCTCCAGTAGGACTTGGACCCGACGGGGGGCCACAGCCAGGCGGATATTCCAACACCTTGAAGTCCTTTTACCGAGGGCCGTATATACGACTTTTCCTCCAGGATATTATGCAGGAACTTGGAGTGCATGGCTCTGTGCTTTTTAAGTAGAGGCCCCTTGACTTTGTGTATTTCTTGCTGATCACTGTGCAAAGTTATGCGTGGTTTACCTTGGTATGGTCATGATCCATGCAGGATGGGAAAATCATGCACTTCAATGGTCGCATTAAGATGAATTCTCTTTGATGCGGATCATTTTTTTTAAACGCCAGTCTCAATTCAGATCATTCAGCTCTCCGGTTTGGGGCGTCCTCCCGACCTGAGTTTATACGAAGCAAGACAGTAGACTGGAGTTTTAAAAGGTCTGGTATCTGCTACTTAAAACACAACCTAAGGCCATTCGACATATTTATGATACACCGATGGACCCTTCTGCAAGGCGTTTGAAGTAAATACAAGCTGCCTAGATCGTGCTGTGGGGCCTGTTTCCAGCAGCACATCGAGGATTTCACTGAAGTCTCAACACCTTCTGCAAAGGGAAGTAGGTTAACGCTGCTCCATTTGGCTGCGTGACATCATCGCTCCACGTCGCTCTGCCAATACTAACAAGTCCAGGTGCTCCGAAGATTTCAGACCTCGTTGGGTTTAGCATCCATCCCCGCGCAGGATAAGTGTGCACCTCTAATGCTTTGTGACAGATTGATCTGCGACTTACAGAGCTAAGCGCTGAACACGCTGAACATGTGCTCTTTATGAACTCGCCGTACTAAAAGGTGTCTATTACCTTTTGTAATGACAAAAATGGCGGTTTAGGTTTTTTTTATGGACGTCTGAGCTATAGCCTGTGAGACACACACACACGCATGCACGCACGCACGCACGCACACGCACACACACACACACACACACACACACACACACACACACACACACACACACACACACACACACACACACACACACATTTTCCTTTCAAGCAATATTGCACATCTTAAGCCAGGACGGCTTCCCCACCGAGTTTTTGGAAGCCTTGAGTGGAAAATCTCCTTATATGGGCAAATCGTCATCTAATTTCACGTCAGTTTTATACGTCTAATTGGTTTTATATGAGATGTATTGGATGAAGTGTGAAAGTATGAGAGCATGATAGTCATTGATTTACACATGGAATATCACGGCGCCATATTATTTTTGTAGCTCGCCATAGATCATCGGCAGGAGATGTCAGAGCGGTTGTCTCACTGCCACTGTGCTATTATAAAGGGTATATTGAGCCTGTGACCTGCTTCCCAGTGCAGTAATGGAGTTGTCCTTACCTTGCATTAGATAATATGTGCCTTTGACAGGCCAGTGAATCTAGGTCAGACCTATAAGCAAGCTCAGCTTTCTCCACTTTTCCAGCCTGCTGTCTCAAGCCAAGGCAAGTCTTTTCCGTTGGTTTGATGATAGCATTTCTGTGTCTTGGCCTATTTTTCATTTGCTACAGTAACATAGTTTCTACTGATTCATGTTTTGGTTTGTGGACGGTTGTATTTGAAGTAGATGCAGTACGCAGTAAATCCACAGGGTAGAAAGGCACTTGATGACTAAGCTTGATGTTGTTGTTCTAGGTGGTAATTTGTAACATTTGGTTCCTCCGGAATAATCGTCTTGAAAGACAGAAATTCTAATTTGCCAAGATCCATCAAAACAAACACAGGGCTTGATCTAAATGAGCAATTTGATGTGTTTGAAAGCTGCGTTCGATTCGTTTATCGTTGTGACGCGAGTCGAAAACGGCGCTGCGAGTACTTCATCACACTTTGTTTGATATTCACACTCATTTTGTCCTTGGGTCTTCCTATATAATTGCAGTTATTTTATTTGTCTATTTTTGTGAGCGTTTGCCAGGGGGAGATGCTGGCTCAGGAGGAGAGAGCAGAGCAGCGGATAAACTCTGAGGGAATATGGAAAAAGCCATTTCCTGCCAAAGTTAGCGGTTCAGAGAGAGCTTGCTTCATTATAATGGCTTAATGGATCCTCAGGATGCCTCCTTAGCTTACATTATAC
Organism: Poromitra crassiceps; assembly: GCF_964638095.1. Lineage (NCBI taxonomy): Eukaryota > Metazoa > Chordata > Actinopteri > Beryciformes > Melamphaidae > Poromitra > Poromitra crassiceps. The sequence continues at coordinate 22,910,662 of NC_139633.1, forward strand.
TAGAGAGATGTTAACCAAAGCTAAGCTAGCAGCCTTTAGCTTACATTATACTAGAGAGATGTTAACCAAAGCTAAGCTAGCAGCCTTGCAGATCCCTTCAAATGCACGGTGTTCAACACTTTCAACTTTGCCCTGTTAATGGAAGAGTACATATAGGAAAGAAGGAATTATTTGCAGTCACCTTTCCTCTTGGAAATACTGTACCCTTTGCAGCTTGTTTGCCGACACCTCGAGGTGCCCAGGCCAGTGCAGGCCCAGGCCCAGGCCCAGGCCCAGGCCCAGGCCCAGGCCCAGGCCCAGGCCCAGGCCCAGGCCCAGGCCCAGGCCCAGGCCCAGGCCCAGGCCCAGGCCCAGGCCCAGACCCAGGCCCAGGCCCAGGCCCAGGCCCAGG
>NC_139633.1:22916052-23016052 GCF_964638095.1 Poromitra crassiceps
CAGCTCTGTTCACTTCCTGTCACAACGCTTCCCTCTGGCACTGTTTCACTGCGGGGAGTCATTGTTGTTGAGCGCTCCGTTTCTGTCTCTGTCTTATCTTTTTTATCACGCAAAAGGCCAAGATGGAAAACACAGGAGCGAGCTATACACACAAATTGACAAAAATTCACAAGGCAAATATCACATTAGGGAGGACAAAGGCACAGAAAGCTGGGAAAAATGAACTCAAATCATATCTTGGATAAAATGTGATGACAGAGATTTCAAACTCCCAACAGTACAAGGTTGAACCTTGCAAGATTTTGCAGGAGTACACTGAAGATAAAAAAAAAAAAAATCAATAAACTCTGTATCCACAGTGATTTCATGCACATATATTAGGCGTTATCAAATTCTGCAAAATTGTTTTCTTGGCAGCAGGAGACCCTGACAGCAACCATTTATTTTGTAACCGGTTAGAATCTGGGTCATCGTTAAGAATGCACAAAATGAGAATCATGTCAGACATGACCTGAGCTGTTCTCTGTGCCTTGAATGAACTGCACTAAACTCTTCGAATGAACGCGTGCAACGAGAGACAGGAAGCAGGCCTCTTGTTGAAAAATGTATTTGTCACATTGCGTATAATTGCCACCTGTCTGATGTAAACGTGCGGCGGGCAGGAAATCAGCACTTGTGTTTCGTGGGCATGTGTTTTTAAAAGTCTTTTTATTGCCTCTTTTGAGCTTGAGTGAACTCAGCCTAAGCACCTGCCATATGGGAGGATGGCTGAGAAATACAGGCCAGCCGCTCCAAGAGCCATCAATAACAGCATGTATTTACTCAGACCTGCTGAGGTGACAGTGCGTCGTTGCTGTGTCTGTCTGTATATTCAGACCTTTAGCCAAGTGCACTCAATTAACTTACATTCCTACACCTTATATTCTCATATTTACTTTCATTTCTACAACTGCCCGTTTGCAGAGTTGAAAATGACATTTCCCCCCAAGCTGCCATGCTGCCAGCTGTGTGAAAACCATCATTTTCGAATTGATACTTTTGCCAACTGTCACAGCAGCGCCGGCCCTGAGACATCGTAATTATTAATATCATTAGGCTTTGTTCGTCTCTAGGGCTTCCAACGACCGCGGCTGCTAGCGTAGGAGCGTAGGATTCAGAAAGGAAGGAATGGTGAGTTAGAATAGAGCTGACCTGTTGATGTAGCGTAGCTAGCATCTGGCTCCGGTCCAGCTGCTTATCTTTGGCTAGCCCGTTCCTTTGGCGGATCAGCAGCCCTCCGCTCGGTGTCTGTTCAGCAGTTCATGTAGGGACGCACAACACTTAGGAAAAGGGTAAATAGTAAATACACAATCCATTTGTTCATCTCACAGCTCATCAGAAGGCCATCATCCATGCGGTCTTTGGTCCTACGTGTTGTCTGTATTCTGAGGTCTTTGGTCCTACGTGTTGTCTGTATTCTGAGGTCTTTGGTCCTAAGTGTTGTCTGTATTCTGAGGTCTTTGGTCCTAAGTGTTGTCTGTATTCTCAGGTCTTTGGTCCTAAGTGTTGTCTGTATTCTGAGGTCTTTGGTCCTAAGTGTTGTCTGTCTTCTGAGGTCTTTGGTCCTAGTGTTGTCTGTATTCTGAGGTCTTTGGTCCTAAGTGTTGTCTGTATTCTGAGGTCTTTGGTCCTAAGTGCAGTCTGTATTCTCAGGTCTTTGGTCCTACGTGTTGTCTGTATTCTGAGGTCTTTGGTCCTAAGTGTTGTCTGTATTCTCAGGTCTTTGGTCCTAAGTGTTGTCTGTATTCTGAGGTCTTTGGTCCTAAGTGTTGTCTGTATTCTGAGGTCTTTGGTCCTAAGTGTTGTCTGTCTTCTGAGGTCTTTGGTCCTAAGTGTTGTCTGTATTCTGAGGTCTTTGGTCCTAAGTGTTGTCTGTATTCTGAGGTCTTTGGTCCTAAGTGTTGTCTGTCTTCTGATGTCTTTGGTCCTAAGTGTTGTCTGTATTCTCAGGTCTTTGGTCCTAAGTGCAGTCTGTATTCTCAGGTCTTTGGTCCTAAGTGTTGTCTGTCTTCTGAGGTCTTTGGTCCTAAGTGCAATCTGTATTCTCAGGCCTTTGGTCCTAAGTGCAGTGTGTATTCTCAGGTCTTTAGTCCTAAGTGCAGTCTGTATTCTCAGGTCTTTGGTCCTAAGTGTTGTCTGTCTTCTGAGGTCTTTGGTCCTAAGTGTTGTCTGTATTCTGAGGTCTTTGGTCCTAAGTGCAGTCTGTATTCTCAGGTCTTTGGTCCTAAGTGCTGTGACTGTATTCTCAGGCCTTTGGTCCTAAGTGCAGTCTGTATTCTCAGGTCTTTGGTCCTAAGTGCAGTCTGTATTCTCAGGCCTTTGGTCCTAAGTGCAGTCTGTATTCTCAGGTCTTTGGTCCTAAGTGTTGTCTGTATTCTCAGGCCTTTGGTCCTAAGTGCAGTCTGTATTCTCAGGCCTTTGGTCCTAAGTGTTGTCTGTCTTCTGAGGTCTTTTGGTCCTAAGTGTTGTCTGTCTTCTGAGGTCTTTGGTTCTAAGTGCTGTAGACACCATTTTATTTTATTGTATGTTTTGTAGCTTGCCGCTCTCTGTCTGATTTATTGGCACAGGGCTGAGCTGAAGCCACAGCTTTGGTGCAAAGACTGAGCACATTACATGGCTTGTTATGTCCTTGAGCCCAGGCCAGCATGCTGCTCAGGGCCAGATACTCACAGCAGAGGCATTCTCAACTCTGGACTCACCCGAACTCCATGCAGAAGTAGTTCCACTGTACAGTACAACTGATTCTATGTTTATTTTTGTGTTGGTTTGTTTGTCTGCCTGTCAGCAGGACACACACACACACACAGACACACACAGACACACGCACACACACACACACACACACACACACACACACACACACACACACACACACACACACACACACACACCTATGAACGGATTTCCATGAAATCTGGTGGACAGATACAGTAGGCGTCGGGCCAGGGAACAACTGATTTGATTTTGGTGCTCATCCAGATCTGGGATTACTGACGTTCGATGATTGCACTTTTTGAGCCATATCTATGAAACGACTTCATTCCATATCAAGTCTCATATCAAAGTACCAAAGAGTATGTTTGCAGGGTCAAGAGATGAATCACAAAAATCCAAACCATTGAATCACTGGTCATCACTGTAAAGAAATAACTGTCCAAACACCGTGTTTCGGTACAGTCGTGTTCTCACACTTTATGCGTTCCATCCCCGGGCACGCCTGAACCCGTCCCGATGACACCTTTTCAAGTGGACCCGGGGACGGTTGGCTGTTCCGTGCCCGGGCACAGAACGCAATGTTCACACTAATCAAACGAAGCGGACTTTGGGGGTCAGAGCGGGGTCAAGTGTGCTTGGAAATAGCCCCGGGGTCCCTGATGTGAAACCACCCTTCGTGATAGGAATGATGTCTTTGGGTGTAACGGCAAGTCGGAGAGTTGTTCAGCGTTTGCAGAGGTTTGCGCTCTCCAACGGCATTCTAGCTCATTTTGTTGAAAGATGCTGTAAGTCGCCAATGTGTTCCAACAGCACTGACATTGTGCTCATACTGACTGTCATTGCCCAAATTCTCCCTCCCTGCTTTTACAGGAGAACTCCTTTCCCATCAAATACATACAACATAGTACAACATACATACAACATAAACATACATACAACATCAAATACTAACACAGTACGCTGATAGAAACCTTTCACAGTGATGAAAGGGGCCTCCTCGTACCTGGGAATTCACTTCTGCTAATTGTTGAAGCACCAATCTCTCAACACTAATCTCTTCTAATTTCATGAGGCCGTTAATTGCTACCTGTCTGATGGACGCTTTTTATTTATTTTTATTTTTTATTTTCAATTTCAATTTTAACAATATACAAACAAAACGAACAAGGTCAGACACAGGAAAGGAAGGAAAAAACGAACATATTAATATCGACAATAATGTGGTGCTACCGTCCATATACAGTAGGGTGCTTATGTGCTTGTAAGAAATGTTGTGCGTGGGGTCCCACTCAAGGGGTCCAAGAGGAACCAACTGGGCAAGTCGGGGGCATGGTGGCTCAGTGGTAGAGCTGTCGCCTAGGGTTGCCAACAGTCCCGTATTAGCCGGGACATCCCGTATTTGGGTCAAAAGAGACGCCACTTGTCCCGTTTTTAAGGGAAGAGGCATATATATTGCGACCTGTCTGTCTGTCCCCCCCCCCCCCCCCCCCCCCGTTGGTCCGACCGTCCCGTATTGCTGGGATGGAATGTTGGCAGCCCTGTGTCGCCTCACAGCTAGAAGGTCCGGGGTTCGATTCTCACCTGGGACGCTGTGAGCGCTGAAGGAATGCGTGCCCGTCCGCATGTCCTCGAGTGCCCACCGCCCCGGTGGGGTCGTCAAAAAGGGCCTTTCTGTGTGGAGTTTGCATGTCCCCGTGCCCCCTGGGGCATGGGGAGCATGGAATATCCTGGTTGCTAATGTGGTGCGTGCCTCCTCTGGTCGTGAAGGGCGCCTGTTCGGAGGGAGGGGAACTGGTTGGAATAGCGTGAACCTCCTCCCACGTGCTATGTCCTACCGGTGAAGCTTCCCCTGTCAGGTGAAAAGAAGCGGCTGGCTAACTGCCCATGTCTCGGAGGAAGCATGGAGCCAGTTTTGGCTCTCCCCAGATCGGCAGAGGGTGGAGCAACAACCAGGATAAATCAATTAAATTAGCACTAATGGGGGATAGAAATGGGATAAAAAACAACAACAACTGGGCAAGTCACCCACCGCCCCCAACCTCGTTGAGGTAGGCTAGAAACGGGTCCCAAATAGTTAGAAACTTATGAAGTGAGTTGGTTCTCAAGAATCTGGGCCTCTCCATCCTTATGACAGAGATCATGTCCGTCAACCACAGTTGGAAAGGAGAGGGGGACTTAAATTCTTTCAGGATACGTGTTTTGGCAACAGTTGTCCCCAGTGTCAGAGGCTGTTGCACAGCTGTGGGGAAGCCCAGAGAGGACTCCGAGCAGCCGAAGATGGTGAGTTCTGCCTGCGGCTGAAGGGTTATTTTGTTGGCCTTAAAGTACCAGTCAAATATTTTGGCCCAGAATCCCGTCAGTGAAGGGCAGAACCAGAAGCCATGAGACAAAGTGCCCTCTGACACCTGACTGATGGTGACACTTCATCAGTTCAGATAATGACATACCGTAATATGACATTTTGCACTTACCCTGGTTAGAAAATTGCCGTTAAATTATGAATTTTAGAATCCTTGCCTTTGTGTTCTTGTGTGTCTTTGTATTACACACTGCGTCTTACTCTTATTTCAGTGCGCCTAAATGAGCCTCAAAATGCTCCATTTATTTAGAAAGATGGACACTGGAGACTTGGTACAGCTGTGACCATGTGATGATGGAACACTCATCTCCTCTTTATGGCTTGTCAGGAGGACAGCTGTCGGCCATGTTGTATTCCCGTTACCACAACAAAGAGTGTATATTGGACAGACCACATAGAGGACTATTTTTGTGAAGCCGTTGTCACTTGGGTCTCCTGCACACAGATTAGGCATGGTCTCAGAAATGTGGCGTGTGGCAGGGCGGGGTTTAGCACTTTGAAGTGCAAAATGTTGAAATTATTATATTATATTAGTGTATTTATTCAGAGACAGTGATTCCAGCATAGACTTAAATCTGCCCTTAGGCCTCATAAAAAAACCTTATCTCTATCATGTATCGCTTTACTCCACCCACTGCATTGTTTGTTTCTCTTTTCTTCTTCTTCTTCTTTTCAAATGAAATATGTACACTACCTTCCCAAACCAGCCATCTGTCATGACGCAGTTGTCAAAGCGATGCTATCGTACCCCGAGGAATCCTATCACATTGACTGAAACCATGCTAATAGTGTGATCCTGGCTAGCTTCACCACCAGAGTGTCCTGCCCAGTGAACTCATGATTGACGCTGATGAAATGCAGGTTGAACACGTCCTCGTCGTGAATCACTCTGACATTCTTGGCCCTGGCCACACTTACAGATTCTGTTGGCGGCGCACTGAACGTTGAGTTCGTGTTCAAGTGCATTTTCAGCTCATCTGTGTGACCCAAGGGACATTTCTCCAACTCACGGCCCACTGACTAGAACAGATAAGTAATACATGGGTGGATATGAGCCATACTAGAAGATACTGATCTATTAGTCACGTCAGCAGACATCATCCGCGTCCATTATCTAAATTAGAGACGTATTACATGCAGAATGCTTTTAGAACCCCCCCTGCCCCATCAAATTTGTCCGCAAAATCAACCAAATTCCACTTTGCCTTTACCCTCGGTTCACATCAGACGCTATTCAGAAGCAGCGCTAAACAGAAGCCGAGTGCCACGCTAAACCGGTCACACCAGAAGCACTCTCTTTTCCTTTGCGCCTCGCTCGGCTCGCCCTCCCCCCCCCCCCCCCCCCCCGCTCACAACTTGCATTGACTTCATGCCTGGCAGCTCGGGTGCAGCGCGCGGGCACACTTGAAGAATAGAACAGAAGCTGAAACTATCGCTGCAGCGTGGCTTCAGCGTGGCGTGGCGTGAACGGTCTCGCCTGTTAACAAGGACGCCGGAATGAAACTACCATAGCGATGCGTAGCTTCAGCGCGGCTTCAGCGTGGGATTGGCGTATGGTGTGAACAAGGGCTAAGTTTACCTTACCTTGACTGTACCCTAACTTACACAGCTCTTCCCATTTAGGTCACACTTATTTTTCGGTGCGATGTTTTGCATGGAATCGTTTCTAAGCAGCGCTACACGCCTGATGACCTCAATCTACCTGTCTCTGCCGAGGTCCTGATGATTCTCTCTCTCTGTCACTCCACAGGCTGGTGGTTTGTCAGTACGACAGAGGAGCAGGGTTGGGTCCCTGCTACCTATCTCAACTCTCACAGTGGCACACGAGACGATCTGGAGCTGGGAGCCTCCAATAAGGCTGGCGAAGGTAAGACACACACACACACACACACACACACACACACACACACACACACACACACACACACTCTCCACATGCTAGGGCTGCCACTAACGATTATTTTCACAATCCATTAATCTGTCGATTATTTTCTCGATTAATCGATTAGTTGTTTGGTCTAGATAATGTCCGAAAATGGTAGCAAATGACGATCAGTGTTTCCCAAAGTCCAAGATGACGCCCTCATATGTCTTGTTTTGTCCACAACTCAAAGATAATATCAGTTTACTGTCATACAGAAGTAAAGAAACCAGAAAATATTCACATTTAAGAAGCTGGAATTAGAGAATTTAGACCTTTTCTCTTAAAACTGTACTCAAAACGATTCATCGATTATCAAAATAATTTTCTGTCGATTGACTAATCCATTAATCGATTAATCGTGGCAGCTCTACCACACACACACACACACACACGCACGCACGCACGCACGCACGCACGCACGCACGCACACACACACACACACACACACACACACACACACACACACACACACACATCATCATCACCTCTGCCCTCAATCCTCAGTCTTCCATCACTGACAAAATGCAGCAAGTTCACCTCGAGACCCACTGCCCGCCTACGCTAACGGCCGCCGCCTGGCCGGTGTGAACAGCTCTCTCTGTCTGGCGAACAGACGACAGATTCAGGCTTGTGGGTAAACAGCGAGGAGGAGCGCCAAGAGGGAGCAAACCACAGCCCTGTGCCGAGGTGCACTGAGTGATGTGCTGTAGCACAGTGCTGCACTGTACAGTTACACATGCTAATGCTACGCTAAGTGAGGTGACCTCCTCGGAGTGCACTCGTGAAAGAGACATTTGTGTCAGTCAACAGTAGGGATTGAAGCATCGGGGTATTTTATCAGTCGGTAAATGTATGGTTATCTTTAATTACGGCGAGATCGGACATGAACTGTGCCGTTCCGTGCATCGCGTGATTATCGTCGTTGATTGTTGAGGAGCTGCAGTCTAAGGAATGTTGAAAGAATGGTATGAGTGGTTATCCAAAGCGCTGATACTACAGGAAACACACCTATGTAGGGTTTGTTTTGACAAACATGTTCATCATGTTGACATGTGAAGCCAACAGCTGGGTCCAGTGATGCAATCATCTTGATTTTCTTTTCAGCGTTACCCCCAGAAGACATTTTGATATCCACGCACGCAGTACAGCTGTATTAGTGTCACAGACTCAGAATAATAGTCCTACAGGGGTCAGTTTGTATTACCTAAGATGGGATGAGTCATTTTACAGATTTGACAGGTAGTAACAGTGACAGCACTTTGTCTGCTACGATTTACACGGCATTTGTGTGAGAGAAAAACCCAACAAACTGGAGGCATGGATCTTTACACTTCCAAACAAACGTCTTGATTTTCCAGAACGGGGGCCAAAACATCCCCTTGGTATTGTATATCTTATGACATGAGGAGGGAGGGAGAGAGGTTTCTGTCCTACTTGGACTTAGTAGAATACGTATTTATCCACTGAAGATTTGGACATAGCACAAATGTATGACCACACACACACACGCACACGCACACGCACACACACACACACACACACACACACACACACACACACACACACACACACACACACACACACACACACACACACACACACACACACACACACACACAGCTATCTGCCCGGTCACAGAGGTTTTTGGGGAGAACAGTCTGTCAGTGTAATTAGTGTTTATGTGTCTAGTCAGTCATGGGAATGGGCCTATAACCCATAAGGCGTCTCTCTGTATATCTGATGGTCTCTAGCAGTCTGTGCCACCTTTCTCTGGTGGTCTCTAGCAGGCTGTGCCACCTTTCTGCCACACAGAAAGGAACATATTTCTGCAAAACTGGATCTGGAACCTATGATACATATTTCTAAAGGCCAAGATATGGACATGTTTAAAGCTGAGATCATTTGAGATGCGAGTCTCCCTCTACTTGCTAACAGAAGTGTCATTATGATGAAAGTGAGTGGATATCCCCCCTGCTTGTGCGCCACCGGCGGGCCTATTTCATCCATAAACGTATTGCTTAAGTTTCCAAGGTTTTGTAATAGTGATGAAAGTTATTTTATTTTACGATTTCTTCTTTAGATGAGATTTGAACACAATTCGACAGCTCTTGGACAACTTTGACTTTCCCTCTCCAAATCTGGCATTGAGAAGAAGAGCATGGGATGAAAGTGCTTTTTTCGCTAATACGATAATTGATATAAGCTTCACCTTTTATAGTGTTGTTGGCATCACATGACAGGAGATGATGATGTCTCGTCATTCTCATCTCCGGTGTTTTTCGCTAACAAAGACCTGCTGGATTACAGACCTGCTGTGGCACACCGCTCCGTCCAGCGCCGTTGCTCAGCTGCTCTATTAAGCGGATGGCATTTCCTACAGCAGCAATATGTGTCCCAGATGCTGTCAAGACGACAGGATGGGAAAACCATGCTAACAACATCCTAATTACAAGCCACAGACAAGACGACGTGGTTTAACACTTCCTGTATAACCTTCACTCACCCATCCATCCAACCCATCCGTCCGTCCTAACTGTCCGCCATGTGCTCTTGTTTCCGTGTCCTCCATGTAGCTAATCACGGGGCTCTTCTGGTTGGATCCATGTTGTGCGTATGTGTGTGATGTTTTGTGCTTGCTCATCATGTTTGTTAATTGTTGTCTGGTCACCATGTGTGTCTGTCAGTTACTAAGCGCCATAAGTCCCATCTGAAGAGGCTGGACCGGAGATGGACATTGGGGGGCGTCATCAGCAGGCAGCAGAGCCGAGGTGAACAGGAACAGACGCTGCCCCCCCCCCCCCCACCCCCCCCCCCCTTGCCCGGTAGTGGCTAGGTGGGGGTACTACAGGACGGAAGTGACGCAAAATCTGGCCGGGCGTTCACGGGGGAACAGATGATGGCCATTAAACTCTTATAAGAAACACATTCCGCTGAATGTGTGGTTAGGGCTTGTGGCTTTATGGGTTAGGCACTTCCCTTTCATACTGAGGACTGGGGTTTGATACCCGGGTAAGCCTTATAATTTTCGAACCTTTTTATTATTTGAAAACGTTGAATTACGTCCCAAAGATCGGTTATTATGGTTAGGAAAGTAAAACAATCTGGTTAGGGTTTGGGTTTGGTCGTGGTTAAATAACAAACCCCTAACCCTGACCTTAACCATGTTGTTCTTACCTAACCGTAACCATAAAAACCAACATCCTTAAAATATAAATGCAATGAAACATGTTTGTCTGTTGGTGAACACCCGGCGAGATTTTGCATCACTTCGTCAGTAGCTGTCTCCCTTCTAGCCACACCCCCCCCCCCCTCGCTCCCTCCCTGGCTTTCTCTTCGTTCTCCTCATCTCATCTGGTTGTCTCTTCTGTCCTGTAGCTCAGCTTGTCCCTCTCCACACGCCTGTCCCTGTCCAGTCTTGCATCCCATGTGTTGTCTTCCAGCCAATGCATTTATCATGAGCCATATAACCCACAACAAGTAACCACTAACTGACATTAATATGAACTGAGCCTGGAAAGCAACGGTGAAATCAGCAACTTTATATACACCAATTATGGAAAACTGAACTTACATTATATGACAAAATTGCTCCATGTAAGCATTTTATTATAATTAAGCACGGTGTGCCAAAACCAATCTTTTCTGAATTACAGAAAAAAACGAGCCACTCATCTAAACGTGGTGCAGTAATAGACCTTCGGATGCCACATGCTGTACTTTGGAAACATATTTGGCTTTTTTTTTTATGAGCAAATGAAAGTTGCATACTTTTCTACGGAGTGTGAGGTGGAAAACCAGACATTTATCATGTGGTGCTGACAGCAACCAAGACGGCTGATAGACAAGCGAGACTTTCGACACTATTTGTTATCAGTTGCTTAGTTAAATAATCACAATTATTTGCTCTCCTTGCACATGTCCCTCTTGCCGAGAGGCCAAGGGACTTCTGACAGGAGATGCAGTTGGATGACTGAAGGATTGCTGAGGCATGAGGAGAGGCTATTTGAGTTCAGCCCAACATTTGTGCTTGGCAGCGCTTCCCAGGGAGCTCAGTGCTGCTCTCTGGAGTGGAGACGGGGAGATTTTCCACCCTAGGACTGAAATCCTGCGTTGTAAAAATAAATAAATAAATAAAAAAAGTCGATGATTGCGCTGACTCCACAAAAATAGTTCATAACAGTGATGCGGGCGAAGCCTGTTGTGGTTCACATAATATCTGATTCAGAGTTTCCTCCGCTGCTGGATAGTGTTTGTGAACGAGGCGAAGGGGAACCACATTGAACACGGGTTGCTAAGAGCGACCAGCTCTGAAACAAAAAGGCCAGAAGCCCCAGAATTCAGGGCAGAGGAAAACAAAGTGTACAGAAATATCCTGTAGCCATCTATTTACATGCCTGTGCATGGAACCTGCGTTTTGCCAGTGAAGGGAGTTACTATCCCACACCCAGTCAGTCCCTTCAGAGTTACTATCCCACACCCAGTCAGTCCCTTCAGAGTTACTATCCCACACCCAGTCAGTCCCTTCAGAGTTACTATCCCACACCCAGTCAGTCCCTTCAGAGTTACTATCCCACCGCACCCAGTCAGTCCCTTCAGAGTTACTATCCCACACCCAGTCAGCCTCTTCAGAGTTACTATCCCACACCCAGTCAGTCCCTTCAGAGTTACTATCCCACACCCAGTCAGCCCCTTCAGAGTTACTATCACACACCTAGTCAGTCCCTTCAGAGTTACTATCCCACACCCAGTCAGTCCCTTCAGAGTTACTATCCCACTGCACCCAGTCAGTCCCTTCAGAGTTACTATCCCACACCCAGTCAGTCCCTTCAGAGTTACTATCCCACACCCAGTCAGTCCCTTCAGAGTTACTATCCCACACCCAGTCAGTCCCTTCAGAGTTACTATCCCACACCCAGTCAGTCCCTTCAGAGTTACTATCACACACCCAGTCAGTCCCTTCAGAGTTACTATCCCACACCCAGTCAGTCCCTTCAGAGTTACTATCCCACACCCAGTCAGTCCCTTCAGAGTTACTATCCCACACCCAGTCAGTCCCTTCAGAGTTACTATCACACACCCAGTCAGTCCCTTCAGAGTTACTATCCCACACCTAGTCAGTCCCTTCAGAGTTACTATCACACACCCAGTCAGTCCCTTCAGAGTTACTATCCCACACCCAGTCAGTCCCTTCAGAGTTACTATCCCACACCCAGTCAGCCCCTTCAGAGTTACTATCACACACCTAGTCAGTCCCTTCAGAGTTACTATCCCACACCCAGTCAGTCCCTTCAGAGTTACTATCCCACACCCAGTCAGTCCCTTCAGAGTTACTATCCCACGCCCAGTCAGCCCCTTCAGAGTTACTATCCCACACCCAGTCAGTCCCTTCAGAGTTACTATCCCACGCCCAGTCAGCTGCTTCAGAGTTACTATCCCACACCCAGTCAGTCCCTTCAGAGTTACTATCCCACACCTAGTCAGCCTCTTCAGAGTTACTATCCCACACCCAGTCAGCCCCTTCAGAGTTACTATCCCACACCCAGTCAGTCCCTTCAGAGTTATTCAGAGTTACTATCACACACCCAGTCAGCCCCTTCAGAGTTATTCAGAGTTACTATCCCACACCCAGTCAGCCCCTTCAGAGTTATTCAGAGTTACTATCACACACCCAGTCAGCCCCTTCAGAGTTATTCAGAGTTACTATCACACACCCAGTCAGCCCCTTCAGAGTTACTATCCCACACCCAGTCAGTCCCTTCAGAGTTACTATCCCACACCCAGTCAGCCCCTTCACAACCTTGTGAAAGTGTGGAGGAAATGGAAAATGGAAAAAAGTTTGACCAGAATGACCTCTCTCTCTTTTCTCCACTCCCTTTTGAGCACACCTCTTCCCCCCACGCTGTCTGTGGTTGGACAGGAAAGGCTGTAATGGCAGGAAATGCTGTCAGCGACTGTGCCCCTCGGCCTCCTGGGATGGCACAAATCAGCGTGGGGCCTCTGCTCTCCATCATGTGCTGAGTTACTGTAGGGGGCGCTAGCTCCGCAGAGCCAGGTGTCCTTTATTTACCCTTCTAAATTACTGTATCTTTACTATTAAGGACACCAGGGTCCCACACTGCCCCCTGTACTGTAGTTACCCTATAGTCACATTGAAAACCAGCAACTGTTGTCAGACTTGCTTTACAGTGCTTAATATCATTGTGTACTATTTATTTATATGATATTGGGATTATTTCTGCATACGGATAGTGCTTACAGGTCCATAGAAAGGGTTAGATATACATCTTCTTTCTCTTGATTTCCTTTACTCTTCATACAGATGAGATCCCTTTATATGATGTTTATGTTATGTCAGATGTTTCATGGCTTTCAGAGTCTGACATGCTCCTTCCTCTCTGCTTTGGTGTTTGCAGAAGAGAAGTACATGACAGTGCAGCCCTACACCAGCGAGGGCAAGGATGAGATTGCCTTCGAGAAAGGAGTCATTGTGGAGGTGATTCAGAAGAACCTGGAAGGCTGGTGGTTTATCAGGTAAGCCTCTTACATCTAATATAATGGTGGGGGGGTGGGGGGGAGCATGGCGTGGCGACCCACATAACACACAATTGTTGAGTGATGTCATACCCATCCACTGATGATGTCATACCCACGCTGACTGATGATGTCATACCCACTAAGATGTCATAGACATTGTGACATCTGACTTCTTCTTCTTCTGTGGTGTTTTATGGCAGTTGGCATCATTTATGTTGCATTACCGCCTCCTTCTGGATTCATCTATCCACTGTTTCCCAACATTCTGTCCTTCTGGTCCTCTTGGCTCTCTTCCCCCACGTACCTATCGACATCTGTGACATTATCAATTAATGTCATAGACTGAATTGTGATGTCATCAGTGATGTCACTCTTGCAAATGTGATGTCACTCGAGCAATTGTGATGTCATCAGTGATGTCACTTGAGCAATTGTGATGACATCGATGATGTCACTCAAGCAATTGCGATGTCATCAGCGATGTCATAACTCCTTACTGGCTGAGGCTGTACAGGACAGAATGTAGGAGTACAAAGTTAGCTGCCCTGTCCCGAGTATGATGAGGTGTACAAAGTTAGGCAGATGGTCACTAATTTAATGCGAGAGGTAAAGGAAGGGATGGCAAAGAGAAACAAACCTGTGAGGATCTACTTACAAGAGTATAACAAAAGTCACGCCCAGTGTCAATCCTTAGAACAGAAGTTGAGGGCAGACAACAGGTGAGGCTGCAATTCTTTAATATAAACACTACGTCAGCCTATAATCGAAGCGCGCTAAATAAATATTTTACATATTTTATGCCTTCACACTCAAAAAGACATTGTGACATCATCAGTGATGTCACAAAATTGAGTGGGCGAAGCAAAGTTCATCATCTCCAGAGAGTCTCTCCACCCTAGAAATGTCTAGTAGAGAGGGCAGACATGTTTGAAAATGTCATTACACATTGCTTATCTTTCTAATCCCACATTCTCTCTTTTGCTCTCTCCCCAATCATCCGGCTTCCCAGGTATCAGGATAAGGAGGGCTGGGCTCCAGCGTCCTTCCTGAAGAAGGTGAAGGAGGACTTCTCTCCCCGTAAGAAGACGGTGACGGGCCCAGTGGAGATCATTGGCAACATCATGGAGATCAGCAACCTGCTGAACAAGAAAGCCCTGAGTGAGAAGGACGTGCAGACTGAAGGCCTCCCTGAGAGCCCCCCGGTGGCCAGGAGGGAGATCAGCTTGCCCATTCCTCCAGAGATCAGCTTGCCCATTCCGTGCTCTGACTCCAGCCCTGGGAATGCCCCGCAGGAAGGAAAGAGCAAAGCAGAGCCTGCGTCCCCAGCCGTAGCACGTGTTGCCCCTCATCGAGTGGAGATTGGTTAGTCATGCCACTGTCAATGTTTGAATTTCTCACAGTATCTTGGGATTAACAGTAGCATGTAATGTAATAACACTGTAGAATGATGGCAGTTTATGAGCCTTAAACTATGAGTTAAGGTTGAATTAAATGACAATAAATGTTTAAACTGATTTGTTTATTATTAATATGACATCAGTCAGCTACTAATAGTATATTTATTTCCTTTGGTATAAAACAGTCATGGACCGGCTGGGCTGGTGAACATGAGTGCGATGTGCACAATTTACTGATGTCACATTACATGATTTCTTGGTATTGAAGTTCTAGTTTTAAGTTACCTCTCATTGTTAATTGGGGCTGCCAACATGTAAAGCTTTAACATTAGCCGTTTGAAGCAGCTGAAGTCACCTACCTCACGCTCGTGTTAGCTAGCAGACAGCTACAGTAACATTCACAGTTTTACTGTCAAAGAAGCACCACTGAGGATATTATTATATAATAATGTTATTACTGAAGATAAATGCAATTGACAATTGGACTTTGTTAGTACCGTAAATTCCGGACTATAAGGCGCACCGGTGTATAAGCCGCACCTGCAGAGTTGACTGTTTTTTACATATATAAGCCGCACCGGTCTATAAGCCGCGGGTGTTTTGATGTTTAATTACCATATGTAAGGCTTCGTGCACAGAGGGGATTGTCGGGAAAGAGATGGCTGTTTGGGGAAGCTCCCATTTATTAACATTTCAACAAAACAAAAGTCAGGTCACTAACCCCCAGACAAAATCACACATTGTGAGATGCTTAAAAATCACCATCGGCGGGAGCTTTACTCCAGATGCTGTGCAGCCAAGAACACAAGTGAAATTCGTTCTCTCGTGACCTGTGGTTCTCAACGTGATGGACGATTCACCTTTCTTGTTAACAGTCCTAGTGAGAGGCAGGTCGAACGTCAAAGGCACTTCATCCATATTTATGATCTGCTCCGGTCCGATGGAATATTCCTTGATCTTTCTTTGTGTGAATTCGCCGAAGTTTGTAATTTTCTCCTGGTAGTCGGGAGGGAGTTGCTGACACAGTCGTCCGCGCCCTGACGGACAGTCCCTTTCGTCTCGGGTTTGTGCATGATCCTTTGCTGCTGCTGCTGTTGTTGTTCCTGTCTCGCTACTGTCTCAGACATGGCTTTCAGGCTCAATCGCCGCCATCGTCGTAACACAGCCAGTTCTCCATCTTTTGAAGCATGATGTTAGATTACAACGAGCTAGTTGTGTGGCTTAGCCTTCCAAAATGTTGCTGTTAGTTTTTTAGAATGTAATACATAGAATTGGGAATGTTACATTCAATTTCATTCAGACTGTCTTTCAGGCTCAATCGCTGCCTTTTTCCCCCCGGAGCGAGGGAGGAGGGAGGGTGTTTTACCGTAGTAGCTGAGAGAGAGTAGTGGCACAGTGCTCCAATCAGGTCGCGAGGCACATTTTTTGCAACATCATCCAATCAGGGTCTCGCTCTCATAATGTCTGTCTTGCTCTCGTTCTGCCTCATACCAACATCCATAGATTTTGGAGGTTCCCGAGTGGCCGTTTGCTGGAAAAATCCATAGATAAGCCGCACCGTTATATAAGCCGCAGGGGGCAAAAAAGGCCAAAAAACGGGAAAAAAGCCGCGGCTTATAGTCCGGAATTTACGGTAGATAAATATACTGATGATCAACAAATTTCAAATTGATTGATCATTTGAAAAGATTATATACAGTAGGTACTAATTATCCTGTACATAGGTAATGATGTAGTATCCACAATAGTATTCTTCACTTATGAATCATTATGTAAAATGTTAACCCGTCATTACTAATTACTTAATTACTGTTGTTGAATTCTGCATAGTTTAACGTGTATAAAGTCACTGTTCTAAAGTGGTACCAAACAAGATTTCTTTCTCTCATTGTTTCACAGGTTCTCCAGTTCTCAGGCAAAAACCTCCTCCTCGAAGAGATGCAACCCTAGTACGTTTTCTCTCTTGGATGGTGTTGGATTCCCCTTGGGACCAGCTTTCACTTTCATTGTGCAGAAAGAGCTTTTTCTCCATACATATTCTTGGTTATACAGCAAACCTTTTGTCTAACAATGCCAATCTCATTTCTGCTTATAGGGATTTCAGATGCCCTCCCCACCAGAGCCCCCTACAGTTGAAGCGGAGTATTACACCATTGCAGAATTTCAGTCCTGTATATCAGATGGTATCAGTTTCAATGGAGGACAGAAAGCAGAGGTAAAGTCCGATGGCGTGATGATATTTTCCACATTATAGTATGAGAAAATACCACAATATAAAGATTTAACTGACTCTTTCTTGGACCTGTGTTTTAGGTGATTGAAAAGAACTCTGGTGGATGGTGGTATGTCCAGATAGGAGAGAAGGAGGGCTGGGCTCCCTGCTCCTATATTGATAAACGCAAAAAGCCCAATCTGAATCGTAGAACAAGCACTCTGAGCCGCCCGAAGGTTCCACCTCCAGCTCCACCCGTCAAGAAACAGGACTCAGTGGAGACCGCACCTCCCAGCAGCCCTGGGTCTGAGGCTCCAGAGTCCCCTGTGTCTCCTGGGAGGCCTGTGTATGAAGAACCAGAATATGATGTTCCTGCCATCGGCGATCTGGACCTGGAGTCTGAGTTTGCGTTTCTCAGGGGAGATGGTTCTTTAGTGGATGGGAAGTACGAGTTTGTTTCTTCAGAGAAGGGCTCTCATCTGTCTCCCAAGCCCTCCCCGGCTTCATCGCTCCACAGTGCCTCCTTCAAGATGGGCGAGTCATTCGAAGATGGCCATGAGGCTGAGGGGGAGGCAGAGGGAGATGAAGAGTGCATCTATGAGAATGACGGCTTCAGGGCCTTCAGAGAGACGCCAGAGAGGCAGTGCAGCAGGGACTCAAATTCATCCAAGACAAGTGTCCTGTCAGAAACTGGCAGGACTGCAAACTTAAAGCCAACATTAGGAGGAAGGAGACCTGCAGGGATCAAGCTCAAGATCGACTTGAGTGGGAGCCTATTTTCAGCCAAAGCTGAGGAGGCCTCCAGTCCTAAATCGGCCTCCGCTGAATCCACCCCAGATCTGTCCCAGCATTCCAGACCTAAGAAAGACCAAGAGGAGAACAAGGTATCCTCCCCCACCAAGTCCTCCACTAAACCAAAGCCAGTGGTGAGGCCTAAACCGCAGATGGCCAAGGCCTCCAGTGCAGAGAAGATGGACATCAGTACCCTGAGAAGGCAGTTACGGCCGACAGGGCAGCTAAAGAACGGCACCAAAACCAAAGGTGAGGACTCTGAGACAGCTTCAGTTGTTTCCTCTGAAGAGTCCTTCTCCTCTCAGAGCACGTCCGATCTCTCCTCCATCTATTCCAAGAGCAGTCGGGGAGACTCTGATCTGGAGGGCTGCAGCCTTTATCGCACCACAGATCCCTACGAGAAGGTCCAAGAGTCTGAGCTCAGCTTCCCTGCCGGAGTGGAGGTGGAAGTGCTGGAGAAGCAGGAGAGCGGCTGGTGGTACATCCGCTGGGGTGACACAGAGGGTTGGGCTCCAACGTACTACCTGGAGCCCGCCAGGCAACAAGATGACATGGCGGGGTCAGAGTCCGATGGCACCCCCACCAAACCGGGAAGCCTCAGCAAGTCCAACAGCCTGGAGAAGAATGAACAACGGGTACAGGCCTTGAACAACATCAATCAGAACCTGAAGAGGGCTACCCCACCCATCCCCTCCAAGCCACCGGGTGGGCTCTCCAAACCCAAAGGCCTGTTCAACGGTTCAATGAAGAAGAATAGCACTAAACAGCAGCAGGTCGTCAGACCCCAATCTGTATTCATATCAGCCCCCATCTTGGATGGACCCAGGCCAGTTGGCTCTCTCAGGAGAAATGAGTCTCTCAACTCCACTGACCACCCGCGCTCCAGCCCCACTGTGCGACGCAACGCCTCCTTCGGCACCGTGCCGCGCAGCCCAGCGCCAAACAACTTAGCACTACCCAACAGGAACAGATCTGGTACCGGCAGCTCGGAGTCTCTGGGCCACAGCTCTCAGAAGAACACCCTCCTTGTGTCCACAGTGAAACCAAAGCCCCACATCATCCACAACAACCTCAGAGAGGTATATGTCTCCATAGCAGATTACCACGGCGACGAGGAGACCATGGGATTTCCAGAGGGGACGAGTCTGGAGGTTCTCGAAAGAAACCCCAATGGCTGGTGGTACTGCAAAATTCTGGACAATGGCAGACCCAGGAAAGGATGGGTTCCATCAAATTACCTCGAGAAAAAGCACTAACACTCATGTTTGGAGCTGGCAGAACTCTGTACATGCGTGTAAGGACTACTTAACAGACACATTTATTTTGTGAAAAAGATTAACACTAAGATGTTACTGTAAGTAAGGATTTACAACTTAACCGGTACCTGTGCCAACCTGAGCAGCCAAAGTAAATAGTGACTTGAAAATGAAATGAGATATCCCGTCAAATGAATCAACATGATACAACACCTGAAACATTTGGAGCAATATTGGGATGTGGTGAGAGACAGACAGAACACCAGGAAGTGCAAGAATGATTTAGGGTTAAGTAGTTTGCTATGCTATTCTTCAATGATTACCTTTAACTTGAAATAACATATCTGAAAGTGATTGAATCAGTTGGTGTTCAAACCTTGAGCATTTTTTACAAGTTTATTATTATATATTTTTTAATTTTAAGCATTTTAAAGCTTATTGCATGTTTGAAACGATTCAATTATCCTGACAATGCCTTGGGCTGTTAAAAATAAAAATTTCCTCCCGTATTTTTAAGAAAGAAAAAAAAACTCAATCGTCACCAAAGCTGCTTTGTGTTAGTCTCATCTTGATATTGTCTATTTGCATGTTCTTTTTATATCCCTTTACCTGTATATGTCACCTTCATGTTAAATATTTTACCCATTTAATTTTGTAATATTATTTGCCTAATGAAACAATCCATGTGCATTTGTATGCAATATTTTCTGCCCTTAAATGTGTTGGGTAGGTGGGGGATCCCTGATGATTTCCCTGAAATATGTTCCCTAAGATGAAATTGTAATATTTTTTCCAATTTCAGAAACTATTGTCCAAATTCAGACTTCCCTAACTTCAGCAACCAACAATATTTATTCATTACTTAAAACATAAAAAATATGTTTCTTATTGTTACTTATTTTATTATTAATGAATTCAGATTTTGTTGACAACTGCAAAAACATTTCTAAAAATTACTCTGTTAATCTTGTTTAACTTTCAATTTCTGCTGGGCAGTAAATTTGACATAACTCTCTTTAACTGCAGTACTATTGGGAAGCTCACTATTGTTTTATGTTAACTGTGTGACCAATGATAACTCAAGTGCCAAATGAATGAATTAAATAAATGCACTTTTGCACAATCATTAGTGCATTCTTTTCTGCATTGTTCATAGCTAATGTTCACATCAAGTTTTGTTTTCTTGTCATTTGCAAGTGGAGCTACAGCAATGTTTGTATCTTGTATTATTGGCAAGACATCTCTCTGTCATCTAATTTTGATTGTTTGATTAAATCAAAACAGACTGCATCAAAACAATGATTATGCATGATCATTGTTTGAGTGAAATCATGTTAACCCTGGAAGAAAAAGTGGGAACTGCAATTAAGATAATGGAAACTACTTTCATACTGGCACCCATTTAGTATGAGACATGGGCTTCTTTTTGGCAAATATCGCCTGTAACAGAGATGGGAATAGGTCTGGTCTGTCTTATTTTATGCTTAGCAAAATTATGATAATGCCAAATCGGTTCAAAATCATGCAGTACAACTTAAGCATTCTTTCCAGCTGGTATTTTATGCAAATAAGTTAGATCACACTCTGTTTCCAAACTTCACTTTTGTGTTGTGTAACCAGAGAGTGCTGCTTTTTGCTTTGGCTTCCTCTTACAGCTTCTGCACAGTCGACTTTGGTTTAGATGGTTTTTTGTTCGGTGGTCACTGGCCAGCTTAACTTAGCATCAACTGACAGAGCAAAACTTTGGGTTGGAAATGTGGAGTGTCAGTCTATGCTGCTTTAGGCTTCAGCTATAATAAGAGTATCAGCAAGTCAAAACACCAGTGCAGTTTCCAGTGTCAGACAGTGTATTTTGCAAAAAAAAAAGTACAACCCACAGGATTTTCATGTGAACTATATGTTCCCATGGGCTGTTTCCTCTGTGGGTTTTGGTTTTCATCACGCTCTACTCCTCAGCTTAGATAGTAGAAGTAGAGTTATGAGTGTCTATTGATCATCTGTTGTTTGACATGTTTGTCTGTTGGTTGATAATAAACCACAGGAATAAGAGAGAGGAACAAAGAAGTACAACCTGTGCAGGTGAGATAAAGAAACCCCAAGAGGCTTGGAAATCCATCTTGCAGCAAAGATGGAGCTGGCGCCTGGCGTGTTGAAAGCCTGCAGAACTGATAACTTGATGTATTATCCGCATATTCTCCTCAGAAACAACATGCAGCCAAATAACTATTCATTTAAGACATATTTATCTTGCTCCTTTAGTATTGCACATCAGTGAAAGCATTTCTACACTTTGACTTTTTGTCCAAAGCTTTGAAGTAATCTCCTAAGGCCATGCAAAAATTGTTCATACCTCGTTGAAAGTAAATATTTTAGATAATGGCTATTAGTGGTTGAATTGCAAAGATGCACTGGCATCATTCTGGATATCTGCAAGGCCGTGGGAAGTGGGGGTGTTGAGGGTGCTATTGCACGTTTACAAATAAAAATAAAAATCATTTAAAAAAAGTTTAATTTAATTTTTGTTGGTTATGTTAATATTCTAACAATATTTTGACTTCAGTAAGTGGCTAATAATGGGTCTTAAATTTAAAGAAATTAATAATTTCAATCCTATTTTACGCCCCTCCCTTCACGCGAGACACATGCAACACGACACTTCCTGCCGAAAACCAAGGCGGGCAGCATTCAAGCGCGGCGCGCGCACACTGACAGTCTACTACAGCACAGTGAACGACAGAGCACACTCAGCACAGCACACACTACTCAGCACAAAGATGATGGCGTCGTCAAAAAAGCAGCAAAGGAGAATGTCTGACGTGAAGGTAGGGTAAATTACAATGGCGCTCCTAATTTACGAACGGTCTCTAGCCTGTTAGGACTCTTTCGGCTAGGCAATGGTAGCTATGCTACCCTAGAATAGTCCCGTCTCTGTACATAGACTTGCCTGCGACTCTGGCTCCAAGCTGTCTAAATCAGCGATACGGACGTATTTGCAAGTGTCAACATTTCAAAGACATATACTTGAGAAGAAGGGTTCATAGCTTCTTGACGTCGGGGTTAGAAAGCTTGACGCTGCTCATAAATGCCTCTTTTCATCCGAAGTCTGTGCTGGTGATATTATTTTTTACAGAGCTTTCGACCAGAGTGGCGCTGTTGAGCGGTGTGACGGCTGGGCTCTATAACCCGGAAAAAATAATATCACACCAGCGCTCGGAGTGCTATTTCGAACGCAGCTGGTGCAACAGGCTGCTATTGTTTGTACATTTCATGATAGAGTTAAATAGGCCTACATTCATTGCCAATACCCCGGGAGTTATTGCTTTCTTTTGCTTATAGTGGAAAAGTTGGACATTCCAGACAGACATGAAAACTTTCATCAGTGTTACTCCCGAGCGGAAGAACACGTTTGGAGTACTATCACTATCAGCATAAGGTAAGACCCATTTTTCATTCACTGCCACCATGCAGTATGTATAAAGCACATGAGCTGTAGCTGCAGTTTTCGTCCATTTGGTGACCGCGACGGTGACGCCAATACGCCATGTAAACAAACCACATATCAGCTCTGCACTCTCCTGGCAGAGGGCCCTCGTTCACACAGGACGCCGAACGTAAGCAGAACTGAAGCTTGAAGCAGGCACAAGCTGAACGTACGCCTTGTTGTTCACACAAGACGCCTTCTCTTTTCCTCTCAGCGCGCCTACTCTCGTGCCTTGAACCCGCCCACAACTCCGATTGACTTCATGCCTCACGGCTTCAGCGTCAAGCTTGGAAATTTGGCGTCAGTCCTGAGTGATCGCTTCGGCGTGGCGCGAGCGTGTCCTCGGCACGGTGTCAGCGTGGCACGCGCGCGGGTGGTGTGAACGGCTTCGCCTGGTAACAAGGATGCTGAAATGATACTTGTGGGTACAGCGTAGGTACAGCTTCGGTTGAGCGTTGCTTCGACAATATAATATCAAGATATTATGTTACGTTCACACAGGCCGCCGAACGTAAGCAGAACTGAAGCTTGAAGCAGGCACACACAAGCTGAACGTACGCCTTGTTGTTCACACAAGACGCTTTCTCTTTCCTCTCAGCTCCTCTCAACGCCTACTCTCGCACCTTGAACCCGCCCACAACTCCCATTGACTTCATGCCTCATGGCTTCACGGCTTCAACGTCAAGCTTGGGAATTCGGCGTCAGGCCTGAGCCCTCGTTCACACAGCACGCCGAAGCAACGCTCAACCTACGCTGTACCTACGCTGTACCCACAAGTTTCATTTCGCCGTCCTTGTTAACAGGCGAAGCCGTTCACACCACGCGCGCGCGTGCCACGCTGACGCCATGCCGAAGCCACGCTCACGCCACGCCGAAGCGATCACTCAGGCCTGACGCCGAATTTCCAAGCTTGACGCTGAAGCCGTGAAGCCGTGAGGCATGAAGTCATTGGAGTTGTGGGCGGGTTCAAGGCGCGAAAGTAGGCGCTGAGAGGAAAAGAGAAGGCGTCTTGTGTGAACAAGGCATACGTTCAGCTTGTGCCTGCTTCAAGCTTCAGTTCTGCTTACGTTCGGCGTCCTGTGTGAATGAGGGCTGAGTGACCGCTTCGGCGTGGCGTGACCGTGGCTTCGGCACGGCGTCAGCGTGGCACGCGCGCGGATGGTGTGAATGGCTTCGCCTGTTAACAAGGACGCCGAAATGAAACTTGTGGGTACAGCGTAGGTACAGCGTAGGTTGAGCGTTGCTTCGGCGTGCTGTGTGAACGTGGGTTATGTGGCTGTGCGCAAGGCGCACGGTAAGCTGCTTTGCGAGTATAGTGTCGGTGGTCGCTGTGTGGACGTTGTTTTATATCAAGTAAATGTGGTTGTTTTATGAGCCAGTGCCCAGCTGCTGTTGACCTGTTGTATGTGTATGTGTGCGTGTAGCCTACTGTTGATTTGCGGGTAAACGACACCGTCTGTTGCCGTTTTATCATCATTTATTATGTAAATCTGGTTCCATGAGACAGTACCCAACGTTAGGCT
The DNA here is from genome assembly GCF_964638095.1 of Poromitra crassiceps. Taxonomy (NCBI): domain Eukaryota; kingdom Metazoa; phylum Chordata; class Actinopteri; order Beryciformes; family Melamphaidae; genus Poromitra; species Poromitra crassiceps. The sequence goes on from NC_139633.1 coordinate 22,940,285, forward strand.
ACGTGTGTGTACCGTATATTTTGATTTGCGAATTGCGAGTCAGTGGTCGCACCGTTTTTTGTTTTTTTTCCGCTGGGGGGGGTGGGGTGGGGGGCGTCGTCATCTCCACAGCACCCCCCACTTAAAACTAGTTTCCACGGCACTGGATATCTGACACTGACTGATTGTGTTGAGGTGTTTTGTGTGCTGTGGGAACTGAGGTGTCACAACTCTTTATTCCCACTGGAGGGCAGCAGCACCCAACAGCTCAGTGCAGACTGAGCACAGCATCACAACCTTCACCACCAGCTTCATCAACACACACATTAGATATTGCAGGAGTCACATCACTCAATTGATATTTTTGACGACTTACACCTTTTTCCTTCTCAGTGTAATTGGCCCTCGGCACGGCAAATCGTTCAGAGGGAAGAACTTTTACAGCCGACCGTAAACCCACCGCTTAAAGCCTGATGTCTCGTTAGCATTCAAAATCAATAGCACTGGGCCTTTCTTGAATACAAATCGGACACGCTAATAGAGAGCATGTATATTTGACCAAACGGCTGTCTTAGAAGAGATATCACAACACAACTCAAGCAAAAATCTGCCAGAAGTCCTTAAGCCTCTGTAAGGAAAGGCGGACATGCAGGTTCACTGAGAGGTCTGAGTGGAAAGTCTGGGTGTAGAACACAGACACCAGGGAGAGATATACTGTATTCCTGTCACTTCACAAACCCCTGGCTGTGTAGTCCCCTCTCACGTCCGCGGCCTGTCTGTTTCATGTCCACACGTCATGCCTCTATTTGTGCTGTTGGAGTGCAGCTTAAAACAGTGCTGCATTAAGCAGGGCCTGCAGGGCTAGTAAATAACAGATGATGTTCACTCTGGCCAGGTCTACATACCACGACTCTAAACACTTTCTCCCTGAGTTATAGCTGTTTACTAAAAGCTCTCGCCTTTGTTATTCATACGCTATGGTGGGATGTTACACAAGAAAACTACTGTGGAGAAAGAAGGATCTTGCTGAGTGTTAAGCATCTGAGAGATGACTACCTTTTTTGTTCTTTGACTATTGCCCAAATGTATGCATGTTCAATCATCAAACATCTCTACCTGGCTATAATGTAAAATATAGACATTGATGTTAGGTTTTAAGCGTAAGACAGAGTAAATAATTAAAGCCAGTGGTTTAGACTGTTCTTGAACTTTATTTTCAAGTCATGTTCATCTGAATAACATAATGAACACAATTAGCAAATTCTGATTATTATTTTTTGACAACTAATAGAAATGCTGTGCACAGGAAGCAGACATTAAGAGCCGGTTTTATTTTTCTTGTCCAAAACACACACAGTTCCATCTAACTTGCTTCACTTACTTGCTGGTTTTGTTTGGACTCGTAAATATTTGGTCACATTTGAGAAACGATCTCAAACAGGTTGTCAAGATTATGTCTATCTGGCACTATTCATAAAGGGCAAGATGGGACTTGAAGGAACACTCCGCAGATTTTCAACCAGCTTTATATCATTACAAAATCAGTAGTATATCTGAAAACTAAAGAGTTTTGTCATTCATTTAGTTTGACAGGTATTGAGAGTTGATTTGAGTTAAAGGATGGCTTTGCCGATTGTCAACCCACTTTGTATCATTATAATGTTGCTAATATATGCAGATGGGCAGTGTTTACCTTCGCTATAATATGTTTTCCACACGGAGAGCTCCCATTTCATCCTCTGGCAAAACGCTCCGCTGTAACGCGTTTTATGTCACACATAATTTTTATTTTTTAAGTATGCGCTGCGCACGCACATCCACAGAGAATCGCATGGAAGAGCCTTAACGAAGCTTAAAGACTTGCAGCTGGTGTTTCTGCAAGCAGGACAAATGGAGGATATTCTCCGTGTGGAAAACATATAGCGAAGGTAAACACTGCCCATCTGCTTATAGTAACGACTTTATGATACAAAGTGGGTTGATAATCGGCAAAGCCATCCTTTAAGTTGTGGACCAGTGATGTCATTCATGCTCAAATGACATCAGATATACTACTGATTTTGTATATCAAGCTGATTGAAAATAGGAGGAGTGTTCCTTTAAATGTGCAAAAGTAGGGAAAATATGATTTGGATACCAACGACTTAGGTAATTAGGTAAGCAATGCAATACCAACTTTACGCGTTATAATCCCACAATAATACCATATCTTATTGTGAAAATCAGCTAAAACAACCACAGTGCCTTACAGGGGAATAAACCTTGTAGTCTTTACCAATGCAACAATAAAACAAACAATACTTTTCTGACCTGGTACATATAAAACAAACGGCAATAATTCATTATAATAGCATTGACAAAATAAATAAATCTCATAATGTACAGTTATTATTACACTCATCATCATCAATATATATATTTTTTCTATCAAAGTGTTTCACAATGTTTAATTTCTGCAAGGTCATATTTGGTCAGGAAAAAACACAGGTAGAAATGTACTGTCAAAGGCTTCTCAAGAATCTCAAGCACAACCAAATTCCAGTATTATGCAATGCAGTGACAGAGTGGACGAGGCGATGTTTAGACATTTTATCACCTGGAGTGAAGAACTTCATACACTGATATCAAGCACACGGAAACGTCAGCTTCAAAATCAAACAGAAATAGCTTTGCACTGGTACTCAGGTTGTGTGCTTATTATAGCTTCTCCCATCTGAGACATGACAATCTAAGAGCGACTCGGAATGAAGGTGAGCCTCAAAGAGTCCTCTCGTTACAGAAGTGGTTTCCACAGTGTTTGTAGCCTAACTGACCAATGTAAGTCCAGACTCCTCTCTTGAAGGCACACAAGTATAGAAAGATGCCACTATGACACGAATGCTCTACTGCACAATTGTTCCTTGGCGAGATGATAAGCTCGCCTTCGACACCATGGGGGGAATCTATAATATATAATAATACAATTATCTTACAAATGACTGAGTAAAGTCTCAACACCTGAAAATGGCTTGGTTTCTTTCTTCTTCTTATTTTAAATTTTTTACAATTCAAAACGGTACATAATGCCTTAGGCAAGACGAAATGTCCAAGGAGTTTGCATCAACATTTTGCTGTAAGCAGCACTCGGCTCAGCAACTGATATTCAAATGTCAGTCGAACAATAACAAGCTACATCCTTGTCCCCGATTGCACATACCGTTTTATTTGTCTTTTTCCAAGCTGGCCCCATGTGACCTTTGCAAGTCGCACATTTTTACGGGCCGTCCTGCAGGGGGTTTTGATGGAGCCGGTGTGCCTGAGCAAAATGGTTCCTTCCCTTTGAATGCTGCTGAGCAGACGCACTACAAAGGTGCCCCTTCCTTCACTCGGTAGCATCTCTCTCTCCGTAAACATGCAATATCCTCTCTCCACCTCCTCTCTCTCTCTCTTTCTTTCCGTCTTCATTGATTTACTTCCTCATTCACCGTGTGACCTTCTATGGCGAGGATATTCACTCGTTTTACCCTCCACACAATCGCTCTTATCTGTGCACAGAAGCGCCGCGCGCCGTAGCGAGAGGAGATTCTGCAAAACACCTCAATTATCCCATAAAATATGGCTTCTTTAACGACTCGCCTTTAGCTCGATGCATTTGACTGTATCTTATTGCAAGAGAATGCACTTATATGAAACAAATGCATTTGGAAATCCTCACAATGGGACAATTTAGAAGCGCTCCAAGGCTGTTCTCTCCCCATGTGTCTTAACTGTATGAATACAACGACAAAAACTACAAAACCCCTTTGTTTCTCTGCTCAAACGCTTTCAGGCAGATTCACAGGAGGATTGATTCTCATTGTAAAACAGCACTTTGCGACCTGATGTCTTCTGACACGCGGCTGATGAAACCACAGATACTGTAGTTCTCCTCGCGTCCTCTGTGGCTCTGGACAGCTTCACTGCTGTGAAACGACCTAGCGGCGATGCTATCGCCCGCAGGATGGAGGGTTATTGTTCTGCAGTAAGTAAGACCGATGCCTCTCGTGGATTACACTTTCCTCTACAATAGATGCGGAGACCGCAGACAAGTCGCTGGACAATGGCGGGCCGAGCTGTGGCTTAGCGGTGCCAGGTCCAATCTGCAATTTGTACCACATGATTTTGCTCTTGATGAGCGGAACCATCTTTCTGAGGTACTCTGATGAATCTCATTGCTGGCTCCCTATGGAGACGTCACTGGTGGCTCTCCAAGGCTATGCAATATGCATTTGACATAAAATAGACATGATGTTATTTATGATTTATCCTGCTGTAGTGTACCTGAGCCAGATTTCACACACACAAACAAGCGGGGCTTTTAACGCTCTGCTAGGCCCATATAATGTCTTTGATGGCTGTAGCTGAACCATAAATCACATGTGCTGTGTCCGTATCTACACGTTCCTAAAGATGGCGTTTCACAACTTCCCTGACACGAAGAATCTGCATCATCTCCTCCACGCACTACGTACTCCGGTAGGTCTTGATGATGTCTTTGATTGTCCTCCTGCAGATGGGGCAGCAAGCGTTGGCCATCTTCTTGAGTTTGAGGCCGCAGGCGTAGCAGAGACACATGTGTCCGCAGGCGTACAGCACCGTGTCCACCACGTTCTCGTAGCAGATGGTGCACTCATCGCTCCAGGACGCCGAGCAGGACGGGAAGGTAGGGGAGTCCGGGTGGCTGGAGAATGGAGAGCCGGGGGTGGTACCTGAGATGGGGACAGATAGTGGAGATGTGTGAATGAGTGAGACAGAGATTGAGATAGTAAGTGACAGAGAGAGAGATATATCGAGAGAGAGAGCATGTCATGGTGGAGACAGATGTGTCCAAAGCAGAGGCGAATATGGAATAAAAATGACAGACCTGTGGAGGAAGTGAAGGCTGTGTGGTAGCTGGTGTTGAGGCTGGAGTTGAGGTTGATGTTGAGGTTGGGCTCTGAGTTGCCACTGCACAGCAGTGTGGGGGTGCTGGGTGTGCAGGACGGGGAGCTGGGGGCCGATGGCCCTCGGAGGTCCGGGTGCAGAGAGGAGCCTGTAGGGGCAGAAAAGACAATCAGCACTTACCAAAGATTCACTTTTGATTTCTTTTCTTTTTTTGGTCTGTTCTGTGTATAAACATGCAGGTCATCTATGAGTAAAGGTTTGTTTTCGTGTGCATTTTTCTTAATCCGTGATCTGAAAACACAGATGGGTCCCAGCTCGCAAAAAGCTATTGACTGATGCGAAAAACGCAGAAAATCAAACCTGTTCCGAAAACTTGAATGACGGACGAAAGTTTCGGAGTCGGTGTGTGACGAAAAATACGGACTTGGTGTGCAAGTGCAAGCCTTTAGGGCTGCAACTAATGATTATTTTAATTGTCGATAAATTATTTCGTCGATAAATCAGTGTTTCCCAAAGCCCAAGATCACGTCCTCAAATGTCTTGTTAAAGGTCCCAATTCGTGCAGCTGTAACCTCTTAAAAACGTGTGTCTCTGGTCCATAAAACATGATTCTGGATTAATTTGTCGAAAATATAGCAACCCCGTTTGTTGTGATGGAGTTGTCACTTCCTCATCTCGTTGCGTCCCAAGAATGGTCTGTTTCTATAATATATTCAGAACTAACAGTTCCCATTGGCCGCTGAGGGAGAGCCCGCCCCAGGCTCCCAGCGGCCAATCAGATTAGCGTCTGTGGACCAGCACGCTAGGTTGTGTCCACAACTAACGTATCGCTAACTTAACGGTTGCTACGCTAAAGAGGACATCTCAAAATGCCTAGACTTACCGAATGCACCTCCGCAGTTGCTGGATCACGTACAGTTGGTGTCGCTCCAGCTAGAAGTGTTAATTTTGTGGCTATAGACAAAATGGTGCAGATAGCTTGTGTGAGAGAGACGCGCGCAGTATGCTTGAGGACCATCGTGACGTCCCGATACCCCGTCTGGGGGAACAGAGCGTTTGGGGGCGTGGCTTGAAGGAGACTGCAGGGGGAAGCTGGATAGGGACAAATCCAACTGTGGCAGTTCTGAGCTTGTGACCACTCATTACAGGGAGGGATGACAGCAGTATATATGCATTTACAAGTAAAAACAGCTTTTGCACGGAATGGGACCTCCTTTATTGTCCCTGTGGGGAACTGCATCCTCTGCATTTGACCCATCCTCTACTAGGAACCTTCCTAGAACTATAGGAGCAGTGGGCAGACGCAGTGCAGCGCCCGGGGACCAACTCCAGTTCGATTGCCAGTGTCTTGGTCCGGGGGACTGACAGGAGTATTAACACTAACATACATGTCTTTGATGGTGGGAGGAAACTGGAGCACCTGTCCTGGCGGAACCCCACACGAACACGGGGAGAACATGCAAACCCCACACAGAAAGGACCTGGGATGGACCGGGCTTTGAACCCAGAACCTTCTTGCTGTGACCTGTGAGGCAACAGTGCTACCCACTGAGTCCCTGTTCTGTCCACAACCCAAAGATATTCAATTTTACTGTCATAGAGGAATAAAGAAAACAGAAAATATTCACATTTAAGAAGCTGGAATCAGATAATCTTTATTTTTACATTTCTTTTAAATAATCAAACCGATTAATCCATTATCAAAATAGTTAGCAATTCATTTAATAGTTGAGAACTAATTTATTAATCGGTTAATCATTGCAGCTCTCCTACTGTATGAGTTGCTATGGCCTGACTCAAGTGTGCAACAGAGCCAAATGTAACGCTTGTGTAACTGTAAAACTACGTTCCCCATGATCCTTCACAGTGTGTGCCGCTCTGAGCTGATAATTAGCACATGGAAGAGAGCGGATGTCTTGGCTCATCTCTCACTCTCTCTCTGTCTCAGTCTGTCCCTCTCGCCCACACACACGCGCACACACACACACACACACAGAATCGCACACACTCACAAAGTCTGTGCTATCTCCTTGCAGATGACTTGTGAGTCCACAGTGTGGGTGTCTGTGAGGACCCCCCCCACACACACACACACTCCCCCCCACCCTCTCTCTCTCTCTCATTTCGCCCATGGTCCCTCTGGGCATGGAAGAGAGCGTTCCTCATATTGGCAGCTCATCTCACTCCACAGAGGAGAAGACCTACTGTAGATGCCAGTTCAGTTCCACAGACACATTCTCATCTCGTCTGTCTGGCGAGCATAAAGCATTGTTGATGTTTACACATTGTCCTTCACCTGACCATGATGGAGATATTTGCTACGCTGTCTGGCCGGCTGCTAGCTTGGCACAAGCATCCGGCCGTGTGTCAAATTAATTCATACTGTTAGTTTACCTCCTACCCCCATTTTGTCAGTCATTTGCTCAGCAGACGTCCCTACAATGACAGCTCTTCACTTCCCTAATAGTGGCTTGACTTTGCTCACAAAGGTTAAATAAAGATGGTCAAACATATAAAATACAAATGAATGAACAAAATTTAAGAAAAGAAAACATATTTGTGGGGTTTATTGCTATGGCGAGAATATACACATTTTATGCATAATTCTAACAGGGCAAAATCTCAAAAAGTTTTGATAACAATTTGATCTGTTGAAGGTGGTTACTATTGTTTTGTATGGGGACCAATGTGTTTGTAGCCTAGCTATTTGCAGTGTGCATCCAGAAGTGTCCATATAATTGTGCATACAGTAGGATATATATACAGTACAAGACTACAAATAAATCCGTAGCACTATGTGACAGCCCAGCTGTTAGCAAACATCCTGGTCACCTCTAATAAGACAGAACAAAGAACCGTCATGCTTATTTACAGTGTGTGTCCATTCCTTTCAACTAACGTAGCTCTCACCTTCTCTCATGATATGAATTGACCGCTGGCTGTGGGAGCACAAATGCGTTTGGCTATGCAGGAGGCGGGGCTATGCAGGAGGCGGGACAGTGGGCCGGCCTGTACGAGGAACGAAGATCCCCAAAAATCCAGAGTGTCTCTGGTGGCTTCCAACAACACATGCTTATCAAACATGGAGATCAGTGTCACACCAACCTCACCAAGATCATCTTCTACTGCTATGTTGGCATCTGACACATTCTTGATTTATGACACCAGCAAACCACATGGAGAATCAAATGTACACGCACACACACACAGACACACACACACACCACACACGCACACATGCACGCCACACGCACACACACACTACACACACAGACACACACTACACACACAGACACACTACACACAGACACACACACACCACACACACACACACTACACCCCCCACACACACACAACACACACGCACACACACAACACACACACTACACGCACACAGACACACACACACACACACACACACACACACACACACTACACACCCCACACACACACTACACACACACAGACACACTACACACAAACTACACACCACACACACTACGCACACACACACACACACACACACACGGACAGGGTGGTGATGCAGGAACAGTTAACTAGGACATTACTGGTCCTGAAAGCTAACATGCACGACGTCACATCGTGGTTCCTAAGACGACGCAGGCAGGATGAGCACATGAGAGCGACACACTCCCCCATCTGTTCCACTTCACAGGCCTGACAACACCCGGCCATGACAAACTGTCACTTGCCTCGGTGGCTATAGATGTTTCCATGGCAACGCGTGGCGCGCGGCTGCACTGAGTGGGTGAGCAGAGACTCCCCACAGCTGGAGAGGCTAATGACTCGAGGAGAGGAGAGGGCGAGTGAGGAAGAGAAAGAGAACGCATGGGGAAAAGGGGGAAGTACAGAGAGAGGGAGAGAGGATTGCAGGACCGGTGTTATGGAAACACAGTGTGGGTGGAAAACCCAGCGTTTCAAACCTCCGTGCAATTACATTTTAATAATGCATATGGAGGGCATCATAAGGAGCTATCACGGGGCCCCCTCCAGATACATACTGCTGGCTGCTGGGAGCCCACGCAAGACAGAAATAACCTCCTCAGCACTGTTCTGATGGAGAGGAGGGGAGAGGAGAGGAGAGGAGAGGATTACAGTACATGCAATGCAATTTCCTTTTTTCCCCTCTTTTTGACAGGTTGAGAGAAAGGGGAAAATGGAAAAATGTAAGAGTAAATCATAAAAGTAAATGAAACGTTAAAATAAATCTCCCCAGGAGGCACTAATTGCAACTCTTTAACTCCCTTTCTTATTTTGGAATGTTATATTCTTCAAAAGGTGGGTTATCATTCATTCATTGCATCGCTATAGACCCTTTTTATGTTTGTCAACAGCGATTACGTATTTTGTGGGCGGAGCCGAACTGGTTGCAGAAAGTTACAACTAGTGGTTCAGCTGTCATAGAAATATGGAAATAAACTTGACTTGACGCCGCCGCCGCCAGGTTACCTTACACAAATAAGCGAACTCTTTCAATGGGGTGAGGTTTCCTGACCCGTACTCACTGTCAGGATGGGTCTAGGATCCAACTACATTGCCAAACCTGCAGTGCCGCACATCGTCATATTCCAAGTGGGAATTTCCAGCACAAGATGTCTTTCCTGTATTCCGGGGATCTCTCTCGTTTCGGCTTCAGTTGCTTCCTCAGAGTTTTGGATACCGTGATGCGTGCACAACTAACCCTGTGATGTGCGCTCCAAATGGGTCTCTAGTAGGGGTGTGCCGATTAATCGTTTTTTAGATGCATCGCGATGAGTCACGTGACGATTAAAATCGATTCACAATGTTCGATTATCGATTTACAAAAAATTGCATTATTTTTTTTATTTTTTTTTGTAATTATTTTTTTGCTTTATTTGCAAAAAATACGGTATTTCGCCCGGAAAGCAGTTCCTTAACTGTAAAACGAGACCAAAACCGAAGTACTGGAAACTGGAATCACTGAAGAAAGCATGCAGGGTGGCTGTAACATGTGATGCGTGGACTTCACTCGCAACTGAAGATAATGGAGGTACATTTGTTTGTTTACTTTAATTAATGGATACTGACAAATATACCTTGCTTAAAAAAAATCCTGTTTGGTGAAAAAGATGCATCGAAAATCGTGATTAATCGTAATAATCGTAATAATCGTTTAATAATCGAATCGTGGCACCCTTAATCGTAATCGAATCGAATCGTGAGGTGCCTAAGGTGGCACACCCCTAGTCTCTAGTTCTTCTCTTGAAGTTTTCTAAGCAAAATGTTGTAGTCGGGTAAAGGGGTACATTGATTGAGAAATCAGGGAAAGGGGGTACTGAAGAGAAGCACTGCTGTAGGGCTTATAAACAAATCCCCGGCACGCAGCATCTGTTGCTTACAGGCAGCATAACACAGTATTTCACATCCATAATGACATCATTAGCATTCAAGTGATCGCTACAGCTCCATCAGTAAAGAGAATTTCAAATCCCCCATAAGTGCAGGAGCTTGAGTTAAGTCGGTTTTACATATTTCACATTTTAATTAAACTTTTACAACATTGACGGAAGCTTTATTAATTTATTCACTAAAGGGGAAAAAAACACAAATTAAAACTAATACAGAGGAGACGCGTTGCTCGGTGGGAACTCTTTGCCAATATTTGCGACTATTTCTGCGTCTGACCCACATTTATTGCCATTTTCCAAACTGAGTGGAAACTCCGACAATGGCCTCACTGTATCTGCACTCAGATATGTTCTGACCCGGTACGCAATGAAATGATCTGAAATGTAAGAGCTCGGAGGCATCAGACGCCTACTTTATGGCAAACCAGAAAACTATAACTGCCACACATCTTCAACCAACACATTTTTGTTTCTGCCTATATCATCATCACCACGACATATGGCAAAACAAATCATACATCCATCTTCCTCCACAGAGTTTGTATGAAAATCAATGCAAACCACTGGAGCAGCTCATGGAAAGAGAAATGGCCTGAAAGCGCCAAACACCACCACTGGTTGTCATTAAACCCCCATTTCCAACAGTTCCTGAACCTGTCAGCCATTATTTAGCCTCTGACATGTTAGTATTGTTTCTGCTCATTTTGAGTCTGATATTGCTGAGCGCTCTCTGTGTGTGTGTGTGTGTGTGTGTGTGTGTGTGTGTGTGTGTGTGTGTGTGTTACACTCAAAGCGTGGGTGGAGAATGGTAAATTCCCAGAGAGATATATGAGTTGATAAAAGCTTGAGAAAGCGAGGGAGAGGGAAAGGATTTCACGACTTGGCTGAGCTGGAAGAGCCTGAGCCTCCGAGGGTCATTCAAGGACCAGAGGCTGCGTTTACTTCTGAATGGAAAAAGTTACCTACAACTGACGTATCTAGAAGCTCTTGTTAACACGTCTATATTTCCTGACTCATAATCTTTATTCATTAGCAGTTGCGCTGTCCAAAGGGGTATACGTAACAACAACAACAAAACCATTGGAGCTAATGGAAAATCTCCTTCCGCTTGCCAGGTTCACCTACACGACAGCACCCATGCAGCTGCTGGCCATTCAGTTATTATTCCCTACTCAATATTCATATTCAGGATTCGTACACTTGGGTTGGGAGCATAGAGCGTATAAAATATATGGACGTAGCTTTTTGGACCGTTTTGAAGCCTCGAGGTTGGCTTCTTCACCATGTAAAAATATCCCCAACAAATGGCCCATTTCCACCGCTGGTATCAGCCCGGCCCTGCCCAGCTCGTCTCGCTTTTTTGTCTCATTCCACCGATCAAAAACCTGGACAGCCCGGGTTGAGTCGGGTTTGAGTCGTGCTAGTTTTGGCCCCTGCTTTGTTGAGGTTCCAGCGCTGTGGACCTGGTACCATACGGTCAGTGGCGGACTGCATAATCGGGCACGTCGGGCAAATGCCCGGTGGCCTGGCCTGGCCTGGCCTGGCAAACCCCCCCCCCCCCCCCCCCCCTTTTTTTTTTTTTTTTTTTTTGCAGGCCAGGCCAGGCCACTCACTGAACAGCAGGCCAGGCGCCGCCTACTGGTTTACTAGTGGTTTTATTACTTTATTCAGGTTTAAAGTGGGTGCATCTCATTGTAAAATTGGACTTGGCCCAAATTGGGCTTCAAACGGCCCAAATCTGGCTTCAAACAGCCCAAATCTGGCTTTAAACGACCCAAATCTGGCTTCAAACGGCCCAAATTGGGCTTCAAATGGCCCAAATTGAGCTTCAAACGCCCCAAATTTTTCGGCGCCGCCCTTCGGACGCCGGCACGCGCGTCGGCCCGTATCGGCCTGGCCTGCTTGGTATCTAATGCCCGGCCTGAATTATGATCCCAGTCCGCCCCTGCATACGGTGACGTGAAAACACTGCAGACGACTGATTGGTCAGGCAGAATCGTGTTTACTCTATCTACTGTCAATGCTGGATACCAGTTTAGTGGGGCTTATCCTCTCTTCTGTTAATGTTATTTCCATCGGTCTTTTGTGTTGCTGCCTTCGGCTCTGGTGAAATAAAATCGATCTCCTTGCTCAGCTTTAACATGACGGTGGTTTTCAATTGTTTTGAGAGAGAAAAAGTCCGCTGTCGGCTCCGCTAGGCCGGAGGCGGGGGTTTAGCGAAGCCGCGGTCTTGCCTGGCTGAGTGGCCGCCGGGGTTAGTGGCTCCCCCTCTCCCCATAGTGTAACCCCCGTCCCCCGCGCAGCGAATGTATGTAAATAACAACAGATTGATAGCCATTCTCCTCGCCGATCGTCTTATTTGCCCATGTATGTCATATATTATAGAGACACTAGTATTTCATAACCAGTTTAAAAGTTCCGTGTATGGATTTAATTTTAACGTTATACATTATAGCCTACTTCGGCTATGGGCGGAGGGCAGATATGCGGTCGCTATGACGACCAGGTGTGGCCGGAGGCGAGTAAACTTGCTATATCAAGTAGAGTCGACTCGAGTAAGGCAGGTAAGAGTAGAGCCGTACTGTGCTGTTATATGTGGTGGAAATGAGCCAAAAGGTAACTGACCTAAGATCCTGAGTTGCGTGATGGAGCCATGGAGAGCGTAGAACATCCACAGTGGCCTGGAGTTATCCACACACAGCTGCATCCCGGCACCCACACCGTTATGGCTCATCATCACCTCTCCTTCTGCGTTCACCACAAAGCCCAAGATGTCCCCGCTGTGGATCGGCGCCGGCACCCGGGCCACCGCCCAGAACTCCTTGCGGTCCACCAGCGCCTCGGGGCTGTAGGGTAGGTCGGCGGGCCTCAGGGTGGCCGGGTCGCACGACGTCACGCCATAGGAGAGAGAGCCGAGTCTGGCGGACGCCGCCTTGGTCACCTTCACCAGCACCGTCTCTGAGCAGCGCACCGGGCGGCTGCTGAACACCAGGCTCCTCTCCTCGCCGCGCTGATCCAGCCGCGCCACCGTCCGCTCGTCCAGCGCCGTCACGTGGACGCCGCGCACCGAGTGGAAGTGCAGATCGCTGTCCGACCAGCAGGGGGGCAGCGGCGAGCAGCGCTGGGAGTTCAGATCGCTGTCCGACAGGCCGGGCAGCAGCGAGCACTGCTGGGAGTTCTGAGAGTTCTGGGGCACGTGGCACGAGAAGGAGCTGGAGCTCAGAGGCTGGAGAGGCTCCTCTTCCTCCTCGTCTTCCTCCAGACGCAGCTGCGTGCGCTGCAGGCTCAGGTCACACAGGCTGATGGAGAGGCGCGGCTCGTCGCCGTGTCGCCGAATGGAGGCGCGGTGGGCGGCCCTAAAGGAACGAGGACGCAAGCAGTCCAGAGAAACCATCTCACTGTCTGTGGAAAAAGACGTTATGTAATGACTCGTTTGCTCTATTATGAAGTGAAAACACGAACATGACAGTATAACCATCCACAGATACGAATCTGAACGGGACACTGTGTTTAATGTATTCATTCAAGTATTCGTCTTTCATTGTTAGGCAGACCAATGGTTTGGTTTACATTCATCGTCCATATGATAAGCTAGCCATCATACAGCGCACACTAAGCAAATGTTGGCTCCAGGCTTCTCTGAGTTTGTAGTTTGTAGTTTGTAGTTTATTTATTCGCACAGTAAAAACAAGACAATAAAATATACACATCAATGACAGCTGTACAATAGAAAGGATACTGTGCAGGGAGAGGTAAAAAAGCCCAGGGGGCTTATAGGGAACCTCCACCTAAATAAACAAAAATATACATTACATAGTAGTCAAGGAAGTATAGGTAGGATGTGAATGATGTAAGTGTGTGTGTGTGTGTGTGTGTGTGTGTGTGTGTGTGTGTGTGTGTGTGTGTGTGAGTGTGCGTGTGTGTGTGTGTGTGTGTGTGTGTGTGTGTATGTATGTGCGTGCGTGTGCGGGGGAGAGAGAGAGAGTACAGGTTAAAATACCAAACACTGATTACAGAAGATACATTATAATTTAGTTTACAATGTAATTATCAAATGTTCCTTCAAACTTATTTTGTAATTTTTTAGAGAAGACATATTTGACAGATGGATGAAATTATTCCATAGTTGCACACCTCTATATTTGATAGAAAATTGACCTCTGGATGTAAGAAATTTGGGAAGATGAAGATGCGAAGTTTGGCGAGTAGAGTATGCGTGAGACAAGGAATTTTTTATAAAGTAGGTCTTGAATTGTACAGGAATATTTCCTTCACTAGAATGGATTTTATATATAAAAAGACATATTTGAAAAGTATTTATATTATAGATATTCAGGATCTGGAGCTTCTGAAATAGAGGGTCAGATGAGGCTGAGGTTTAATATCTTCTTCCATTATATTCTCTCTGTGATATAAGCATGTCGTTCAGAAGGACGAATAAATAAATCTGTGTTTGTGTGTTCGGCAACAGATCAGAACTCTAAGCAGGGACATTGCTGGAGGGCAAATGCTGTTTCACAGTCAGAGGAGGTAATCGCTTTATGTAACGCAGAAATAAGTGAGTCAGCTGAAGCCACTGCGAAGCTCAGAACAAGATCAGCTATCTAGGCAGTTGTACCCAGTGCCACACTCAAACCCATTACAGCTGCACCGCGCGCACACACACACACATTTGAACTGAACAGGATACCACTCCAATTAGGCTGCCACTCTCTCTGTGCTTGCGTTCCTGCAGGGTGATAACGAGCCACACTTTGTTATCACTGTGTTGTCATCTTCATGGAGCGTGGCCACAATTAAGCTTCTGGAGCATGACATTTTTTTTATGAGCTATTAAATCCCGAGAATTTTATCATTAATTTCATTCTCTAATGGAGCTGGCGTACCATTATTCTTTGTCAGGAAGTAAAGTGTATATATACAGTCATTAGGTTCCAAATAGCTGTATTGAGCCTCCACCAGTCCTACTATGTTGACATAACACACGGTGTCAGCAGCACTGACTTCATGTAGCTATACCCTACCTCTGCACTATTCATATTTCCAGCCATGCGTCCGAGTGCTATAAATAACCTTCCCCTGTCACAGAAAGGGACTAATGTTCTAAAACCAGATCACATTTCTGTGTGTGTGTGTGTGTGTGTGTGTGTGTGTGTGTGTGTGTGTGTGTGTGTGTGTTGTGTAGCACGCTCACAAATAGCCTTCCCAATGCTAATTCTGCTGACTGAATCGGGAAGTTCATTGACAGCAAAAGAAAACGTCTATCCAAAGCACACAGTTGGTACAGACTGGGGCCGCAATGATTAATCGATCAACAGAAAATTAATTAACCGACAACTATTTTGATAATCGCGTTTTGAGTCATTTTTTTAAGAACAAAAGTCGAGATTCTCTGATTCCAGCTTCTTAGATGTGAATATTTTCTGGTTTCTTTACTCCTCTATGACAGTAAACTGAATATCTTTGGCTTGTGGACAAAACAAGACATTTGAGGACGTCATCTTGGGCTTTGGGAAACATTTTTCACCATTTTCTGACATTTTATAGACCAAATAATCGATTAATCGAGAAAATAACCGACAGATTAATCGATAATGAAAATAATCGCCCAGGTCTCCCTTGTAAAAGAGATCTTTGATCTCAATGGGACAAACCTGGTTAAATAAATGCTAAATAAAAAATGAATAAGTAATTTAGACTAGTTGCAGCCCGAGTACAGGGGGATCTATAGGGACAGGCTGCCAAATTGAACACAGCCCTCTAACGTGGGCTAAAATGAGCCTGATTGGACATGGGAGTAGAGTGGAAAGCCGAGGGATGACTGACATGATGGCTAAGCTGCACGGCTCACCCTCATCCCCTATGGGGACGTAGATGGGGGGGGAGTGTGAGAGAGAGAATGAAAGATAGATAAAGAGAGGCAGCTGGACAGTGAGTGGGGGAGAGAGAGAGAGAGAAAGGGCAAACCCTCAGCACCCCCTCTTTATCACGCAGACAGCACAGCACATCTCCGGCCCGCCGCAGATAAACTGCTTGACCTTAATTACTTCCTCAGTCAAGAGTGTCCACAACCAATCATAAGGCTCGTATTATTAGCAGCCTTATCGTCTTCAAGGCAAACTCAGCCGACACCGTCCGCGATAGGCTACAAGAGATCATTTCTATTCCTGCTATATTACGGCCTTCTGTTTGTCAAGACCATAGACATAAATAATATGGACGTAGCTATCCCATTAAATTTCTTCTCCCTGGCGGAGTTCAAACGGTGGCCGTCACCATCTTGATTTTTGTCAGCAGAGTGGGAAGGAATGGGTTGAGTCCTTCCGCACCGTGTTTCGCCCCTCACTGGAAAGATGTTTAATCCTGTTACAAAGACGGGCATTTTAACATGGGGAGATCTGCCTACTGCCCCCGAGCCCAAGTGGCCATTCGAGGAATTACAGCTTAAACAAAGACTTCTGCACCTTCCTGGGAAAGGGGGTGGGCTTGCCCCACTGGTCAAGACTGACACGGCAAACGAGCCGTGAGAAGAACGGGAACGTTACCAGGAAGTTTCTACCCTGGTGTCAAAAAAGAAGAAGATAAGAGATAATAAAGAGAAAGAGAAAGGCCAAAGGAATGTGTGACCTTCCTGATAGTGCTCTCAAAGGAGGGAAAGAATGAGCTCAAACACCTTAAGAATACAAAAGCATTGAGTAACGCCATGAGGTCACCGCTTCAAATACACAATGCATTGTGTTTATCGTGTGTGTGTGTGTGTGTGAAAGAGAAAAGAGAAGGGCCAAGCAGTTAGCGAGATATTTAAGCAATATAGCATGTGTGTTGTGGCGAATATATCCCGCTGATCAGCTGTTATCCCACGAGGCCGCAGGCCGAGTGGGATAACTGCTGAGCAGCGGGATATATGCCACAACACCACGCAGCTCGAGTGCTATATTGCTTTTATAAAACGGTTTCCAAGTATGATAATATAATAATAATAATAATACTATAAGTCCGACTGGCATGGTATTCTGATAGAGTCAGTTGAAACACTACTGTAAGGCGGGACCGCAAGAACGTGCAGGTGATTTGATTGGATCGTTCTGGAGACTGAAGTTGACATTGGCCAATCCTGGCGCTTGCTGAGAAGCTGAGTGCTTTCTGCAAAGCCCGACACCAACTAACGTTACGGGGTTAAATGCGGGGTTAACAGCCTTTTTTTTGCAAAGAAGACATTAGCCCGCGTCTATTCTTGTACAAAACATAATTTTCTGCGAAGTATTAGTAAAGTTATAAGCGAAGATCGATTGACAAGGATCTGACAGCTGTCTCCGCCATTTGTTTTTTCTACATTGTCATTTGAGGTAACCAAAGGCTTTTAGTAAGAGAGTTGCCATGGCAACCAATAACCCATGGCCATGGGTTATTGGAGTGGGTTACTGGATTTATACAATGGCTGTGAACCAATCAGATTGCTTGATTTGAGAGAGCCGTTTTATAATGTTCAATATCTACTATTATCGGCAGCCGCTCAATATGGAGGAGGCGCTGCTTTTTGTACCCATGAAGTGGATACTGACCGCTACCTTGCATTACAGTATATAATTAAGCAATATAGCATGAGAGCCAGTGTGTTGTGAAGAATATATCCCCCTGATCAGCTGTTATCCCACGAGGCCGCAGGCCGAGTGGGATAACTGCTGAGCAGGGGGATATATTCCACAACACACGCAGCTCAAGTGCTATATTGCTTTTATAAAACGGTTTCCAAGTATGATAATATAATAATAATAATAATACTATAAGTCCGACTCCGACTGGCATGTCATTCTGATAGAGTCAGACACTACTGTAAGGCGGGACCGCAAGAACATGCGGGTGATTTGATTGGATCGTTCTGGAGACTGAAGTTGACATTGGCCAATCCTGGCGCTTGCTGAGTAGCTGAGAGCTTTCTGGAATCCCCGACAGGCAGCTCGAGCCGCAGCGCTGCATTCTCAGCGCTTGCTGAGAAGCTGAATGCTTTCTGCAAAGCCGACACCAACTAACGTTACGGGGTTAAATGCGGGGTTAACAGCCTTTCTTTTGCAAAGAAGACATTAGCCCGCATCTATTCTTGTACAAAACATCATTTTCTGCGAAGTATTAGTAAAGTTATAAGCGAAGATCGATTCACAAGGATCTGACAGCTGTCTCCGCCATTTTTTTTTCTACGTTGTCATTTGAGGTAAGCCTTATTATTACTCTCTTAGTAAGAGAGTTGCCATGGCAACCAATAACCCATGGCCATGGGTTATTGAACTCGGTTACTGGAATTATACAATGGCTGTGAACCAATCAGATTGCTTGATTTGAGAGAGCCGTTTTATAACTGTATATATCAACCTGCCATGTTATCATCCTGTGTGTTTCTTATGTGTATGCATTATTGTGGTTGCCGTCTGGGCACTCATGTAACTGACTGACTCCCAGCATTTGTCTGCACTATTACTGTCCTTTGCATACTTGTATTTATGTGGACATAAATAAATATTTCAAATTGTGTGTGTGTGTGTGTGTGTGTGTGTGTGTGTGTGTGTGTGTGTGTGTGTGTGAGAGAGAGAGTGTGAGTGTGTGTGACGTTGAGCCGTGTGATCAGTCGACCGGTAGCTGTGGGTTTCAAGCTGCTTCTCAGAAGGGACTGCCCTGCGTTTCACTGGCTCACTGGTTAAAATGTCACTCACACACAGACAGGTGATCAGACAGGTGCACACTTGCATCTTTTGTCCTCTGAAGATCATTTGAAGCAATTATGTGACCAAATTAAGCCCGGCATTCATAAATAAATTCCCCTGTGGCTTAACGTAACACACTTCCCCTTTTCACTGCTTCGTTTGGCAACGCTCCAGCGGTTTTATAATGGGGTGTATTGAGATATAACGGTGATTATGTTCTTTAAAATGTTAATGTTGAATCTTGATGCTTTTGAATGGCGATAGAAAACTGTAATCACTTTTTCCAATCAGGACACAAAGCGATCGAGACGTGATGAAGTGCATGGCTGTGATTGCTCTTGTGAAGTGAAGTGGTGTTAGAGTCTTTGAGCAGCCATTGAGTGGCCAATGGCTGACCTCCTGGTTCTGCTGTTTTATTACCACAGTGGCTGTGAGAAAAATAAAAAATCAAGACTCACTCAACTCGCCATTGTTGATCTTTTATGGACAAATTGATTTTTTTTGTGTGATCAAATGTTTATTTATTTTCTTTTAAAGCACACGGGGGGGGGGGGACTAGAGGCCGACCGATATATCGGTCGGACGATATTATCAACCGATATTGGCCGATCGGCGATCACCGATGTTGTTGTATTGCCGATTTTTTTATTGTATTTTTTAAAGTTATAGACAGCATGTTGTGTATATTTCATCCTTTTTATTAACGGAAGATACAGTATATATACACTGTATATTTTATTTCTATTTTTGTATTTCTAGTTATTTATAACTAGAAAATTCCCAGTTTCAGTGCACTGATGTCATTTTGGACAATAAAGTTGATTGCTAAAGTGTCAAATATAGTGCCTACATTACATATCTCAAGTCACGTCAAGTCAAATCTTTGTCAAGTGTTTGATATTGGAAGGATCATTGCAAAAAGTATGTAATATAATGTGTGTATATCTAAAATATAAGAATATCAACCGATATATCGATATCGTCAATTAACTCTCTAATATCGGTATCTGTATCGGCCACAAAAATCCAGTATCAGTTGGGCTCTAAAAAACCCCAGAACGGGACGAATTTCTTGTCTAAGAGGAGTTAAGAGCACACACACACACACCTGAACCTGTGCCTCCAAAGCATACATGGCCAGGTAAATAATATCTTTGTTATCCAAATGTACCGAGCCTGTTCAAACAAGGAGAGACGGAACGTCTTGGCTCAATCTGGTCAAACCAGTTGCTGGAATGTTGGACACTGGGAAAGGAGGATGTCCAGGATGTGGTTGAAAAAGTGGGATCAGGATCCCACTGTTTCACTCTGCGAACAGATCCCAGAGTGACGTCGAACAGACCCACGCTCGCAAAGCCTTTTTTTCAATCTTTTCAGCTCTGCGTGCGATGCCAAAATAAACAGCCGTGCCCCACCTCACCCTGAAATATCTCTCAGCGGGACCCCAGCGGAATATGATGTGGATGCATTAGTTTAATGTTTTTAAAAGCCTTTATGGCTTTTTGAGTGTTGAAAAACACTCACACGTTGGCATTGAGCTGAATGGACAGGGAGGGTTCAACTCATTCCTTGGCGCGATGCAGGATTAGCGGGCTTTTGGGGGATTTTAGTGTAGATGCAACCTCTACACAAGGTCAACTGCTCTACCAGGTGTGCGTGTGTGTGTGTGTGGGGGGGGGGGGATTTGCCCTAAGTACACATGCCTAGGGGGCCAATCTAGGGCTCTGTCCAGAGTGAGTGAGTGAAGTCATCTGTCATGAGAGGGAGGGAGTGGGGAGGGGGCTGTGTGTCTGTCCCAAAAAGGATAGAGAGGGGGGGGGGGGCTTTCGCTTATCGAGGGGGAAGGGGGTCTTTCGCTTATCATGGGGGGGGGGGGGGGGGGTCTCTCCAGGGAAAACCTACATTGATGAGCTTTTAAGGAGTGGTATCCCAGTGAAGATAGTGGCACGAGTACCAAGCAGGAGAGGGGCTCTCAAGATATCAATTTGCACAAGTCCACGAGTTTGAATGAACTCTGAGTATCCGGGATGCCATGTGTGCAACAGGAGACATAGCGTTTTTGACAGATCAAGCGGGATTCTCTGGCCCGGCGCCAGGTTTTTGGAGGTTTTTGCACTGTGATGGTGGTCCGGAGCCAGGTTTTTGGACTGTGATGGTGGTCCGGAGCCAGGTTTTTGGACTGTGATGGTGGTCCGGAGCCAGGTTTTTGGACTGTGATGGTGGTCCGGAGCCAGGTTTTTGCACTGTGATGGTGGTCCGGAGCCAGGTTTTTGGACTGTGATGGTGGTCCGGGGCCAGGTTTTCGCACTGTGATGGTGGTCCGGAGCCAGGTTTTTGGACTGTGATGGTGGTCCGGAGCCAGGTTTTTGGACTGTGATGGTGGTCCGGAGCCAGGTGTTTGGAGGTTTTTGGACTGTGATGGTGGTCCGGAGCTAGGTTTTTGGACTGTGATGGTGGTCCGGAGCCAGGTTTTTGGACTGTGATGGTGGTCCGGAGCCAGGTTTTTGGACTGTGATGGTGGTCCGGAGCCAGGTGTTTGGAGGTTTTTTCAACTGTGATGGTGGAAAGCAAATGGGACACGGCGAGGTGACAAATGGCAGCGCAGGAAAGCTCACTCAGCACTTCAGGGACGATGTCTCCTGTCCTGAGCTCATGATTAGTACAAGAATACTCCAAACCAAGAAACAAACCATTTTTTTACAGGCCCCCAGGGCAGAAATATGGAGAAAAAGGTGGAATTCTAAATGGCCGATCAACACCTGTGACATCACTTGTTGCCAGACGTTCTGCTGGGGCTGAGACATCACAGGTGTACAGTTCCATTTCAGAAACAGTGCCCCCTGCAGTTTACAAAACAGAATCTAGATGTAGCTACTGTATGTGTGTGTATGTGATTACCCCCCAAATCCCATTGATATATACCCGTCCCACATATTTTTTATTTACATTTTTTTATTATAAGAAAGAATGCAATGTGGTCTCCAACCTGCACCATGCTCCTTAACCAAAGTGTCTGAGCTTTCTACCGGCACTTTCACTGTTCTTCTTTTTGCCAAATACCTCTTTTCAAAATTGCAGGAATATGTTGCCTACATTATGTTCAACTTAGGTACAACATTTTTAGTGTATCCTGAATGTTTTCATTTGCCTGGGTAAACTCCGCTGCCTCAATTTGATCTGAAACACATTTCTTCAATTACAGTTTCATCTCATTGTTTTGGTCAAGGAGAGATGAAGCAAACGTCTGTCAAAATTACAGTACACACACGCGCGCACACACACACACACACACACACACACACACACACACACACACACACAGACACTTACACGCATGCACACGCACACAAATATACACACACATCTCTGCTGAGAGACTAGTCTAGTCATCTGAAAGTGATTAGCTTCCCCTCTGAAGGCTTCCCCCTCCACAAGCCGCTGCTTCCAAGATCCAAACCTGACAGGCTCCATTACCGTTCCTATTTTGATTTCGTTGCAAATCTGTTCGATTCCATCTGGGCCGATTAAATCACAGCTGAGCCGCAACAGCCTGTCCAGACGCATTTATTTTGCTTTAGCAAATCAAATAAATTCCAAGCACTGAGATCATCTGAAACAGAGCTCACATAAATACATAGAGCATAACCCCAGTGTGTGTACATACTGTGGCAGATGTTAGGTCAAAAGACTGAACAGTATTTCAGTTTGTAGTCCCCTCATCCCATTGTGACTTAACTGTCTGAATATGGTGTGTTCTTAACCCATTGATACCTGATGCAGCATTTGCGTGTATATCCCTAATTTGTGTGTGTATCCCTTTAAGGGACCTTGCGGTCTTAAAGGGATACACACACAAATGCTGCATCAGGTATCATGGGTTAATCTTCACCAACATAGTGTGCATTATCGCACTGTGAAAGAGCCATCGACCATAAATATATCAGCCACAGAGAATAGATTGAGAATGAGATGCAATGCGTGACAAATATAATGCACAGAAACAATAGGGGCCCTCTTTTTGGTTGCACATGAGCAGCACTTCACCCAGAGAGGAGGAACTAATCATTGAAATCAGCTTCTGATCAAAATGACAACCTGCAGACTGTCGGCCCTCCATGGCACAATACAAGATCTAAACCAAGCATGTTACGCTGGCTAACACACTAGCTGCCTGGGCTAACAGAGGCTGGTGACTTGAGATTGGCTAAACGTTCAGATTCAAGATTCACTTAATAGTAAGTAATCAGATTACAAATCAGGAGGAGGAAGGGCATACAGTAGTCGACCATAGGGGTAAGAAAAACAGACAACCGTGAAGCATTGACTGTAAATAACATGGACGCCATGTCAGTTCCCAAAGGTGAAGCCAAAACATCTCGATTGCCCTCTTGTGGCTGGCTGCTGTATAGGTCATAAATCCCAGCACCTCCATATTAGCAGACGGGACATGAGCATCAAAACATCAAATACATTTTCCCCAAAAGATGGTTTCAGGCATTTTAGGTACTTCTAATCACCCTGATGTATGTTCAAATGCTCATTTTTCTAATAAGTTTGTTTTTAAATCAAATCATTATTTGATGATTATAAAAAGGGCTGATTGACAGCTGTGACAGCTTATTCTCAAACCTCTGTCAGACGGCGGCACGGCTGAGGGCGGGGCTCAGCACGGCTGAGGGCGGGGCTCAGCCTGGCTGAGGGCGGGGCTCAGCACGGCTGAGGGCAGGGCTCAGCCCGACTCTACTGCGCAGACTCTGGTCCCAAATTATGTCACACAAGCAAGATGGCAGCTCACTGAAACAAGCTGTTTTGCCTACAGTAGTGGTTCTCAACCTTTTTGAGCCGCGACCCCTGGAGCCGGGTCCTGGACTTACGTTTCCCATGATTCTCAGCGGTTGCCGGTTGTCGAGTTCCTGTTTTTCACTAGCAAGGACGTGCTCGCCGCTGTCAAAGAGTGGGAACGTTTAGCTTATTTGATCCGAAATGGCTGAAAATAGTAACGTTGTGTGGTTGCATAGCGGCGATATTTTACAAAAACGAGGTGAATGTCAATTCACTCGTACTGTACGGGCTTATTTTAGCCGAAATTGCTAAAAATAGTATGTGGTTGCATAGCGGCCGCTTTTGTTTTGAAGGCTAAACGTCCAAACCGGAACTCTTATTATTTGGTCATTGAACGGAGCTTTAGCGGTCTCTCTCTTTCAAGATTCAAGATATTGTCACTCCGTTGTACAATTATGCACGTGTGAAATTATTGTGCTGGGGGGCTCCATTACAAGACATAGGTAGGTACAAAGTCACAACAATTATTATGATTATTTTCAGTCTCTTTCGCTATGAACGGTCCTGGGCGGAAACAGGCAACCGGCAGGTGGAAACAGGGAGGGAGGGTGTCATGGAAGCGCCCACGGTCTCACCAGGAAACTCGTGAATAGGTAGGATGTGGAGACACATTGTCCATATTATTTACAGGCAATGACGTGAAGGTATGGTAGACAATGCTAGAAACGGATGGAGAAGGTTACCAAACACTTGGAGCGCAGTCAGCTCCAGCTTTAAGATGTTTTATCCAAAAAAGGCATTCAAGCCTAAACCGCCTGAATGGTCTTCTTGACCTGGACACTGGACCTGGACAAAGTTTCCAAAATAGCAGAACGTGGGACAGGATATTCTTGCAAAATCTTAATGTGACTTTAATCAGGTTTAAATGTCCAATCACTTGAAACCGGTTCCATTTGCACATGATTTATTAGTGTGATCAGCACTCGCAGACCCAGAGAGGGAATGTGGGAGGAAAGAGAGACAGAGAGAGAGCAAGAGACAAAGAGAACGACAGGAGCTAGCATGATTCATGGTTTTAGCCTAATTCTGCCAAAACGGTTCAGCTCAAGGAAATTGCTAAATGTTTATAATAAGCAGACATTTCGCATCTCGCATGCCTCTCTCTCGCACTGCCTGCTGTTTGCCGCTGGCTGGAAAGCGACTTTTGACAGATGACTTTGCACATTGTTATTACCACGCTGAATTTTCACTTGATTGTTTTTGGACGATTTGGCTTTAAGCACCAGACAAGTAATTGGAGGTATTAGTATAGAATCCATTTACTTGAGGATGGTTAGAGCCTTCAGGCATATCGAATGTCTTCATAAATCAAAATGAACCAAAGAGCTTATAGTTCTGCCCCCTTATTTAGAATGAAACGCTGCGAGCAGGAACGCCATGTTCTGTGTAGCTATTAAACACAACAATTTGGAGCTGTGCATGATTAAATATACACTTTAGTATAAAAACATAATTTCAACTCCTGCTGGTAAATTGTGAGCAGAAATCTGCATATTGCTCTTGTTCAATGCGATGCGGTATTTTTTCTTCTTCATCGTTTCGTTTGTGTTGCAAAACACCTGCATTGTCCTTAGAACTAAACCCGGCTGACCCGAACATTGTTTTGTGCTGTGTGGCGATTCGGCTACTGACGTCACATTGCACACAGTGCATCTGAACTCTGCAGATTTAAAAAGCATTTTCCACGTATCAAAACCCCCGTATAACTCCACATCAAACCTGTGATGACAAGTGAAACAATAGGCGAGGTCTGTGTGAACGCAGACCGAAATAGACACAAAGAAAGGAAAAGTACCGCTGCACAATCAGGTTCAGACAACTCTCACAAACATGTTTGTGGAGCACAGACACACTATCTCTTCATCTGCAGACAAAGTGGTTATGAGCCAAAGGTGCAGCAATCGTTACCAAGCATCGGTTTCAGTTTTAATTTAGCTAGCCCGTGATATGAATCTTAACAAACGCTTGATCCTTTGAGGCATCATGATCTTAATATTGAACAGACTTTGATAAAATGGCACCAGGCAGGAACAAGCAATCATCGACCTGCGAAATGTACCTCCTGCTGTATAAACTACATTCAAGTAAACACTGTGTCTGTATCTTTTTCCCTGGCTCTGTTCCCTGTGGTGTAAAAGTTAGTGATGGCTAGGGGGTGTCTGAATCGTGTGTAGACTAGAGGCAAATGCACTCGCCTACCACCGTTCATTTCCCAGTAGCGGTTGTTTCTGGCTTGATCAGACGTTCCTACAGACGCGATTGCTTGTGTCTGCAGGTGGGAAGCCGGTGGGGTATGAGTCCTGCTCGCTGCACTAGTGCTTCATGTGGTCGGTCTCGGGGGCCTGTTTGGGGGGAGGGGAACTGGGGGGAATAGCGTGATCCTCCCACGCGCTGGTGGAGAGAAGCGGCTGGCGACTGCACATGTATCAGAAGGAAGCATGTGCTAGTCTAAGGCTCTCGCCAGATCTGCAGAGGGGGTGGAGCCACGACCGGGGACAGCTGGGGGAATTGGCCAAGTACAATAGACCCTTTTCACGGGGGCCATTTTGTGTCGAGAAAGCAGGGTGCAAGCAAAACACTGAGGGTTTCCAAATTCCAATCATGGAAGTTTGAAACCCTCATTAGTGTTTTGCTTGCACCTGTGTTTACCCTGCCTTTTTGACACAAAATGGCCCCCGTGAGAAGGGTCTATTAGGGAGGAAATGGGACAAGAAGAACAATTTATACAAAAAGTTAGTGATGGGGTAGCAGAATGATGGCAAGCGTACGCTGATGGTATCCCCACCGTGATGTTTTACAGGCCTAATGTATTGCAATAACGTGTACACAGATGATTGATGTCAACACCCTCCTCTTAATCACCTGAGAGGCATATAGAGCCGCGCTGACAATCTGGCAGCCATTTTGGATTCTTCTCTAATGACTAGAGAGACAGGTTGTAGATGATGTTAGCTGACGCCAGTCTCATGGATCACTAGCACTCTGTCAGTGATTAAGTGACTCATCTAGCGCTAGTAAACAAACCCCCAGTAGAGCGTGTCGCATCCATCAAGAGATGGCTTCCACTCGCTGTGCTTAGCAGCCATGGAGGAGATCCATCATACCTGTATGGAGCGCTGGGTGCTGGGTGCTCTCTGGGGATTTGCCCCATAAACAAACACATTCTGCTAAGCCTATACAGCTGTGCACGTGTAAACGGAGCGCTGTGATTTCTTATTACCTTTTTGACTGCTGAGGCATACACCATGCCCATTATGTGTTCTGCTGAGTGGAAATTATTAAACTAATAAATAACACTAAAAACAGTGTTGTTGTGACCTGTTGTTTTTCACCTGATTTCTGACACATGGATCACGCAACAACAAAGAGTTTTAAAACATTACATTACAGAAAAAGTTAAATCATTTGGTATAATCAAAAGGAGAAGACGACATTTCGGGAACATTATACCGTTGATAACCAATATGATGGACTAATAGAGCAGCATGAGAAATGTAATGCACAAGAGGAAACCTTTTATCAGCGCTTCTAAAGGCTAATGTGTCTCTGCGTCGCTACATAGATGCATCAGCACAGCGTGTACAAAACCCAAGCAGAGGCACTTTATTGCTAGCTGTGTGAGTAGGACGAGTGCGGTGATGTAACAGATCTTTCATGGGCAGCGTTGTTGGTGTGGACCAACCCCAGAGGCTCTGTTTGATTTCAGCAGATTCATTTAGCGTCCTCTCTCTTATGCAACAAACCATCTCAGCTTTCAAACCGTCTCACTGGGCTCGGGATCACCTTTGACCCGCTGCATGGGTGGCTAGCTAGCAAAGCGCGCTCCCCTGATAGCAGCTCAGAGAGGAGAGAACGCTGCTCTTAGAGAGATCCTTCAAACATCAGAATACAGACGAACGCCGGGAGAACGCTTTGGCAGCAGGCGGCGTGGAGAGAGAGAGAGAGCATAACCAGAAAGACAGTGATGGATGGCACCTTTGATGAATTCCTTTACACAGTACAGTACTGTAAGGCTTTCAAATAGCAAATGGACACCGCCGTCCGCCGCATGAGAATCCTGTGGAGCAGAATGTGTTTGATGTGTTTGATGCGGATTATCAGACAAAACTGCTGTTTGGATGAAAAACCTTCCATCTTCAAAAAGACAATTTAGGGGGGAAGAAGAAAAAACATTTTCAGAATGACAATTATGTGTTCTCAAGATTTGATCATGGGTCCTGAATGAGTCTATTGGCATGCGCAGCGCACAATTGTTCAACATCGCATCACTGATGACATCGCAATTGCTAGAGTGACCATCACTGATCACATCATGGAGTCCTCAAGTGAGGTCAATTGCTCAACTTAGGCCTCGCCCGCAGCTCGGCTGCTGCGCGGCCTCGCCTGCTCGTCATAGACATTGTGACATTGAAAAATTTAAACAAACAGAGCCCACTTACTCCCTTTTATGACATCATCAGTGACATCACAATTACGGTGACATCACTGACGATGTCATAGACATTGTGACTTCATCGGTGACATCACAATGTGGGAAACAATTTGAGTTTTAGTTCAAGTTGAAGAGTTTTTTAGTTCAAGCAAAATCATGAAACCACCAAAACTGAAGTTAGGTTTTAGCAGCATGGCAGCGAAAGCTTGTGCCTATTAAGACACGTGTTCATTAGAGATTTTCTTCTTTCTTTTTTGTTGTTGCATGGAGCAGTCTCAAAACGGGTGTGACAGTTATGCTAATGCACGCTGACATGTGATCATCAGGGGCACTTTTCTAATTAATCCATGAAATATGAAAGTAGCTATTCAGAGAGGATATCAGCAGATACAGCTGTGCTCTGCGCTACATGACTCTGAAAGACACAGTGAGTAAACGTTGGTTGGGTCAGGTTGTAGGCTACAGAATGTCAGCTGGAGAATGAGGTCACAGACACAAAGATGCTTAAGCTTACTACTTAGAACAAAGGTTAACTGTTTGGGGAAGAGGAAATCTGAATAATTATCACTGCTCATATTTGCATTTTCGCTAAATATTGTTTACTTATGTAACTGTATAAAATAAAATCCTAAAAACACCGTAACAATTGATCATCTTGTTTGTGTTTGTGTATGTATGTTGTGTGTTTTTTGTAGATGTTTGTGGTTCTTTTGCACATTTATCCAAAAAAGCCAAATCAAGGTCCACAGAGTTTGTTCACACCAAGTCAGTACATACCATTTCTACCATTGGCTCCTGATCCCATGTAGAAAACAAGTGAATTCCCCACCTGGACAGATTGTGTGATACAGAGCCTTTTGCCCACAACAGGTGAAACTTGGCCGGATTGATCAGCTGGTGCAGCGGTAATGTAGCGTAAGCATCATTAAGTGTGGAAACGCAGCCTTCTGTGAGAGGACAATAAGCACATGTGCCCGTTCACAACACAACACACTTCTGTGAGAGGACAATAAGCACATGTGCCCGTTCACAACACAACACACTTTGATGTGCCCGCCCATATTTCAGGGACTAAGTGCTGGTTGAGCCGCAGCCAAACTGCCCAGACAATAGTGGGGCTTTGAGATATAGCATGCTCTTGACTGCTGACGTTCTCAGGCTATACAAGAAGGCTGATAGCAAAGTGACCCTTCAGCTGACTGAGGGTTAAGGCTTCTCTGCTGGAAGATTAGGCCATCAGGAGCAGAAGTAGTGTCAATGTGGGTCAACCATGTTCATAGCCTAAACCTAGACCCCTAAAGGACACGATTCAATACACAAGGCAGCGTTCTGTTATGACAGTAAGACAATATGACGGCAAAATCAGTGTCGTCGTTTAAATGATTTCTGAAAACTCATTCTATACGAAGGCCTTCACATAGTTTTATTGAATTCTTAAATTACTTCTTAAAACTCACTTTTATACGGAGGCTTTTATATATAGTTTATTGAATTATTCTCAACAGCCTTTTTCAAGACTTTTTAAGATGGTCCGTGTGCTCCAGTGCTCTCCTATTTGATGCTGCTGTGTTCCTGACCTGTGAGCACCGCTCCTCATCTCCAAAACTGGTTTTGGTGCGTGAACTCTCTCAACCCTTGTGTTTATCTTTCTTTAATCGTTTCATTGGCTTAACTTTCATCTGTCTCTTTTATTTGATATATACTAGGAGTCTCACGTGCTACGTGCGCTCGATACCTGGGGTGGACACTCTGGAGACTGACACCACCACCACAGAGCCCACTTAGCCAATTTTAACTAAAGACACTGATGACATCACAGTTGCTCGAGAGACATCACTGATGACATCACAAAAATTGCTCAAGTGACACCACTGATGACATCATCACTGACATCACAATTGCTCAAGTGACATCACTGATGATGACTGATGACATCACAATCGTGACTGAACCACACCGAGCCCACAGACACCACCCACTTAGCCAATTTTAACTGAGATTTGTTAGTTGTTGTATTTTATTATTTTTTGTGCCTTTTATTTTTTATGTAAAGCACTTTGTAAGCTTGCTTAGAAAAGTGCTATAAATAAAGTTATTATTACTATTTTTTGAATCTGTCCTGCGGTCGGCGGTGGTGTGATCCACACTATCCTATGGGTTCACACAGCAGGCTCCAAAGCGTGAGACATTCCACTGGTTGGACTGTCTGGGAAAATGGCCCCGGACGTGTCATTTCCTGACATCATCCTTCCTCAAGAGCTGTGTGCTGGTCGCCACCACAAGGCCACTGAACTCCAGATAGTCACACTGGAGACTGAGCAGCCCATCAGCAGATAGCAGCACGCTACTCGCTGTCAACCACCGCCGCAAGAAAGGAGGTTCAATGGCAACGACACAATATGGAGCCTCTTCTATTTTTACTTGATTTTATGAATGTTGATGACAGCTTCTATTCTTTGGAGAGAGGCCGTGTAATTCCTGGAAATGTGTATAAATAGGTGAGGTGTTCAGCAAGGATTCCTATTCATCCACTGTGCATAGTTTTGTTTTGATTCCAAAATAGGAGACAGCTGTTTTCATCACGTGACCAGTTGAACAAAATGAATTTCAATATAAAGTGTAAACATACTGTGGATAAATCTATAAGTGCAGTGGAAAACCACTTTTAATGATTGGGCGGGAACTGTTTGCTCTTAATTTCTTTGATCCAATGACCCATCAAACAGAATGGTGAAGTTGTTAGATTGGATTTCAGCCATTTTGAAATTCCATGTTAGGGAAATGTCTTTGATACTAACGACTGTGGTAACTATGGTAACTATACAATCTCTCTAATCTCCCACCATCTTTTTTTCCACTGGGCTATTTTGGTGGGTGTGGGGGGGAAAGTGGAGCAGCTGTACGCAACGGCACCTTATAACCATTCACACTATCAGATGCAGAACATTTCCAACTGAAACGCACTGCAGTGAAAAACACCCAATTACTATTTGACCAATGATCTTATGTTACCCTTTCAATCTGTAAATGTCATAAAACGCAATTTAAAAAATAAACTCCCAACTTACTGTACCTTTCTAGCGGTATATCGCCGTAATGTAATCATTTTGTTTAGATTTGTCTTTCCCAGCATCGGAAAAAAGACGCTATTGCCGGTCATTTACCGTAGCTTCGCGCTAGGCTGGCCCTGAGTCGGACACGCTGGTTCCATGCCAACGTAAACAAAGCAGTTAAGGCATTAACAATCGATTGCACATCCTACGCCTTTCTCTCATCAAAGTCACTTTCCTAAACTATTTGGACATTTAAATGGCCATGTATTCATATCAAATTTAACGTGTCGATTCTTAGGCATGTCTAAATCAATTCAATAACACTAGCTGGCGACTCAGGACACACTTCCGCTAGTCCGGGACTCACCTAGTAGCTGGACCCCTCGGGTGAGGCCATAGACGTCTATGAGAGCCCAGAGCGGTTCCGAGGCCTGGACCCCACTGAAGAACAGCATGGGACTGGACTCGTTGACTCGGTAGAACACACGGCCCTTCTTGTCCACCCAGAAGGAGATGACGTTGCCCTCGCTGGACAGCTCCTCTGGCAGAGCCTTGGCCCAGAAGCCGCTCTGAGACACCAGGTCTGGACAGGCGTACTTTGGCAGGTTGTCCGGGTTGATCCTGGACGGGTCCTTGGAGGTGAAGCCAAGGCGCAGAGCCCCGCTCCAGCAGCACTGTGTTTTTGTGATCTGGAGAGGAAATTCATTTTTCATCAGGCAGAGATGCTCACAAGTCATTTTTTGCAAGTCCAAGTCAGGTCTCAAGTCTTTGATCTAGAGTCCAAGTCATGTCACAAGTCTTTCATCTAGAGTCCAAGTCAAGTCTCACATCTTTGAGTTAGAGTCCAAGTCATGTCACAAGTCTTTGAGGGGCAAGCCTAAGTCAAGTCTCAAATCTTTGAGTTAGAGTCCAAGTCAGGTCTCAAGTCTTTGAGGGGCAAGCCTAAGTCAAGTCTCAAATCTTTGAGTTAGAGTCCAAGTCAGGTCTTAAGTCTTTGAGGAGCAAGCCTAAGTCAAGTCTCAAATCTTTGAGTTAGAGTCCAAGTCAGGTCTCAAGTCTTTGAGGGGCAAGCCTAAGTCAAGTCTCAAATCTTTGAGTTAGAGTCCAAGTCAGGTCTCAAGTCTTTCATCTAGAGTCCAGGTCATGTCACAAGTCTTTCATCTAGAGTCCAAGTCATGTCACAAGTCTTTGAGGGGCAAGCCTAAGTCAAGTCTCAAATCTTTGAGTTAGAGTCCAAGTCAGGTCTCAAGTATTTGAGGGGCAAGCCTAAGTCAAGTCTCAAATCTTTGAGTTAGAGTCCAAGTCAGGTCTCAAGTCTTTCATCTAGAGTCCAAGTCATGTCACAAGTCTTTCATCTAGAGTCCAAGTCATATCACAAGTCTTTCATCTAGAGTCCAAGTCATGTCACAAGTCTTTCATCTAGAGTCCAAGTCATGTCACAAGCCTTTGAGCTAGAGACCAAGTCAAGTCTCAAGTCTTTGAGGGGAAAGTCCAAGTCAAGTCTCAAGTCCCTATGGATGAGCGTTCTATCATCTGTTACATGCCATCCGTTCTGCTTAGAACACTGCATAGCTAAAACTAAGGAATTCAAAGCATGTACTGTATTATCCTCACTCCTTTATCTATTAGCAGCATACAGTATCACTATTGATCTTCTTTTCGAGTCTGTAGCAGTCTTAAATGTCGTTTTGCCAATATCGGGCGCAGGCCACAGCTGATGGGGTGGGTTCAGCCAGATCCTGTGGGCTACACTGGGGCGCATCGACACATTCTAGCAGAGAAAAACACCTTATCAGGCACTATTGATTAGTTGACATTATTATTAGTGATGGAAAATAAAAATAAAGACTGTTCACGAGTCTCAAATCTTGAGTGTGTGAGTAAGGTGTTTTTCTCTGTTCTGTCGACCGTAAGGTGAAAACAACACATACCTGCTGTGAAATAACAACAACACTAAGATTAGACCCACTGGTATGTTTATCGCCTGCAGAGTAAACTATTTTTGTCTAATTTAGAACCTCTATTTGCATTGCATTTAGCGTGCAAGATAACAGTATTCCTCACATGGCAATGCTTGCCCCGCTCTCTCACTGTCGAGACATAGATGGCCTGATAGGTGAAGTGGAAACTTGTTCTAAGCTGCTGCTTTGGCCCACACAAGAGTTGGGAAAACAGAGGAAATCAGAAGAGGAGGGGCAGAGAGGACAGACCGACAGACAGAGAGAAACCAAAGAAGGTGAATAATCTAATCCAAAAGGTACAGAGAAAGAGAGAGAGATAGGCAGACAGACGGGCAGGCAGACAGACAGACAGGGTCAGACAGGCAGACAGACAGAGGGTCAGACAGACAGACAGGGTCAGACAGACAGACAGGGTCAGACAGACAGAGGGAGAAAGACAGAGAGAAAACAAAGAAGGTGAATAATCTAATCCAAACGGTACAAAGAGGGAGAGAGGAGAGAGAATGAGAGAAGGGGAGACAGAGAAGAGTCTACCCTGAAGCCATGGGGCTTAGTGATGGCCAGGTGTCCTGCTCATACCTTCAGGCGAACTTGCTGGTACAGAGTGATGGGTCTGTTGCTGAAGGTGATGGCGTTGCAGAAGCTGGCCTGCCTTTGGACGGTCCTCTGGGACAGGTCCATGACGATCTGACAGCCCTTGGCGCTGGGGTGGAAGAGCAGGGGGGAGGAGGAGGACAGGCTGCCACAGCGCTGAATGGGCAGGCAGCGCTTGGGCCTGTGGGGACATCGGTGGGACGTGGAGGGGAACGGCCCGTTCAGAGAGTCTATAGGTGGAACAGCGGAAGTGGTTATGAATGAGAGGATTATGCTTAGACAGGTCCTGTTGATGTTAAAGGTGGTGAGCAGAAAATACATGAATGAATAATTCACCGTGGAGATACAATTTCAAAATGCCCAAGTCTTAGATCAGAGTGGAAGATTATTATAGCACACTACAATACAATATACTCTGATGTCATGAGTTCGAGTGCAGGTCGTAACCTGCCATCACATGCAATTTTCTCTCTCATATTTTAGCCTACCTGTTACACTGTAATATCCAATTCAGTAGAAATATGATCAAATAATCTAATATTCAGGAGCATCATATCATGGAGTCATATACACCAAACCTAACTTGTTTATTGCATCATTAAAGTTGATTTGAACCTTCTTACTAGTCTCTCATTATTGAATTGCTCTCATGGCAGTTATAGGGAATAGTGCGGCCGTGAGACGTTCATACAAAATGCAGTAATTTCAGTAATTGGTAATTTCCTGAAACACCCTTCTCTCTTTTTTTGTTATTCTACATCTTGCAAATTTGAACCGGTTTGAGAAAGAACAGACAAGTACAAAAGAAAAAAACATACGAAAAAACAGATGAGTGCAGCACTAAGGGATCTTAGTGCTCTTGGCATGTATAATATACCATATTATTAACGCAACTCCTAATAGTGAGGCTTAGGAATTATGACTAATCCTAGATGTGGTTCATGTTTAATTGGCTGCACTGAACGCACATCAATCACAATCTGTATGAATCAGAGTCAAACAGGTGCACGCAGAAACAATAACATACTCCATTTTGTATGTGAATTGGGGAGGTCTGAGTGATGGTCTGTAGCACATTATTGCTACCAAATGCAGTTTTGGGAAAATGTACTTTGCTGGTTAGAGGAAGTGGCAAAATAAGAGCAGACCCATTTGAGAATATCTGACACAACGCGTACCTCCATTTTTAGATTTACCCCCCCCCCCCCCCCCCAACAAACACCCGTATGAAGCACGACTGGTTCCACAGCTAAATATGTTGTTTTCACATTTGCCTTTTTCTTTAAAGCTGCACTCTCCTTTCCCCATTCATGTTTCCCCATTTATCTTCAAAGTACTACAACAGCTGGAGGTATTTGGAGGTACTTCCAAATTTCCTCACGCAACTGGTTCTCATTCGGACATAATAAGGCACAACCATTTAAAATTAATCCATACATTAAAAAAAACTAAATCTCTGCACTTCATTACTACAGTCATCTCTGCAAACACCATTTAAGGGGATTTAAATGGAATGAAATCACAGCGATCCGCCAACATTGGAAGTGAAACGAATAGTTGAAACCTAATTAGGACTTGTCCTTGTTGGAGCAGGAACTGTGTGTGCATGTTGTGCGCCTGAGGGAAGCGGCCTGCACAGGCTCTGACTGAGAGACGTGTTCATCTGCGGGTGACCTCAGAGGGTCAAGAGCTTTTTAATGTGCCCAGGAGACAAATCAATTAAAGGCGGTCAGGACTGGCAACCACTCATCATGTGACTTGTGAGACCAGACCACACTGGCTGTTATGCAATCACAGCACTTTCAAGGCAGAGAGAGATCTTGTGCAGTGGATGAGAACATAACTTGTAACCATCCATGGATGCAAAAACAACAATTTGATGAGGTGAAATGAGAAAGAACGGGATCAGGAAATATCAATTGGGCATCTTCGTCACATGTTTCCCGCACGGAGCCTTTTTCCCTATTGTCAAAACACGTTCAAGATGGCTTTGGCCAAGTGTTCTGGGTTTGGGAAACGTACAGTGTATTTGTTTAAGCGTACACGCTGGTGCCTCGAGGTGCTCGCCTGCTCTCGCGACTCGAGAACAATGTTGAATTGTGCTCTCTCTATGCACAACAATGGTCTTAAATGAAGTCATAACAAATCCGTCGGCCATATTGCGTCCATGATGTCACCTTTGACGTGATGTCTTGCGGAAAACGCCACAGGAGTGTATTGTACTCGAATCACAGGCACAAGCCTGAATAACAGAGTCTTCTGAGATGTGTCTGAAAACAGCTCACACGCCTCCGCTGCCAACAAACAGTGTAACAGTTGGCATGCAGCGGCATGTAAGGAAGGAGACAGTCCAAACACTCTTCTCTTTTCAATATGTTAACATCACGTCTGCTGCTGTGAAGTGAAATCCCCCCCCCCCCTTTTTCATATTTTCTGTAATTACTCATATTTTCTGTAATTACTTCAAATCCCAAACATTTTTGGAGTTTACTGGCTTTGTGCATTAAGCTTAATGAGGAGTCTGGAAAGCGCAAATAAAGTCAAATAATTAGATAAACACACCAAAACGTGTGTTCGATGACGGCAGCGAAAAAGAAGTGACCCGCGCACCTTTAAAACTCCCGTTTGAAAAAAAAAATGTTTTCAGCGTGACGTTTCACGCCACACAGGCTCTTCCTCAGACGCTTTCTGATGTAACAGAGAGACGCCATCTTTAAATACCCATACAATATACATCATGTGACATAGTTCACCAGGTGTGAGTGATTCAACAATCATTCAGGTCAATTTAGAAAATGACATATAAAGGCAAATAAATACAGCATGTGAAGCACAAAGGTAAGCTAAACACGTGTTATAGAAAGAGTCGTTTTTATCCTCTTCTTAGATGACAGCAGCACCACTGGTTAGTGGCCACACTGGTGATGATGCAGTGGGCTGGCTGGCTGGCTAAGCATGTCTGCAGCGTCATGCATCCTGACAGCGATGTCGAGGTTAAACACTGAGCAGAGCGAACGCCATGATGAAGAGAGGTGCCACGGCAAACGTCAGACGCACAGGTTAAGAAAGGATCGTGTTACTTAGTGCAGCGTGCCACCGCACACATTGTGACTGCCTCGGCTGTCGTTGATTGGAGACGACAAACAGTGGAGAGACAGAGTGGCCCTGGCCAGTGTCACCTGGCCTCCTACGCAGCCCTTCTGTGTTTTATGCCCAGGCTCGGGTCTCACTAAGAAGCCTCAACAGCGCCCCCTAATGTGGTGTGACATTAAAGTATCAAGACTCGGCGGGCCCTCTCTCGCGGGAGTAGCACTCAGACGCAGCTTCCTAAAGAGCTTTTTTGCTTTGGTCATATTATGTCATACCTTGTGTAGTTTCAATGAGACGTAAACAAAAGTGATCCTCATACACCATAACACTTTTACATCTTTCAATAATCATTACTCTAGGTGCCATTATTGTGACTTAAAAAAAAAAGATGCAGTTCACTTTGCAAGTAGAGGTCTTCGGGTATGCACAAACCCCCAGAATACCCGAGGCTCTGACCTGGACCCGGCTGGGTCTCGGGGGCCCGTACCGTTTGCCGCGGGTCTCGGATCTCTGACATTGAAATGTCGGGTCCATTAGGACCTGAGTTGACCCGGCGAGTGGCTGTCACAGCTGTCAATCACCCCTTTTTATATCGTCAGTTCGTCACATAATTAATTAAAAGCGAACTTAACAGTAAAAAAATAGCACTTGAACCTACATCAGCGTGATGATAACTATCTTAATGTCAAAACCATCTTTGAGGAAAATGTGCTGTCGCAGACCTCCGGCATTTTAACATCGATTTTAATTGCCAGATTTTTTGGGGGGGTCCATAAAGACTCTGGTCTATCTCCTCTCGGACCTGCACCGGGGTCAGGTCTGTAATATTTCGTGCATTTGTCCTGTGGAGACCTCTACTTTGCAGTATTTATTCTGGGTTATGAGTTAAAACTGACCCAAGGAGTTAATAGAGATGTTGAACATTACAGCATCTGAAACAATCCGTTTGCAGATCTTCAATTTGTTGTCAAATTTGCTTTATGTTTAATCTTAGGTAACTTGATTACTCTTAAAAAGGATACCTTTGTGTCTCACTCCGAGTGACTTCTGTACAAATGAAAACAGAACCACTGTATGTGCCATAGACCCAGGCTCTGAGAAAACAGGAATGCATGTATATGTAATTATCTGTAATGTAATAATGTAATGATCATTCTATAATATTCTTTCAATTTAAAAAGAATGTGCAGTTTGTTTGGGAGCTATTTCCTAGATGAGAGGATTGCAGATGGCAGTGAATTCCTCTATGTGACTAGGATTTTTTTAGGTCCTTGTTGAACTTTCCATGTGTGCAGTATAACCTTTAGAAACCAGCCGATGGCCCTCAGGTAAGATCACTGTTAACACCAACACTGTGTGTGTTAGAAAAATATATATCATACCAATGGGTGCTGTTCCTAACAATCATTCAAAACTATCACTCAACACATCAAACAAACCAGCTTAACAAAAAATGTATTTAACAGTGACACATTGCTAATTTCAAATTCCCATGCCTTAACCGACCGACCTCTCCCCGTACCACCCAGGGCCGTAGCTAGCTATGAGGACGGGGAGGTCCGGACCTCCCCTAATATTTCAGCCTGCCAAAAAAAAAAAAAAAAAAAAATTTTTTTTTTTTTTTTTTTTTTTTTGCAGGCCAGGCCAGGCCACTCACTGAACAGCAGGCCAGGCGCCGCCTACTGGTTTACTAGTGGTTTTATTACTTTATTCAGGTTTAAAGTGGGTGCATCTCATTGTAAAATTGGACTTGGCCCAAATTGGGCTTCAAATGGCCCAAATCAGGCTTCAAACGGCCCAAATCTGGCTTTAAACGACCCAAATAGGGCTTCAAACGGCCCAAATCTGGCTTCAAACGGCCCAAATTAGGCTTCAAACGGCCCAAATTGAGCTTCAAACGCCCCAAATGAGAGCTGTGCAGGTGGTGACATGAAAGAGAATATACTGAATAATGACATCACAACAGTATAATCCTAATGTTGATTTAAAATGATATATTACTCTAAATATGGCTTAAAAAGGGAAAAAAAAAAGCTAAATTTTTTTTCGGCGGCGCCCTAACGGGCGCCACCGAATCCGCCTCCCCTTGCTGGACCTCCCCTATTTCGGAACCCTGGCTACGGCCCTGGTACCACCCCTCCTGGTCCCGATCAGATCCACCTCCCCCGGCCTTCTCTCCACCCCCAAGTCCAACCTCCGCAATTTCAGGGACAGAGCCTTCTCCAGGGCAGCTCCCAAGCTCTGGAACTCCCTCCACCAAAACATCAGAGACTCTTGAGTCCCTCACAGTTTTTCAATCCCACCACAAGACCCAGCTCTTCTCAATTGCCTTCTCTTAGCCCCTCCCCCGTCCCAATCCATGCTTCTGTGTCTGTGTTATGTCTGTCCACTGTTTGTCTCTCTGTTGTCTCACTAACGCCGCCCCTCAGTGTGTAGTGTTAAGTGTCTTTGAGTTCTAGTAGAAAATCACTACATAAATGCCATGTATTATTATTATTATTAACCCCAGTAATACTTTATAACCCTGAGCCTTCATAACATGCCCTACAGTAATCTAAGACAGTAACAATTTGACTATTATTTAGCAAATTGATATGATGATCATCAGCTCATGCAATATCTAGTCATTATTAGTTTCAATTTCTATACATATTTGCTAAAAGTAGGCCTATACCGCATCAAACACTAGACTACATTATTAAATTAGTTCCCCATCCCCCATATGCTTGGACCACCACAATTGCAATCAATATAATCAATAACTTCTCACCTATGTAGATGCTTGACACATCTAAAATAGACCTTTATTCGATTTAGAGAAACAACAACAACATTAGCCTATGCTATTCTATTCCAAACAAGTACATGGAAAAAGCAGTATCGCCTAATAATGCACCTGTTAACTATGACCATTTCAGACATGTAATTCAAGAGGATCTAATGAAAATACAACTTTGTCTATCTTTATCCTACTTGCCCTTCTGGGGAAGAAGAAAAAACTTGTATTTGCCCCCCAGTTGACGAGCATGTAACTAATACTATAGTGCTTAAGTTGCCACTCGTGACTATAAAGACAAATATATTGCCAGCAAGCAGGAAAAAGTGTTTCTATGCCAACTTGGTTAATTTTTCCATGAGCCTACTTGGCTTCCAAGTGTGCTAAAATATAGCTATAGAAAGAAATGTGAGGAAGAGGATGATGATGAGGAAGAAGAAGACGAAGAAACATCTACTGTGCTTTTCCAACATGTATCAAAATTCGAGAAAAAGAGTAGGCTAATAGCCTATCGAACTGAAAAATAGTTGAGGACCTGATGGTGTTCAGTTTCCCTAATATTGACCAATAAATTATTCACTTCACAGTGTGATTAACTTTGGGCACGTTCACTCCACATTATGCCTTATCTTTTTATAATAGGAAGCCTAATTGCATATTCACACTATAGTAATCTAGCATACAGTAGCAAGCAAGCACGCATCCAACTTCATACAGTCAGCTCAGCTCCATTTGACAAGACGAGCACGGGTTCATCGAATATAAAGATTCACAATAAAGATATAGGCTATGCCGTTTACCGTAAAAGGTATTTCTCGTTATCTGACCTCCCATGGCTGATTGCAAGGTGAGTTCACCCCCTCTCTGGGTCCAAAAGATTCACGGGGAACCGCCGCGCGTCTTCAGGGTCCACATAGTACCACCAGCACACGACACGACACCAGCACAGCAGCGCACCGCACCGACAGTCCCGACACCGTGTGAGCGCAGGCAGGCTGCGACTGGCCGAGAGGGCTCATCCAAATTGGGCAGGAGGCTCAAGCCAACAGACGCGACAGACCCGCAGCGCAGCTCCAGCCCGCGGCCACAGATCACACTGAAGGTGGTGTGGAGGTGGGGCTTCCCCGGACTATTAACGCTGCTCCAGCTCCAGAGGTGACTTCACTTCAGTCTAGCGACAAATAGACACTCCGGCAGATGTATCCTTGTGCGTGCAGACTGTGTCCGCGGTAGCCTAGTCAATTGTGAGTTTATAACCCTGATGGTGATTATCTAGTAGCCTATATAGGTAGGCTTGTAGGCTACTCTGAACATGTAGTGAGATAATAATGACCGTATTACGTCATGGTATTTTTGTAGCCTATTCGATGCCTGCACTATAGGGAATATTGGAATAATAATAATTTGTTTGTTTTTAAATGATATCCAATGGCACTAGGCTATTCCTATAATATCTCCATGCAATTATGGATTTAGGTAGGCTATGTCAAGACAAGTCCTTTTAACGCTTAATCACTGAAGCTACCAGTATTCCAATTTAACATTTAAGTTTAAATTAGGCTACATAATGGACATGAAGTCTTATAGTAAAAACTGACAATGTTGAATTCATATATCTTCAGGGCTAAATAAATGTCAAAATAGCTTTCCATCTGTGCCACTTAGTAGTGAGTTTAGTGACCCTAAACTTATTTATTATCCAGTATCACTTAATATCCCTAAAAGGGAATTGTGTGGGTCACAGTAGTTGTTGTTATTCTACACATTGTCTCCTATTGTAAAACTTCAGGTGAATGAAATTACGACGACGTAAACCTCATGTCATTTGGTAACACCCTGAAAGATCGACCCCTGAGTGACCTCAGTTTGGGGAAACGCTCTTCTGTAGTTTAGGAGGAAATGGATGAACTTTCCATACCTCATATAGTTCAAAGCTGCCTTTGATTGTTTACAAAACACTAAAGACAGGCCAAACTGGCTGCTGTTGCTTACAGTAACTGAAGATTGAGATGGTTTTGATTGGTGTATCATCATCCTAAGCCAAATGGTTTTTACTCAACTTTTTGGCCAGCGCAAGCGGCCCTATATCTGGCTTTGTCCAGTCCAATTTGCGTGCCTGATGCTGTCATAGATATTGTGACATCATTGTGATGTCATCAGTGAATGTAACCAAAAATCACAATTGCACAAGTGACATCACTGATGATGTCACAATGCCTATGGCATCATCTCTGCTCTCTTGGCATTGGCATGCGCAGCTCACAATTGCTTAACTTTGCATCACTGATGACATCACAACGATGTCACCACAATGATGTCACAATGTTTATGACATCATCAGAACTTTGAACATCACCAAGAGCCCTCCACATTAACAAAGCCGCTGCCTGCTACAACAACAGGCTCGTGAACGCTTTATCGCGCTGGCCATATGCTAGGTTACGACCTAGCCTTGTTTTTAATTACCGTATGTACAGTAGGGCAGGCACTAGGCAGCTCCTGTGATGACGGATGCTGATTTTGAC
Source organism: Poromitra crassiceps (assembly GCF_964638095.1). Lineage (NCBI taxonomy): Eukaryota > Metazoa > Chordata > Actinopteri > Beryciformes > Melamphaidae > Poromitra > Poromitra crassiceps. The sequence goes on from NC_139633.1 coordinate 22,982,525, forward strand.
CGTCTCAGCTGTGGAGCTGCAGTGATGACCATGCAGAGACAGTGCTGGCTCTGGACTTAAGTGACGCTGGGCGTGAGGCATTGGACCAGAACACCAAGACAGCAAGGTTGTGTGGTAAAACCCCCCCCACAAACAACTCTCATATGATATAGGCCACCTATATGTTCTAGGCGGGTTTAGTAGTAACTTCTTCTTTCACACCGAGAGCCACAAAATCAAAGATATAAATCTGCATTTACTATTTAAATGTGAAGAATGTAACAGACACTCCTCCTAGCCAAACCTTATGAGTGCAACTTTGGAAAACAGCTCAAATCCCTGGATCACCATCATTACTGTACAAGCAACCGATTGTACGGAGGGAGGGTGATGATGCAATGCAGTCTATTACCAAAGGTGTGGTCGAACACATTTTCCACAAAGACGTAAAGTTCTTGACTTTTATACATGCCTCCCTCCCGTTGATCAAGTGAAGCAACCACTTGTTAGGGCTTCTCTGCAGTGGCTGCCTGATGGCTGTGGTCAAAGCATTGGGCACCTGTCAGGATCTGACATGTGGCCTCAGCATTGACATAACGCATGTTGCCTCGGCAGCCTGGCCTGTGAGATGCGGCATTGGCTTGGCAGCATGAGCCATATTCTCATGCTGTTAGAAACTTATTGTGGTTAACTTGTCTTGACCCACTGACAAAGGGCTCTAAGTAATTTCCAACCAGGGAAAAGCCATAAGACTGAATGGGTGTTTTTCATGCAGGATTTCTCATGGTGCGTTTGCAAGGAAATAGCCAAATAGGTTCCACTTCCTTGTCTCAGAAATTTGAGTTGAACTTCAAACACACACACACACACACACACACACACACACACACACACACACACACACACACACACACACACACACACACACACACACACACACACACATACACACACACACACACACACACACACATATATACACACACACATATATATATATATATATATCCACCTTATTTTTGAATGCCATTACATTACATTACATTGAATGCCCCACTGTAAAAAATAATTGTGGGAACAAGGTCCGGTTTAACGTGACTCATTGTTGCAGCTTGCAACAATGAGTCATGCAGGCTTCTTCTGCAGCCTTTGTACTCGGCTGCAGACCCGAATTATAAACCGGAAGCTGGAGTCCGTTATCAAAGTCATAAATATAGTCACGTTATAAACAACTAACAAACGCTGCAGGTCCGTATGGAAACAGTGTTACTCGAAATGGTTAAAAGTTAAATCAATTTGGTCATTCAGTGGCGTTTTACTGCCATGTAAAGTAACTATAGAGGGTATGCACACCCACTGGAACACGCCCCCTCAATCGGGAACGAGTGTCAAAATGAGTGTCAAATTCCTCCCTGAGCAGCAGGTGTCAGTTATCTAGGCTGATTCCTGCATTCAAGCTCAGTCTTGCTGTGACTCAGTGGGCGTGACCCCACAGTGACTTCTGCCTCTGTGACATCACATGCATACCCTCTATTACGCTAGCCGTTGGCATTAGCCACAGTAGCCGACTACCCACAATGCATTACGTTATCCCAGCACCCGAATGACACGGCTGTAGAGCAGAATGGCTCTGCTGTAAAATCCTCATAGACGTTTTTTTTGTCAAGTTAAAACAGTGTAAAAATTACACCAGAAGCGGAATAAGCACCCATCAGGCATCATGGCAGCTAGAAATAAGGTGGAGATATATATATATATATATATATATATATATATATATATATAATGTGTGTGTGTGTGTGTGTGTGTGTGTGGGCGCGCGTGTGTATAAAAGTGTGAACAGAACAATTAGGAATATGGCAAGGACCATGCAGCTATCGGCATTATTTTTTTTAAGAACATTTTTTGGGCATCTTTGATAGGGCAGTTGTAGGCAGACAGGAACGTTGGGGAGAGAGAGAGGCAAGGGACCAGGAGTCAGATTCGCACCCGGGTCGCGGGAAGGACTAAGGCCTTTGTGGTACGCGCCCTACCGGGTGAGCCACCAGGATGCCCCTATCAGTCATCCTTACTGGAGTTTGACATGCCACCTGATCACTGACCTGTCAACATCTGATTGGCCATTCTGTAATACAAGGAGGAGTGATGCTCAGTGTGAAATGATAAAACGTGATGCCTTGCAGTTCATAATATTCCCAAACCAGCATGCTATTAATAAGGTATGGCGCTGAAGGGTGCAAAATATTGATTAAAAAGATAAATAACTAACTAGTTATATTTGGCTGAAATGGGCCGTTGCACTGCTGTACACCAGCACAAAAAACACACAAAAACGTGCACAAGTGTCCCCCGTAGTGCATATCATGCCACCACAAAGTCAACTAGCCAAGTGCATCACAATATTACGATTCAGTTTTTCTGTATTTCTCACCCGTTTTTCTCTCCCCAATTGTACTTTGCCCGTTATTGCTCCATCCCCTTTGCTTCCCACCCGCAGACACGGCCAAATGTGTCTGTAGGAAAGTCTGAGCAAGCTGGAGGTGCCGCTGCTGGGAATTGAACCTGGCTCTCCCTGGTGGTAGGTGAATGCTTTTTCCGCTACACTTGCCCCACAATAGTTATACATAATCTTTATAGCAATCTCATTTAAGTCACATAGCAGGGGGAAAGTTATAAAGGCTACATCCAATACAATTTGACAGTGGGTGTAATTCACATAAAGAGAAAACATTGCATGGATGCAACTGGGACGTATCCTCAGTGATGTGCCCTGGGGTCATAGGATGTTTCAGGTCTCGCAACATCATACATAGCCCAGGTGACCCAGCCGGGGCTGGCCAAGCCCCAACTTACGTCCCAGTAGCTACCCACGGTCAGCCCTCTAGGAAGGGTAGAAGGTGGTCACGTGGTTAGAGCCACTCAATCCGCTGCTCCGGAACTACTCTGCTGGGACCGGGGGGGGGGGGAGGGCTCTGGTACATAGAGGGACCGGGCTCTGTGGGTTGCCACCCGGCCGGGCTCCTCCCTCGTTTCACCAGGTCTAGGACCTGTGGGCTGCACCAGACTCCCCTGCTCCAAACATCTCATTCCGACGTGATGGTATCTTGGTGGATACCATGCAGTACCAGTAATTGGTGGCACTGCAGACTCCACTTGTGGCTTGAATGGCCCTCCTAAAAGGCCTCTCGTGGATTGACATATAATACTAGCTGCTAGCATATTATGATTCCTATTCTAATTATTGTTATTACTTTGTTTGTTTTGGAAGAGGTTGGAACTTTCCTTTCACCTACATAGGGTTGGATATACAATGTAGCCCTGACGGAACAGGTTGACACCTCCTCCCACAGTGGATTATTTGTAGATGGGGCGCCCGCAGGCAGCAGCTGCCTGGTGGGGTGCGCTGGCACGGGGCCTCCATCTTGACAGCCCCGTCTGAGGCAGCCGTGTGCACGCTTGTGCTCGTCGGGGAGGATCCATGTCAAACAAAAACACCATTCAACTCAGACTTTGGCCCCTCGCCCGGGGGCCATGTGCAAGACATTACAAAGCAACACAAGACCATCACAGATCCTCGACGGGGGGGCGACAGTCAGATATCAACCACGCCCAGCAGGCCAATTAAGAGGCGGAAACCGGGTGAGGAAATCAAGTTGACAAGCAGCGACACGGCAAAGACATATAGCTATGGCATACAGTACATGTCAGTAGAGACAGGCAGTCACAAGCTCAGACTTGGGTTACCAGGGGAAAGTTTACTGATCATGAGATTATCCCCAGGCTCAATTCAGATGTGAGGTTGCATTATCACACGTTGGAATAGACTCTCACAACATTCACTGTTAAATCGGTATCATATTGACACATTTTCATGTTTCAATGCATTTCACAAGTGGGCTTATGACGAGTTTTCATCACATGTATCCAATTTGCTTTCCCACTTTCATACACGGGTGTCCAAATGCCTCGGAGATTTTGGAGCACAGGACTGTGGGTTTAACCTAAGGAGCGTAACAGCTTCGTCAGCTCCATTTAGACTTGATAGCCTGGCGTTCAATAGTGTGCAGCAGTCCAGAGAATGTGCAATCGAGGGATCATCACTGGCATCATGATGTGTTTAATGAACTGAGGGACTATGGAGTGACTCACCAGGACGCAAAGCATGTCTCTGTATCCCATCACACCTACTGGAGCGAGCAACGTTCAGGAACACTGGTTAGCTCAATTCGGTTGCAGATGTTCTCAACTGTACTTCGCCATAGTGTTTATGTACTGTATTGCGGTCTTATCAATTAATAACCAAGCTAAACGGCAGCCTAAAAGCTATGTTGAGTTGTGAAAACCCTGCACTTTTACTGCATAGCCTTCTGTGTAGAGCAGAGTTGCCAGACGGGTTATGACCAAGATGGATAAACGCGCCTAACCACACAACTTGACTCTGACTTCTGGGCCAAGACAAATGCATTCCATGTAGGGTAACTGGGAGCCAGGAGAACAGGCTAGATGTAGGTAGCAGCGTCCAAATATTTAGAGTGAATATATTTGATTGTCAACAGTTTTCAGTGATATTATGACTGGGTATGTCTGCAGAAGTAGGCTACAAGCAATGAGGTGGATACTTTTTTTAGACCATATGTGGCACATTTGATACGATTGGCAGAAACCATCATATTACATAATTTACAAATAATCTTTGAATTTGCATGCTGTCTATGTGATGATTTGGTTAAAGAGACATGCAGTTGGTGAATTTTATTGTTTTTGCCACTTTCTCGGAGTCCGAAACAATAAATAAATGCAATAAATGCCTTCAGACAGCATGAAGCAGGCACAAGCTGAACAGACGCCTAACCGTTCACACAAGAAGCCTTCTCTTTTCCTCTCAGCGCCTACTCGCTGCGCCTTGAACCCGCCCACAATTCCCATTGACTTCATGCCTGGCTTGACGCGTCACGCTTGGAAAGTAGGCGTGAATCCTGAACGATCGCTTGAGCAAGGCGTGAGCGTGGCTTCGGCGTGGCTTCAGCGTGACTCGCGCGCGGGGGGTGTGAACGGCTTCGCCTGATGCCTAAATGAAACTTGTGGGTTCAGTCGTAGGTAGAGCTTAGGTTGAGCGTTGCTTCAGCGTCCTGTGTGAATGGGGGGCTAATGCTCTTATTCATTCACGTTCTGCCTTCATTGATAATTATCTGCTTTAAAGGAGTAGTTCACCCCAAAATTAACATTCATGAATTATCTACTCACCTGAATGAACTTTGTATGGCCACACACAGTGAGGTAGCTACAGTACCATCTCAGCCTTTTCCCCACACTACTGAAGTTAATGGAGACATCTTTTTATACAGCTTCAAAACGAGCGCAAAGTGTTTTTTCCTCAGTGTTGTATTTTCCTCAGTGAAAATACTTTGCTCTCAAGAGTAGACTATTCAGCAACAGTCTACCACAACGCACAATCACAGTTCTGTCAGTGGGGAAAATATGGGAGATAATGAGGTATTTGGATACATTTGATGGGCATTTTATTTTTTATTTTATTTTATTTTTCAGAATCAGAATCAGAATTATTTTATTTGCCAAGGTATGTTTTCACATACTAGGAATTTGTCTTGGTGTGGTTGGTGCTCATTAACATTGATAAGAACACATATACAAGACATAAACACATAAGATATAAAGGATCTAAAGAGATTATAATTTTTTTATAAAATAAATAAAATATAAGCGATTCAGATTTTAACAGATATAGATAGTATTAACAGATTAAACTCCAACCTTAACCTGTAAAAAAAGTTGTTGGTCCTTCAAATTTCAGTGGAGTTTGGACTGATGGTGAGTGATGATGACTGATTTTGAGTGAATCATTCCTTTATTAGTAATTTGTCTATAGTTGCAGGGAAACAATTTGACTCTCTGTTTATATTGCAATTCTATATATTGGATAGTCCATAGAGTATGTGCCAAGTTCAGAGTAAGACCTTTATGTTGTAGCATACTAGGGGGGATAGACCTCGCCTATACTTAGATAGAACTATGTTTACTGTGAAATTCATACTGCCGCACTATCTTAGTTACGGAAATGCAATTTGAGATGCTCCCCAGTTGAGGCTCCCTCACTGTACGTTGACTTAAATATCAAATCAACGTCGTACCTCTCCAGCTTTTGATGCACACCGGCCCATGGATTCAGCTGGTTCTCAGACATCTAGATGTGGTGCTGTCACTGTGGTGAGTATTAATGCGCTTTACTTCCTTGAAGAACAGGCTGTGTTTTCAATTATTTAAATGGAGCAACATGAATATCAAATTATCTTCCAGGGAAGATGAGATTTGAAACAAATGTTTTCATTCATTTTTCCTTTTCTATCCATATTTTTGTTTAAAATTTGAATATGTATGGTTTTAATCAAAATAAAAGACACCGGCTACACAAGGAAAATAAAAAACAGTATGGACTTGTTTCCTTATGGTAGATATTGTCTCTTCACCTAGAAATCCAAGCATCTTAAAATTGCAAAATGGAAGAACTATAATTTGTCGCGGCTAAAATGTTTGAAGTGATACGTTTTTCAGCGGATTTTTGCAAGCATGAGTCCATTGTGTGTGTTCACATCCTAGGATCACTGCATTTAGCTGGAGTTCAGATCAGGCACCATCCATCCATCCATCCCACAGATGTTCCCATCTGTTCAGAGAGTTCAGTTCACACCATGATGCAACACCAGCCACCAGATGAATTCAGTGCAGCATCTTGTCTCTCTTCAAGCAGCAGTCACATCTCTTCAGCTGAGCAGGAACTGAATAAACACACAAGAGGAAATGAAGGCCTGCAAGCAGCAAGCCTTCTCCAATAAGCTAACCAAAGAATAATGCAGTCTCTAATAATGATTCGACACACTCTCATAACTCATAGTAGCACCACATTGTAATATTGAATGTTGATTTTTTTTCCCTGTCCGAGCCTGTTCATGTGTTTTGTTTGTACACCCCCCCCCCCCCCGCCCATTTTTACTATGCTTTAATGATGCAGTGTTTTTTAATCTGAACCCCCCCCCCCCCCCCCCTTTCTCCCCAATTGTACTTGGCCAATTCCCCCTGCTGTGCCGGTCATTGCTCCACCCCCTCTGCTAATCTGGGGAGAGTTGTAGACTCGCACATGCTTCCTCCGATACATGTGCAGTCGCCAGCCACCTCTTTTCAACTGGCGGCGAGGAGTTTCACCGGCAGGGTGTAGCGCGTAGGAGGATCACGCTATCCCGCACAGTTCCCCTCCCCACCTGAACAGGGCACCCCGAACGACCAGAGGAGGCACTAGTGCAGCAACCAGGACAAATACCCTTAGTCCAGCTTCCCACCCGCAGACACGGCCAATTGCGCCTGTAACAAGCCAGAGGTAACACGGGGGCTCGAACCTGCAACCCTTGTGTTGGTACACTATCTACTGCTGCACTACGCGGACGCCCGAACTTGGTATGGCATTATTTAACAGAACTTGGTATGGCATTATTTAACAGAACTTGGTATGGCATTATTTAACAGCATTACAAAACCAAATTGTGCACGGCATCTTTTCGACTAAACATGCTGTGAAGAAAGGGAACATGCTGTAGCACAGTATTCCTGTTTACAATCTTTCTACCCTTGTTAGCACTGTATTATAAACTGTTTAAACCTTCACCAATATAGAGCCTGTAATGCATTGCCGGAATAGAGACTGACTGCAAACATGTCGGAATGTTAACTGAAGCAAAGCGTAAACCAAGCATGAATGAAGGATGTTTATCATGAAATATGACGTTTACAATCAATAAATATTTAAGCTGGTCCCTTCAGCCTTGGCCTAATGCATTATTAAAGTGCTTTACATAAACTCATAATGCTGTAGGGACGATAAAGCACACAAAACAAACTTGAGTGTCTCATTTGCTCACTACTTCTTCTTCCGTGGTGTTTTATGGCAGTTGCCATCCTTTATGTTGCATTACTGCCTCCTTCTGGATTTATCCATCAACTGTTTCCCTACATTCTGTAAAACCCCATTAGGCCCTTGTCACTAGATGTAACCAACCTTTACCCACACCTTGGCCCATTTCTTATATCAGCGTTGAAACTATAAATAAAACACAATTATTAAAGAATCCACCTGATGATTAAGAAATCAAATAGATCTTTCATCACAGTAAAGCTAGAGATAGTCAAAAAAGCGACGTCCAACACCCAAATGTGGATCTTATCCTAACCGTTACCTTCAAAACGGGGTTTGTTGTTGTTTCAAGCTAGCAACGGGGAATGCTAAGGAAATTCATTTTGGATCTGAAAGCAAAGACACACCTGCTAGTGCTCCTGGTCATTGAACAATCCTTTGAACAAAACGTTTTTTTTTCTTTACTGTTATGCTATGGACCAGAGGTGCCCAAATTCATTCCTGTGAATGAAGGGCCAAAAAATAATCTGGATGGAGGGCAGTGGGGCAAAAATAAATATGAATGTATGTGAAATTACATTACGTTAGGCTATATTGTAAAGGCAAAGGTGTGATAGTAGCTATGGCAGGTTTTATATGCTGCTCCAGACTGCAAACTTGGTTTTGAGAGAAATGTGCTTTTTATTACATGTGTGGGATTATGTTTTATGCTCCTCGCTTTCTCCTGAATCCTCTGGTGATCGTTTATGTGGTTGTACCCAGCTATTATAGGTTTTTGCGCCACTTATTCCCGTAGTGCAAGTTTAACGAACCAGTTACATGTCCTATGCATTCTACATCAAATGAAGACATTACTGTTTGTTTTATTTTGTATGTTACGTACTTATTGGCCAAGGTATTAGTTAGTTTATGGGGTAGAAATTCTGTCAGGTTACAGTGCTATAGGCGGCCATCTTGCCTGCAGAATTTTGGCCGGTCTGTTCTCTGCTGAACAGACCGGCCGGTGGAGTGATATTTAAGTGATGAGGCCATTCTCAAATGAACAATTTGAGGCTAGGTGTGCTGTTATGCTCGTTTGAGAACGGTCCTTGACCAATCAGATTGCTTGTTCGGAACTACATGTTGTATAATTGAAGTTGTCATAACTTGTGAAGCAGAAGACACCCTGAGGCATCAAGGTGTTGTGAAACCCTTTGATTGTGGTTAAAACAAGAGTGGGGTCCTTAGTTTGATTTGCGCAGCACACAACTTTGGAACTATTAGGTTTCTTCTGACATTTTGGTCAAAATAGACTAGTTGGTGTCTTCAACAGCACATGAAATTACATTTTTGAAAATGTATATAAGGATAATCAGAAAAGGCTCTATTTCCCACTACCTTGCTTGGGGCTGTAACATCCCATCCAAATCCAATCACATAGTTGAGGAACTCTCCAAATTCAAATCAAAATTACTTAGAATTTGTTTAGAGGTGGGAAAAAAGTTGAGCATGGTTAAGAAAATTAATTTGATTACTGTAATTTAGGGAGTCTTTCTGATCTTTGATCTAACTGATAAAATGATCGAGCTTGTCAATCAAATGATCAAGCACGACAAGCAGCCCGTTAATGTACACCGTTTTAGTTGGTTAGAAGATTTATATCAAATCAAATCTAAGGTATTATCACAGTGCTGTGCCAGTCTTTCAAAAATACAAGCCTGTATAATTTGAGATTAGACCACTCTGTCTCATTTTAACCTGGCAAAAAAAAAAATATTTGTGCAAGCCAACCATCTGGTGTCTGGATAGAATGCCAACACTCCATAGTTATGCCAAAAGCATTCTGAATGCAGACCAAAACTTACTGTAGAATACAAAGAATAGAAATACAATAATAGAAACAAATGTGAATTTGCTTTATGCCAGGCAAGCAGCATGTGTGTTAGTGATGACATCACTGATGACGTCATTCCGGCCGGCGGTCACGGATGACGTCATTTTGTCCTCAAGGTTGTGAGTCAGTCAGGACGAGCGATCGGCTCTTCAGGAGGGACGGGAGAGGGTGAGAGGAGGTTTGGGTTTTACAGAAGGTAGGGATACAGTGGATGGATAAATCCAGAAGAAGGCGGTAATGCAACATAAAGGATGCCAACTGCCATAAAACACCACAGGAGAAGAAGTGAGTCAGTCAGCCTTCCAAGTGATGTCACTCGAGCAATTGTGATATCATCAGTGATATCATCAGTGAGAGATGTCATCAGTTATGTCACTCGAGTATTTTGAGGGTTGAACTTGTCAGTCAGTCAGTCAGTCAGTCAGTCAGCCTTCCGACCTTCAGATAGAGCCAGATTCAGCCTGGCAGCCAGCTGGCTGGCAAAAATCTGAATGGATTGGGGGTTTAGTTTAGATGAATTGGGATTCATTTATAAACCTCTGAGAAGATCATGATTGGAATTGAAGTTGGAGAGGTGACCAACAGGACTAACACCGGACGAGGGACAGAATGTAGGGAAACAGTGGATCATTTGTGAATTACACCTCTTTCCGCCCTAGACGCCGGAACCAGAGTATCTAAACCGGATACGTGCCACATTTTTATCGTTCCCCCGTTGAAACGCCGATTCGAGTTGTGTAGTAGGCTACAGTAACTAATACTATAGTCACCACAAATGGCGATGGTGGCGGCGATGCCATATTGCATCATCAACGTTTTGTTTTAAAACATTTATGTACTATGTAACTTTTTAGTCACCTCGTGTTATCAGGCTCTAGCTAACTAACGTTAGCTACACGTAGCTACACGCACACGTATCCGGTAACCGGATTCTGGTTCCTGCAATTGCATATTGGTCATGCCCCCAGGTCCAGAAACCTCACTAACGGCTCCAGACTAGCAGAGGGGGGAGCGACCGGGGCAGCAGGGGGGATTGGCCAAGTACAATTGGGGAGAAAAATGGGGGAGGGGGGGGGGGGGGGTCAGGAAAAAAAAACATACTGTATGAATCTCTGCTTTTCTGTCTTCTCTTACTGACGGCATATTCAGAGGACTTGGGTGACATACAGTTTCCTCTATATTTTTGCATTTCCTCTATATATTTGCATGTGAGGAAAGGCTATAGCGTACTTCAATACAGCACCACTTAAAATCGACTTGTGTGATGTACAGTTTTTACATAAGTCAAGGGTTGGAGACTAGCTACCCCACCTGCTTAGTGTAAACATACTGTATGGATCTGTGCTTTGTGCTCTAGCGTCTTCTCTTGCTGACAGCTTAAATACTCAGAGGACTCGGGTGACATATACAGAGGACACAGCTTGTGACGCGGCAATCTTTCCGTTCCTGCATAAATCACGGGCAGAGAAGGCCCAGCACGGAGAGAGAGAGAGAGGCACGAGAGAGCGTCTAATACTGCAAGTCTCACAAGCTGTCCTGCAGCGATATCACCCCGACAGCTTTAAGAGGTGTCCGGTATACAAACTATCTCACTTTCTCACACACACTTATCTCTCACACACTGGCTGGACAAACGAATCGGAAACTGACTTTATGAACTCAGACTTTGATGTTGTTGTGACTTAGGGCTACACTAAAAAAGACTTGACCGCATTTGGGGGGTTCTGATCCAGAAAATATGTCGACATCGCTTGGGTACTGTCACTGTTTCCTCAAAATTGCCCTGCCTTCCGTTGCCAATGGAAATTATTTATATGGTGTTTCTTCATGATATCACAGATTTGAATTCTCCTGATGCGGTTTTCCCACTTTCAGGCAAGTCTTGTTCATTTTCACAAAATCTATACTGAAGTGTCCAAGATCATGAAAAAGAAAGAAAGTTGAATATTCCTCTGCAAATTTGGACACGGGTGGGGACTGTGCATGATCGATTGCATATAGTTGAATATAACAGTGAAAACAGATGTTCAGTATTTCTCAATATTCATCTAAGATGATTACCTCAGGATTAGACGCCACATTTACATTAGAACAACTTTTGGAACTAGTTCAATGATGTTCATCATGTCTTCATTTATAATTAGACGTTTATGTTTTCTTGTGTTCAGACATAGGTTTATAGATGTTTGTTATTTACCTTGACAGTTTCGACGAGTCACTCTCGCTGAAAAGCAACTGGTTGACACGTCATACCCAGCTGTCAGTGCGACTGCTTCTGAAGAAGACCAGAGTGACTCGTCGAAACTGTCAAGGTAAATAACAAACATCTATAAACCTATGTCTGAACACAAGAAAAGATAAACGTCTAACTTTTGGAACTGTTATGCATATTTGTGTTGTTTTTTCGGTGCTGGACATTTACTATGTTCGGAATAGCTGAACTAATAGAGTCACCACAGTGCATTACTGTACTTAGTGTCAATAAGTAAGTCAGATAAACATAATGGCAAACAGGTCCTGCCTCTATTAACACTTTGACTGCCACGGCCCTTGGGCAAAAGGTTGCTTGCTGTGCCACATAGGCCGCAATGCATTTTAAAACAGTCATATAATTTCTTTAATAATTACTATGTAAACACTGAACACGCACAAATAACGATGAGACTCTCTTCTATCACCTGCAAAAAAAAGTTTATTGATCCCATTTTCCGTTCTTTAGTTATGAGCCGGAGAAGATAGCTTGATTGAACCAAAAACAGAATTTTTTTTCTACGAGCTGAGATAATGAGCCTTTTGTGAAATTAAACATTTCAAGCACATCACTGACTCTGAAGCTAATTTTCTGATGTCTGGGTCTGTCTGGGTGAAGTGTATGCTGCTCTGCGTGCTCTGCGTGCCCCCCCCCCCCCCCCTCAACTGCACACGCCTCCTCCTGGGTGTGTCTTATGTGTCTGGTGGCTCTCTGCTGCTGCACACACAGTGAATGGTGCGCGACATCCAGCTTTTTGGTTCCGCGTGTGTTTGTCACGGGCCACAATGCTTCCAGTTGAGAATAATATGGCTGATTATGCGAATGTGCTGTCGCAGAAGGACACGGAGGTGCTCAGTTGTGACAGCGGATGCAGCTGCTGCGGGCACAGCTGGCGTTTGGCTTCATGCATGTCGATGCATACGGACGGATGCGATGCGATTTCCTTTTTCCCCAGCGACTTCTTCTGTGTGTTTGGCAACACTTTCTCTTATCAGGAGAGTGCTGTCGCCACCTAATGGGGTTTGTAAAATAGGTTATAGACCTCCAATAGCTACAATATTGTAAGAGGCGATGTAAGAAGCTTAGATCGACACCCCCCCGTCAAAAAAACAATTTGGAGTTACTGACGCCATTTGGCGTCGCTGGCAGCCTACGGTAAATTTCTAATGACGCCATATGGCGTCGCTGGCACTCAATGTGTTAAATATAGCACCATTTTGAATGCCCCTAAGACAAGTGCTATAGCCTTTTTATATACATTCAGGCAATGTCTCGTCATAGGCGCGTTATAGCTGGGGGGGCGTGGTCAGCATGGGGGAAACCACCTGACTGTCACCACACCTCCTTTCTGTCATTTCCCCCACTGCCCTAAACGAAAGTGACATATTGTGGCCGTTTCCACACAGACGGACTGTATCTTCCAAAGTATGTATGGTGGGTGGAGCCTATTTTACAAAAAATGCCCCACTATAAACCATCATACTGTATCTGTGTCGTTTCACCTTTGATTGAAAAATGCCTCCGCCAGATTAAAGACAACACATTACGTGATGTTGATTGATATTTTCCTCTAAATGTGCACGTTATTTTCCTTGTTAGCAGCATAGCGGTGCCTGGCGGAGATCTGCACTCTCCCGAGACCACTTTTCTATGTAATACTGTAATAGTAATAGTAGCAGCAGCAGTAACTAACAGCAGCAGTGGTGTAATTTGATCACAGCAAAAGTGGAGTCATAATAACGCAAGGCTGTTGTTTTGGTTTTGTTTTCGATCCTATGATTACAGTTTTATCACTAGTTGAAATTCTATGCTCCATTACACCTTTCTAGCCTTGCATTATCGCACACTTACAATGTTTTAGCGACCCTTGGTGCCATTGAGTACTGTGATGACATAATTGCTCCTAATAGGAAGGCAATATTAACTTAAATAATTGTCTCAATTGTGTTGATATGTTTGTTTGTTTTGTTGCCGCACTGCAACTGAACTCATTACAGTACCAGGTGAACACATTTACATAGAGACACAATGAGGTTAGGTGACAGATAGTGTTTGAGCGTTGCTTTGGTACTCCACATGATCCTCTTCCCTACGCTCAGGATGAGTCACTGCATCTCTTGTTAAAGTCAGTGTATAACAAGATGGACGATGCTTCACTCTGTCTGGAGTATTGATTTCTCGGTGTCAGAAGCGCATGCTTTGTCATTGGCTGTGACAGAGTGTCGCCCAATCAAATTATGCTGACAACAAGGTGAAGGCCATGTCATAACTGATTGGCAGCTCTGCTCCGCGGGGTGCAAATGAGTTTACATTTCTGTACACCTCACACACATGTGCGCGCGAACGCACACACACACACGCACGCACACACACACACACACACACACACACACACACACACACACATTCAGCTGTTCCAACAGACAACAGATGTTCCAACTCATTTCATTTTCATTATGAATCAGTTGTAATGTTATTATTAAGATGCATTCAGGAACCAAAATGAATTATTTGTTGATTTCTAACTCTATAAGTCTGTTGTGTTGTGTTACGTAAATTTTCCATTGTTGTGTCTGTTATGGGTTATAATTTGAAGCTGCATGACAATGTGCAGACGGTGCAGTTCAGATTTCCACTCTTGTTCCGCCTGTTGTTTCTGCCTTCTCCAAACAGATGCTCCATCAAATCCCTTTATACTTGGCTGGGCACTGGGGTTACACACCGTAACTCCATGGCCTCCATTCAAGGCAGCACAATGTATGAGCTGTCATTCACATCGCCTGATGTGTGTGTGTGTGTGTGTGTGTGTGTGTGTGTGTGTGTGTGTGTGTGTGTGTGTGTGTGTGTGTGTGTGTGTGTGTGTGTGGGGCGCGCGTGCGTGCGTGTTGTTTATGTGCGCGTGTGCACATTTCAGTTTGCTCGGTCTTTTTGGGTGTCCCATGATGCAGCTCCCTATTTGAAAGTATTGCAGATTCATGATGCGTTTGGTTTTTTCCACATCTGATATCCCAATCAAAACATAAATCAAAGAAACTGCATTGCTAATGCTAATTGCATATGAAGTCTTATGAGACCTCCGTGCCATTTTTCAAAGTTGCAGCTGATCTCGTCTTCTTACTGGAAAGTAATGCAGTACTTGCGAACTTCAGTCAGTCAGTCCGTTTTTTGGGGCCCTTTGTAGATCAATTGCCCCGGCTGTCTATGTAAGCCAGGCCAGAAGCTGTATGAAATATGAGATCCTGCTGTGTGAGTCAGCTTGGTTAGACTTTTCCATGAGGCTCCTCCATGCTGCAGTGTGTCTTGAGTGTCGCCTGGTAAGCCCTGACACCGTCTGTCCTCGTGGGAGTCGCACGAACATGAATCAGCTGCTTTTCTGGGAAGACCGGCCGCGACCCCGACGCGACCCCGCGGTGCAAGACGTCCCATCCCACCTACTGAGCCTGATCCCAAGACCAACCTTCGTCCTCCTCGTGCACTAGCTGTTTGTGTGTGTTTAGAGGAGAGGCGCCCGCGCGGCAGCTTGAGGACAGACGATATCGTCCATCTGCTCAGCGATGCGTAAAATGGATTGAAGTGCTTGGAGTCTGTACATCATCTCTCTCTGAAATAAGTGCTGATTTTGATTGTAATTTGACCCCGCCGCCATTTATGAAACAATGAGCCCTAAAACACACTACGTTATGAATGTGACGTATATGGTGCCATGCAGGGACCGTGCATATTGCAAACGCGAAACTGAGGAGGCTTTTTATGTAGCACAGAGCAGCGTTTCCCTCGACCGTGTCGTGTCCATGTTCATGACATCTTCAGCACATCTGTCTTTACTCACACTGTAAAACTGACATCATCTCCACACACATTTACCCCCCAGCTCCCCCCCCCCCCCCCCCCAAACACACACGGGCCCTCTAGACACTGGGTGTAAATAAATCAAAATCAACAACAGGCAGCTGTTTGAATCCAGGAAGCAGCCCCAAAACCAGTTCAACTGTCCAACCAAGGTCAGTGGAAAAATAGGCACCACAGCCACTGCCTCTGTCTTTCAGCCTGCAAGCAAAATAAGACCCACATTTCCCATCTTCCTCACGCCACATAAATCACACTAATAACGTCGAGAGTTAATCACCACGGATACCGTGGAGGAAATGGTTGAGGTGTCATACTCCTGTTGTCAAGGAAACAGTCCCGCACTAAACGTCTGACCAAAACCATCAGTTGCATTCGATACATAGAAAGTCCCACGTCAAAAGCATAAAACGTCATTCTGTATTCCATTCAGTTTATTATTTAGCAACAGGATTGTTTATTTGTGCATCATACACTCTGTAGTTGCATACAGGTACATTTTACATGGTGAAACACATGGAAGAAGATCGGCGTCTGACCAGCGGCGGTTGCAAGAAGTTGGTCCTCGGGCGGCTCTTGGCCCGGGAGCCACATTGACGCAAAAACATTATTTGCTTGCAAATATTTTTTTTGCCGTCAATGTGCCACAATCCCAAAAAGTCCCTTTCCATAGTTTTATTTATTTATTTTAAGTAGGATTTAAAAGAGTAACAACTACACATAAAGGAGCCACATGTGCAGCTCTAGAGCGTCATGTTGAGTAACACTGCCGTGGAGGAAGGACGAGTCAGGATGGGGAAAATGCGGAGGACAAATTTTCCGGCACCTCTAAGCATGTGTGTGTGTGTGTGTGTGTATAATGCGTATGTGCATGCATTGGTGCATTGTAACGTGGTTTGTCCGTCCTTACAGTAACAGGTTTTGTAGATAATTGCAGATTGGGTCTGGTAGAATAATTGTGTGTGTGTGTGTGTGTGTGTGTGTGTGTGTGTGTGTCTGTCTGTCTGTCTGTCTGTCTGTCTGTCTGTCTGCCTGCCTGCCTGCCTGCCTGCGTGCGTGCGTGCGTGCAGGGGACACACATCTGTGAAAGAGACTGCGACAGAATGATACAGTAACATCACACATCACAGCACATTGGTACAGTAAGCTTTATTTCTTCTGGATTGAATTCCATTTTCACGATGGCATCCTTGCAAAAATATATTATTCATATTGGTCTGAAAATAATCTCAGAGAGGCTATAGTCTTTTTAGATTACGCCCGGATTTTATTATGCCAATTAATGGAGGTTTGCTCTCCTCTGAAGGCAGTCAAACAAAGGACTGCATTGTTTCCTGCACCTGCCAATCTTCTGACAGTCCTGCTATCAACACACAACCATCTAATACCAATTAGTTTCTGTCTTTTCAAAAGCATGCAAATTAAAGTTGTAGCAAATCAGCTGGCTTCCTTCCCACCTAATCCCAGGCATTGACGTGTGGACCCACTGTCCCATATCTTTTCATTGTTTCATCCTCCAGCAGAAGCCGGGCTCGTTCTCAAGGGTAATATGACGTGAAGGGATTAATCTGACCTGCGCTAATATCTGCTGTAGCTGACACTGATGTAGCTGTTTATCTCTTAGGTTTGGCTGTAAGAGATTGGAAAGGTGACTCTGTCTGCTGTTCTGATAATGAATGGAGAGAGAGAGAGAGAGAGAGAGAGAACTGCCATTAGTTAGTTAATATTTGATGAGTCCATCAAGCAGAGGTAATAAATAATAGGATGAAAGAGATATGGCCAGTGCTCTGTTTATAATTATAATCAGGCTGCAGTTAGCTTGCTTCCAATGATCTAGCCCCCCCTAGTGTGAAAGTGAATTATTATGATCTGCAGTGTCGGAGACCTCTGCCTCAAAAAAGGCTTCTTTTCATGCAACCACATTTAATGTTGGCCCGTTTAAGTAAAGTAGATTCAGATATTGCTTCATTTTATAACAGTTATTGGAGACGACAGCGAATAGCTCCTCCTAACACAGTCAAAGGAAAAACAAAGACAATGACATTTTAATATCATGCTGCCTCTTGATGACATTTTGGCCTGGTATCCCCCCACTAGTCACATTATGTGTCTTCAGCAGCAAAACTGCTGGTCTTATTCTGCACTTGTATCAATTTGCTTTTCCCATCTCTCCACCAGTATGACAGGGCTGATCCGTTTTACACCACTAGGGGGCACTATGAAACAACACAGCCATTAGCAAATTAGCAGGGGAGTCATAAAGGCTGGTGATTTCCCTCCCAGCAGCAACTGTTTGTTGCTGTTACTCAAAATGTAATTCAAAACAAACAGGTCTGTTTGCTACACTTTCCTCTCATTCTCATACCACGTTTTTTTTTATATTTTAAACCAGCCAATGGTTATGTTGTCTGGAATATGCTAATCCCACATCATGCACCGGCAACTCCCAGGGTGAAGATCACTTATTAAAAGCATAGTTGGGAGGGTTTATGCAAATGTAGTCAAATCAAAGCAAGCTTTCCCTTGGTTGGGTTCCTCTTTGCATACAGTGCGTGAGTGTGGGAGCTCCATGTTTTTCCCGATTCCCCGGCCTACACTTTCACATCACCTCTCTCTCTCTCCTGGCCTCATATTTAACGGTGGATTTGCAGGTCGGTCAGCTTCCTCGGTCGTTCCAGACAAACTGTTTGCTCGCCTGCAAAAGCTCGAAGTTTCATTTCCTTTGGAGTGGATTGACAGATTTTGTTTGAGGGAAAAGATGTGTAATATCCGCCGTGGCCAGAGGCTGCTGTGAAGTAGTCTGACACAGACACTGATTAAGCCTCTTGAGATCTGAAGAGATTGTGGGTCTTAGTTGAGAGAGAAAAGAAACTCACAAAGAGACAATTGAACAGGCAAAGGAGCAAAACTGCAAATTGGATTGGATGCGATGCAACACAGTCTTGTGGGCGGGGGTGTTAGTTTGTGCAGCTGGTCTGACCTAGAATCAGTTTTGCTTACTTATCTCCGGACCATTAGAGACAGGATAGAGGCGGGCTCAGCTGATCTCACGTCAGCAAGGGAAAAGCGGTATCCCAAATTGATTTGCTAGATTGTTTGTGGGCAGTGTTGACTTCCTATTCTTGTTTATTGCCTTGGAAATGCAGTGACTTGTAAATCAGTGGAGCCCATTTTGTATACAGCTGCGTATTGTAATGAAGGACTTAATTGGACCTCTTGACATTCATATGGGATTATGTTTATACCGGCGCAGTGCAGCACAAACATGTCTGACTTCTCAAATCACCCCCGCCCTCTAGCTCACCTCATGCTGTGCCAATTTATAGCGCAAAGGTGACTCTTCTGTGTTCAATATTTATATTTTGACAGTAAATGAAGTACAAAGAGCAGAGGTCAATACTCCCCCATCCCCCCACCCCCACCCCCAGGCAAAAGTGCAGATTTTGCATTTTTATGTTGTCTGCTAAATATCACCCAAGTGTTCCTGACCTGTTACTGGCTTCAATTTCAGTATTTCTAATTGAATTTATTTTCTGAATTTTCACTTAGAAATGAGTAAGGGCAACATCGTCAGCCATGTCAGTGGGAAATAGATTCAATGTTTCTTCGTGCTTTAAGAGGCAGAAAAGCACACTTATCTCTGCTTCATGAATGGGTTTTTTATACCGATAACTACCATCATTAACCTGGGAATTCTTTATCTGGCCATTAGTCATGAATGTAATCTTTAAGAAGACGACTTAAGACAGCACACATGAATTAGTAACCACTGTTTAAAAGACATAATACCTTTTAGATTTTTTTCTTATTATTCTGGGTACTTGGAGCTTGTAATGTTTGAGGCACCTTGGACTTTGCCATATGATCATAATGTCATATTAGAGGTAAAGTATGTTCCCTGGAGCACTATTTCTCTAAAAGTTGCATCGAAAATAGATGATAATCGATGCACACTGGGATGGAACATATCTATGTTCTGCAATAATGCCACTACACCCAAATATCTTTCTGCAATGTGAAATCTACATCATATCCATTTTAGATTCCATTTAATCCGTTCCGTAGCCGCTAAACCACACAAACTATAGGCTAGCGATAGTATTCTGTTACATCACCACACGGCCATCTTGGTAGGAAAATAACAGCTGATTGTAATAACCAATTAACTTAATTAATTAGTTAACAATTAACTTACTGATTGTAATCAATTAACAGGATGAGGTGATTACAATCAAGTGACACAAACAGCCAATGAGCTGTGTGTGTATTGTAGCGCCATATTGGTAGGAAAATGCTTGTGACATCATTGGAATACATATGAATACAGGCTACTTTATTGCATGTGTGTGATGCATTTGCAAGTAGCTTTTGTCTAGACATATCCATTTACTTTAGACAGTTGCACTCCTCCGTGTCTTTGGGGTCAGTTCAGTAAAGGTCGCCACTTTAAGGGAATCAGTTGAGCACATTTCAGCATTTAACCCGAGCATAAACCCCATCAGTGAAATAGAGGCAGGCTGCCGATGATTCCTTAATCCCAGCAGACACTGAAGAGAGCTTCCAACAGCATCCTTCCCGCTACACACCAGCAGGGCTCAAATGACCTATGTGAATACAGAGGACCTTTCCCACTGCAAAGTCTAATTGCAATTTTAATCAATTACAGAGAAGAATAAGTTAATTTTACGCCTATAGTGTGCCCGACTTCCTGTAGCCTATATTCACTGGATCATATTTAATGATTTATGCTCTTCATTATATGCACTTTTACTCAAAAACAAGGTTTCCTGTACTCTACTAGCTGCATGGTACATAGTAGCATCGTAGCATATTGAATGTTTGCTGCACTCCTGTTGATACAGTTACACACAGAATCAGCCCCGGCATTAATAGCGAACGGAGTTCAATAATGTCTCGGTCTGGATGAAAGCAGCCCCCCCATAAAAACCATCAGAGGGCAATCGATGTGCCTCCATCCCCAGGACGGAAATTGCTCTCATACGGCTCAGACTCTATGAAGGTCCCCCCATCCAATGCCAAATCATTAACATCAAAATGTCAGTCTGCCCAGCAATCTCTGAGCAGAGCAGCTTTTTTTTTTAGACAATTTCCTTCTTCTCATAATCGCCTCACGGCGAAGCCTACTTTCCCAAACAAGAGCTGAGTGTATTTGAGTAGGGGGATAAAAGACGTGTGCACGTTGGATAACTTTTTCAACGCAATTAATGGAACTTAAATTACTTCATTACTGAACAAGCACTTGTACATGTACACACACACACACACACGCACACACACACTCACTCACTCACACTGCTACCCATGAATAATGGCTGTGAAAGAAATTCCCTGGAGGCGTTATTAGCTTGGGTATATGGTTAATTTAAATTAATTAAGTACGCAGAGCATCTGTTTTCCAAAAGTGTCTTTCAATAATAGCCGAGGGATACCTGTTCAATGTTCTGGGCCTGGAACGACTGTAGCCTGTGTGTGGCAGGCAGGCAGGCGATGTAGCACAGAAGGCTCTTCTCACATCCTGACTCTCACTTCTCACAGATCTTTCAGTGTAGAGATTATGCGCATCAACAATATGCGAGGCAGATCATTGTCTGCTGATTAGTATGATGTTAATAAGTGGAAATAGCCTGAATGCTCAACTAGCGTATAAAGCAACCACACTATTTAGCGTTTTATCTTTTGATCATCTCGCATTCAAATAAAGTTCAGTGTGGGCCAAGGACTCCTACTATGCATCCCACACAAACAAACTCTCCTGATCTCTCTCTCGCTCTCGTTCTCTGTCTCTCTCTCTCTCTCTCCGTCTCTCTCTGTCTCTCTCTGTCTCTCTCCAATAGGTATTTGCTGAGATCAAAATGGTCTCCGCACCCTGACACTGATTTCACTTGGTCTTTATGGATGGGGTTACTACTACTTGACTGTTTGAAAGACACTTATTTGCATTTAGTACCACTTGTCTTCTTGAGAGTGTGAATGTTTTTGAACCCACCGGAACACCATAGTGTTACGAAAACAATTAGCATTCCAACAACAGTGGCACTGAAGTGCTAAATTGAAATAATGATATGCAGATGATGAGTAATTGGTATAATTACAATACAAAGACAATGTAATTATACCTAGGCTATAGCTATTTTTTCATCATTATGTGTCGTGATTGACATATTCTATTATCTCCAGTCCAAGTGTAATCTTCGGTGTACAAAATGTTATTGACAAGATTCTTATATGGAATTTGCTCTTGCAAAGGTGTTATACTGTTTTTTTTTTGAAGGGATGAAGACAGCTTTTTCTTCTGTTACATCTCTGATTGTTTCAAATTCCTTGTTTCAATATTACACTGTTCTCATGTTTGAATGTTTGAATAGCGTCACTCAAATTGATCCGATCATATTACAGTGAGACCTATGATCCTTTTCTCAAACATGCCTAATCTGTCTAATTTACAATGTGCTAGTTTCATTCTGCCAACCTGCTGTTGCATCAGATGTCCCCCAATTTAGTAACGCATGACCCAGCAATTGAGTTTCCTTAGTCTTACTCTTAGTCTTAGTCTTACTCTTTCGTCTCGGTTAACGTGTCTGATGTGAGTTTTCTGACTTCTGGAAATCACTTCTAAAAGGAAAGTTGATATTTACTCTGAAAAATGTACTGTTGATTAGGGCTGGGCGATATGGTTGAAAATCAATATCACGATAATCAGAACGATTTTTTTCCCAGTACAACGATATGGCCTACGTATGCCCACGTAAAATCTTATTAAATCCAGTTGAACTGAATGGTAATGTTAGGTGTGATGTCAAACAAAATAGAAATATTCAAATAATATTCCTAAAAAACGTTTCATACTTCATTTTGTTACGTAAAGTGAGTAAGATTTGCTTGTTATTATCAATTTAGACAGCATTGTGTGTCTCACGATATGCCAAAATGACCATATCATCACGATATGATTCCACTGAAAGACAAATGATAACTAATATTGAATTATCACCCAGCCCTACAGTTGATCCAAAGTGACAGAATGCAGTTTTCTCATTTTCTCTGTACAGTTCCCCCCTCTGTTTGATGATTCTACCGATGATGATGAGGTCACCAAGGATACCAACAGTGATGATGCCACAGTGAGGAGTCGACACTGATGATGTCATAATTACAGTGAGGAGTAGACAGTGATGATGTCATAATTGCATTGATGATGCCATCATTGAGGTTTTCACTGATAAAGACATTGAAGGTTGGTGATTTAACTTATGATTTCATAATTTAATGTGATGTCATGTTCGAGGGCTATAAGAGTCTACACGGCTTTGGAGCTGAGAACAGGAGCCTCCGCCATGAACTGGAGGAGCAGGTCACTATGTTAAAGGCCTTTGATGCTGAGACCAGGCTCTTCTACCAACAACTGGAGGTCCAGGCCACAAAGTTTGCAGCCTGGGATGTCGAGCACAGAAGCCTCCACCATGGAGGAGCAGGCCACTAGGTTTGCTGCCTTTGATGCTGAGAACAGCCGCCTCTGCCAAGAACTTGAGGTCCAGGCCACCCCGTTTGCAGCCTGTGATGCCGTCAACAGGAGCCTCCACCAAGAAGTGGTGGAGCATGCTGAGAACAAGCGCATCTGCCAAGAACTTGAGGTCCAGGCCACCTGGTTTGCAGCCTGATGCCGTCAACAGGAGCCTCCACCAAGAAGTGGTGCAGCAGGCCACTCAGTTTGCAGGCTGTGATGCTGAGAACAGCCACCTCTGCCAAGAACTGGAGGTCCAGGCCACTCGGTTTGCATCCTGTGATGCCGAGAGCAGGAGCCTCCGTGCAGAGCAGGCCACTCGGTTTGCAGCCTGTAATGCCGAGAACAGGAGCCTCCGTGCAGAGCAGGCCACCAAGTTTGCAGCCTGTGATTCCGAGAACAGGCGCCTCTGCCAAGAACTGGAGGTGCAGGGCACCAGCTTTGCAGCGTGTAATACGGGCCTCTGCAAAGATCTGGAGGGGCAGGCTACCAGGTTTGCATGGCACCTGTTTGCAGCCTGTGATGCCGAGAACAGGCGCCTCTGCCAAGAACTGGAGGTGCAGGGCACCAGGTTTGCAGCGTGTGATACAGGCCTCCGCCAAGAACTGGAGGTGCAGGCTATCAGGTTTGCATCCTTTGCTGCCGAGATAAGGGGCCTCTCCCAAAAACTGGAGGAGCAGACCACCAAGTTAGCAGCTGAGAAGAGGCCTGCTCTTAGATGATGTCACCACTGTTAGATGAGGTCACCAAGGATGTCATCAGTGATGATGCCACAGTGATGATGTCGACAGTGATGTCATCCTTGATGATGTCACTCACATAACATCACTGTCTGTGATGATGTCATAAATCTTCGATCATGTCATACAGTTCAAGACGGCTCTGCCTGGTGGCCAGGTCACTACTATAGTGATGTCATATGTCACTGATGATGTCATCATAATGCAATGTCATGTTCAAGGGCTATAAGAGTCAGCTCTGCCAGCTCTCCGTGTTCAGTTTTCGGTCAACTCCTGCAACAGCTTACACCTAGTCCTTGTTCTCCAAGTTGCCTGTTGCCAGTTTCCCAAGTGTTTCAAGCCCTTCGAGCTTCTGCACGTGAACCCATTTGTCTCCCGCCTAACAGTACGATTTAACCATAACATTACATGGGTTCAGCTGACGATGATAAATGAACCAAGGTCAAGGAGGAAGATCCAGAGACCGAGGGTCCCAGTTT
The DNA here is from genome assembly GCF_964638095.1 of Poromitra crassiceps. Taxonomy (NCBI): domain Eukaryota; kingdom Metazoa; phylum Chordata; class Actinopteri; order Beryciformes; family Melamphaidae; genus Poromitra; species Poromitra crassiceps. The sequence goes on from NC_139633.1 coordinate 23,007,136, forward strand.
ATGTTCAGGCGTCCACCCTGATCCTGTTGCGTCAGTGCTGGCCGACCATGATGCTTCAAGCATGAACAGCTCCTGAGGCAAATTGTGGACCACGTCAATCGGAGTGCCCCCTACTGCTCCAGTACCACCTGCTCCTGCTGCCACTGCTCTGGTACCACCTGCTCCTGCTGCCCCCGCCCCCTACTGCTCCGGTACCACCTGCTCCTGCTGCCACTGCTCTGGTACCACCTGCTCCTGCTGCCACTGCTCCCTACTGCTCCGGTACCACCTTGACGTGGTTGTATTTCTTGAGAAGCATGAGAATCCTTTCCGACCCGATCTTTGGAGATATGAGTATCACCAACTGCAGTGGGCTTCAACACCACTGATACCTTCAACACAGTTCAGAACGCCAGCGGCTTGGAGCAGCAGGCAGTAGCAGTCCAGGTGGTATCGTCCAGCACTGATATAGAAAGGAGAACCCTCGAGGGTGTGAACGCTGTCCATGTGAACAGCAGCACAGAACCTGATGAGTTCCTGCAGTATGTCCAGCCTTCCCTTCTTGGCATCATAGTAGACCGGCATGTAGTAGACGCCGTAGACGCCGTGTACCCTCCCATTGGGATCATCCCCGGTTTCCAGGAGGATACAGTTGTCGCTGGTACACGGCACAGAAGAGAGGCGTGCCAATGGTATCAGTTTCGTCTACCTGGGCTCTGTGGGTGATCAGGTAGGCCACACAGGCAGCATGACCCTGCCTGGCTGCGAGCCTCAGAGGGGTGTCATGCTCATTGATCTGCCTTCTGAAGCACTCTTCCTGTGTAGGCGGCATTGCGGAGCTGCCAGTCGTCATGCGTCTCAAATGGAAGGCTTTATGAAGGGACAATTTGCTTGAGTGACATCACTGATGACATCCCAATTGCTCGAGTGACATCATCAGTGATTTATGACATTACTATGGTAGTGACCTGTCCACTAGGCTGAGCCATCTTGAACTGTAGCCTACATCTAGTGATTTATGACCTCATCACTGTCTGTGACATTGTCAGTGATTTATGACATTGTGACATCACTGATGATGTCACAATGTCTAGAGTGCGAAGGTGTATAATACGCAAAATATTGCTGTAGTGCCCCCACTCTTCGGAGCAATGGTGTGTCTTGCAACTCCAGACAGACAGATAGACACGCCTCCAATTAAAGTAATAGGATTCGAAGACTATTAAACTTAGCAGATCCCCTCCAAACATGTTTTAAGATGTATAAAGACTACTTTGATTAATAATATGTGGGATATGGTTTTTCCACAAAAAAGGTGCTCATAATGCATGAAAGCTGAGAGCACGAGTCACGAGATGAGAGAGACAGACAACATTACATCGTCAGACTTAAAGTAACTATCCTGTTTTGAAAATATAAGGAGTAGAAAGTACAGATATTTTGTGTTAAAATGTAGGGAGTAAAAGTAAAAAGTTGTCAGAAAAATAAATACTCAGTCAAGTACAGATACCTGAAAATCCTACTTAAAGGAATACTCTGCCCATTTTCAACCAGCTTTGTATCATTAGAACATCAGTAGTATATCAGAAAACTGTAAACTGTTTTGAAGTCTGTCATTTAATTTGACAGTTATTGAGAGTTGATTTGAGTTAATGAGTTATTCATTTGAGTTAGTGTGGACCAGTGATGTCACTGGTCCACACTTTAACACTCAATAACTGTCAAATTAAATGACAGACTTCAAAACCGTTTACAGTTTTCTGATATACTGCTGATGTTCTAATGATACAAAGCTGGTTGAAAATGGGCGGAGTGTTCCTTTAAGTAGGCTACAGTAATTAAGTATTTGTACTTAGTTACTTCCCATCTCTGATTCAATGCAAGGGACTACAGTACACACACACACGCACACACACGCACGCACGCACATGCACACACCAATCATGGACAAGGATACAATAGTTTTTTGACATGAATCAATGTTGACACGTTCTTATTTCCACAGCTAAAGCATTGCCCAAAACTCAGAGATAGCGAGTGGAAATAGCGCGGCGTGGGCCGGTGCCACTGACACAGCTGCCTCAGTCAATAGGCCAGAGCGGCTCACGGACAGCGGAGTGAAGCGCCGGGGAGGACGGCTGAGCTGACGGAGGCCGATCAAACAGCTTGATCTGTAAAAGGTCCCTGACTCCAGGCACAAATTGACTGGGGTGCGCGCGGGGGGAGAGCACCTCTTCCCCAGTCAGACCACTTTCACAGTTCATAGACAGAGACAGAGACAGAGAGAGAGAGAGAGAGAGCGCGGGGCACACGTTTTTGGGAACGGTGCCAGAGTCATTACAATCCCAGCTATTTTTGTATTCCCCGCTCACATCTGTCCGAGATCTGTCGCCATGGCTCTGATAAGACGGGAAGGAGAAGCAGCACCTTTGGCCCCCTCCGACTCCCTCGCATGTCGGTGATGGAAGGAGTTAAGCTGTAACAGAGAGGATAGGATTTCACTCCTGCAGTATTACACTCCTCTGGTTGTGATTGAACACCGCAGCACTATCTGTTACCGTGAGAGTGGTCTGCTGCTGCCACAGGCGCTTCTTGTAGGAGTAGATTATTTGCTTCCACTCAGATGGATGTACTTTACATGACATTAAACAGAAGCAATGTGGGACCCGCCTGGTGCATAACCAGCCCATCTCTCTCTCTCTCTCTCTCTCTCTCTCTCCCACCTCCCCCCATCCCTCTCTCTCCCCCCACCTCCCCTTTTTAAAGAGCACGGGAGAGTATTAATGCACCATTTATCTTGCAAAATCTAACATTTCATAATCAGTTGTCTTTTATTTGGTTTGGATATGATGTGGAATTATTGATCACATCGTGCACTTCTAAAAAAAAAAAGACACACGCTAATGTTGTTTACACGTGTATCCTCAAATTGGCAATCATGTAATTTGAAATGAAAATTGAACCCGCTCGCCGCCCGGAATCTTAAACACACATCAGCAAGAGATAGATGTGGCAGGCGCTGGGCCACAAAGTGTTTCTAATGTCTTGAGAGACGGTAAATAAATAGTTTAATGTGTTCTAGTGCACACTGCACACAACTAAATAGGACTTGTCAAGAGAACATAATCTGCTCTTCCCATCATGCCTTGTATATTGTGATGTCTCGGCTTGTTTGTTTTGTGCTTCTGAAAGGGAAATGATAGTGATATTTTCTCGATGTTATTACTTTCCAAATTGTATGCATAGCAGCGAATACGCTGGCCGCGACCGCCGCTCGCCGACCTCTGGTGGTCGTGAACGTAACCACAGTCTCATATTTAAATAGCCGACTGCTGAGCAAGGTTAGCGTCCTCGACTTTCAAATTACTCATCATGAGAGAGCTGGTTCGCGTCCCTACGTGGAACCGTTTTTATCCTAAACCCAACCAAGTTGTTTTACTGGCCTAACTTTAACCACGTTGTTTAGGGGGTCCACCCGCTATGCCGACCACCCGCAGTGCCGACAGCCCGCAATGCCGACGGTTTAGGTGTGGGGGGTGGGGTGGGAGAGGTTAGGTTTAGGGTTAGGGTCTGGGGGAGGTTAGGTTTAGGCGTGAGAGGTTAGGTTTAGGTGGGGTGGTGGGAGAGGTTAGGTTTAGGCGTGGGGTGGTGGGAGAGGTTAGGGTTAGGGTCTGGGGGAGGTTAGGTTTAGGCGTGAGAGGTTAGGTTTAGGCGTGGGGTGGTGGGAGAGGTTAGGTTTAGGCGTGGGGTGGTGGGAGAGGTTAGGTTTAGGGTTAGGGTCAGGGGGAGGTTAGGTTTAGGCGTGAGAGGTTAGGTTTAGGTGTGGGGTGGTGGGAGAGGTTAGGTTTAGGCGTGGGGTGGTGGGAGAGTTTAGGTTTAGGGTCTGGGGGAGGTTAGGTTTAAGCATGGGGGGGTGGGAGAGGTTAGGTTTAGGGTTAGGGTTTGGGGGAGGTTAGGTTTTAGTGTGGGGGCTGGGAGAAGTTAGTTCCAGCCGGTCCACCAACACGGCACGCTGCACGCTGCCTTGCTCAGCTGGTTCTGCTTGTGGGCTATCGGCACTGCTGGCTGTCGGCACATAGATGGGGCACCGTTGTTTAGTTGCCTAAACCCAACCAAGTTGTTTTTGTTGCCTAACCTTAACCACGTTGTTTAGTTGCCTAAACCCAACCAAGTAGTTTTTGTTGCCTAACCTTAACCACGTTGTTTAGTTGCCTAAACCCAACCAAGTAGTTTTTGTTGCCTAACCTTAACCAAGTTGTTTTTGTTGCCTAGCCTTAACAGAGTTGTTTTATTTGCCTAAACCCAACCAAGTTGTTTTTGTTGCCGATCGAGTGGCTGTCGCGACCGGGCCTTCCACTGGGGCCTCGATCCCCCACCAGGGGAGCCGGTGATATAACCAGGAAAAGCCCAGGAGAGTGCCTCGGCTGGCCCGAGAGACTCGCTCGCTGGTCCCGTGGTCTCTCCCACAGCAGGCAGGCCTGCATGGTTTATTGTAAAAATAAAATAGTAGTAAGAAGAAGAAGAAGAAAAAGAAGAAGAAGAAGAAGAAAAAGAAGAATATTTTCAGCTAGTGATAATTAAAACTTTCACAAGTCAAGTACTTTCTGAATAGGTCGGGCACACCAATGAGAGGAGCAGGTTTGGTGAAGCTACTTTGGATCAAATGACACAATTCATTAATTAGTGAAGCAATTACAAATATATATATATGTGAACACACATCACACGTGTGATGAAAGTCATTGTCCTGAATGTGGGTTCAAGCCTTATCATTTTAATTGGCGATTTTCCGCTCTTATTCTGCACCAAAAATACACTGACTGAACAGAACACGTTTCTAGGACATTTGATAGGCTAAGGAGCGTTAGCTTCTAAGCTGGTCACATCAGCTACACACAGAGACAAACAGACCCACAGTGACTCATTGAAATGTAATAGTCTGACCGAGCCTGGTGGGGCTCAGTGACGGCGTTGATTAAACAGTAAGGAAGAGATATAATGCCATTTTACCATTGTGAATGATCCAACCCCTTTGTACGATGATTTCATCTTTGCCCTTGGACTCAAACACATTGCCGTGTGACAGGAGAGAAAAAGAATAATGATAATGAATTATGCATAAATGAGGAGTTGAATCCATCTTTATCCAACTTGGGAAAGTTGGTGCGTTTGAGGACCCGTGAGTGTTATTTGTCTTGCAGCTGACAGGCGGCGCAGCGGGTCGGTACTTAAAAATAGGCTGAGTGCCTGTGAGTCCACCGGAACCGTTTTTGCCACGGCGTGGTGGACCGTGATCCTGGCTCTGGGTGGCCCGCGAGACGCAGAGGAAAGGGAAGAGAGGAAACCCATTTGTCTGCTTACACTTCGTGCGGACCCCTTATCCCCCCTCTCCGAGTTGATCTGATATTGATTGGGGGGAATGTACTGTACAGTACACTCTGTAGGCTACCATCCTTTCCTAGGCGACTGTGTAATGCTCTGTATAACAGTGCCACTTGCCTAGTCTGGCTAAACCCCTGGATGCAGCGAAGACAAAATAACCCTACATTATACTAGTGCAACTTATTTATACTTTTTAAAACTTATCTTACTGTAACACCTGGAGTCAATTATAGCCAACTTATCTGATACTCCTCTGAAAAATGACGGCCTCAGTTTAAGAGTCCCATAATCACACTGAAACACATCCTGCGACACCGGCTTGAAGTGTTTACTGAGATACAGAAGAATACCAGGCACGAACCCACCGGATTGGATTGCCCCTCCAGAGTTTACAAGAGGAGCGTCTTTACTGATTGCTGTTATATCGTAAGCTTTTCTGATGCATCACGTTCAAACCATATTTGGTCAATAGAGGTCATAACTGCCTTTCTCTATCTGTTTCAATAATGTATGAAGCACGAGCTATAGATCCACTTGAACAATCATACAAATTGTAGCGCACTGAAATATTCATAGATTTGTTTTCACTGACTGTAGGTTACAGACTTGTTGCCCGTGCCCGTGCTCATTTTGCCCCGTGTTATTGTTATCTAAATGTGTAATTTTCTCCCCAGGGCCCTGGAATCTCCTGGGTATCTCATCATCGGTGACGGCCAGGGGGCGCTTTGATGTGACAAACTTTGAGCAGCGTGCACGGTATGAAAGGTTTCTTATATTTTCTATAGATGTATGTATGGTGGGTAAATACTTGGCGTTGACCATAATAGTTTTGAGGATGTTTTACGACAATTGGTTTATACAGTGGGAGGAAGCAGTATAGTCAAGTCACTATATCTCAAGTCGAGTCTCGAATCCCTAGTGTCCGACTCCGAGACCGAGTCGCCAAAGACGAGTCTGAGTCGCGTTCCCATGACCTAAGTCCGAGTCCAGAGTTACTGAACATGAGCTTGAATAATGTCACGATTTTAATATAGCTATCAATATCGTATGCCAAATCATTATGGCCTATTACAAAACACTAACAAAATATGAAATAAATGATCATAATAATAACAATAACCTTTATCAATTAACAAGTCTGAGTCCTCGTCTCCAACTTCCGAGTCCAAATACATGAATTCTCGAGTCCAAGTCTGAGTCATCAGTGCTCAAGTCCAAGTCGAGTCACGTCGAGTCAATGAAAATGAGTCCAGGACTGGAGTACTATAACACCAGGACTGGAGTACTATAACACCAGGACTGGAGTACTATAACACCAGGACTGGAGTACTATAACACCGGTAGGAAGATTGATAGTCACATACTTTTATGCAGGGTGAAACCTACATGCAAGATACAACTAACCTCCGTTCACAGGTGTTGAATTCCAGTTACACCTTCTGCTCATCACAATGTAATTAAAGATGACCATAGGTGCTTAGGACCTTAGGACCTTAGGACCTTGGGGCGGCTGTAGCTCAGGAGGTAGAGTGGGTCGTCCACTAATCGCTTTGGATAAAAGAGGTCGGTGGTTCGATTCCCGCCTCCTCCAGTCTGCATGTCAAAGTGTCCTTGGGCAAGATACCGAACCCCAAATTGCTCCCGATGGTGTGCCAGCACCCTGCATGGTAGCCTGCAAGCGCTATATAATTGCAGGCATATTTACCATTTACCTTAGGCAGCAATAGGTTGACCTGCCAAACCTCCCAACTACGCATCTTTAGTGAGTCAACTTTCTGCAGTGTGAAATTACAATTCTGATTGATTACCTTAAAATTGGCTCAGTATCTCATCGGCAAGAGGTGGACAGGGCAGTGAGGTGGTGCTCCAGCAATAACCCCCTGCTCAACACCTCCAAAACTATGGAAATAGCCATTGATTTTAGGCCCGCGAAGAAGACACCCAAACTCCCAATAACAATCTCAGACCAAACCACAACTCTGACCGACTCCTTCAAATTCCTCTGCACCCACATCATCAGTAATCATCTAAAATGAGACATCAACACCACATCCATCATGAAAAAGGCCCAGCAGCGACTGTATTTCCGTAGGCAACTGAGGAAGTGCAGGGTCAAACAACGCCTGCTGGTCCGATGCTACACTGCCATCATTCAAAGCTATACTCATCTCATCCATCATAGTGTGGAACGGAACCGCAGATAAACAGTCCAGTCCAAACACAAACTACAGCGTATAGTCAAGAAGGCCTCCGAAATCATAGGATGTGAGTCGTGATGTTCCCTCTCTGGACATCTTCCCCACCTGTACAGCCACTCGTGCTGGCAAGATCGCCAAGGACCCTTCCCACCCAGCACCCACCACCTACATGCATTTCACCCCATGCCCTCAGGTAGACGCTACAGGTCTCTACACGCCAAAACCACCCCCTTCAAGGATAGTTTTTCCCCCACAGGCATGCGAACTCTGAACTCTCTCGCAACCACACACCCCCAACCCGCCTCCCGCTCTCACTGATTGGACTTGCGTGAGAACCAGTGATATTGAATGGTGCCCTCAGAAGGCATTCCAATGACTATAACTCACATCTGCGTTTGACTTGTCCTCACGTGTATTTATGTATTTACTGTTGGGAAGGGGGGTAGGTTACATGTTCTATGTTTCATTAGCAGCATTGCAGAATATTCTGTATTGAAACCAAATACCACCAACCCTGGTCGTGTGGCAAGAAAGTATCTTGTATCTTAAGACAAGAGACATCTTTTGAATCAATGTTAGTATTCCATAGAGTCAGACATTTGAATGAGTCAGATGAACTGATGACTGATCTGGAAGTATCTTCTTATTTAGTAAAACCACATGTATCATCTTCCTTGTGTGACCTGTATAATGCATGGGCAACTTTTAAAAAGGAAAATAAGTGGTAATGTAAATACATGTGTTACATTCTGCCGTGCAAAGCCAGAGAAGTGAAAATGAAAAAAGATTTAATAGCTTATCTCCTCGTCAGACAAAAGTATCGCAGTGGACTGTAGCCTATATCATAGCACTTATAGGTAAAATTTCTAATTATATGAGATCTAAACCCTACTGATCACCATTAACTTTTATAAGATACAAAAACTACTTATTGCTGTTTGTCTTGTATAGAGAGGCAAAGTGACCGCCTACTTCCTGCTTCAGCACTGTACCAAAGATTTTCATCTGCCATTTATTTCCCATAGACATTTCATAAAATGCTTATAAAAATAGTTTTACCTCGTCAAACCAAACACTTAAGCTATATTTAGAATCGGGAGAGACCATAGAACATTTCACTCAGACCAAAACTAAAAAAAACTACATCAAAAAATATTTTCTTTAAATCCGCAATTTTTTTTACGTTTTGCCTTTTTTTAACGTTTTGGTCCTAGGGAAAAGTTATGTGCTCTCTCCTGTTTCTAAATATATCTGAACCGTTTGGTTTGAACAAGTAAAAACATTTTGATAAGCATTTCACGAAATGTCTATGGGGAAAATAAATGGCGGATGAAAATCTCTGGTACAGTGCTGAAGCA